>NC_136621.1:14115178-14157083 GCF_933228915.1 Telmatherina bonti
TATCAAGGCCTGCTGTCCACTGTTGTTGCCTGTGCTCACAGCCCAACACCATGCAGCTTGACCAATTCACCATTGGCTCCCAGAGCTCTGAACAGAGGTTCATACTGAGCAAATGCAACAGACATGAGGGATTGTGGAGACATCGTGGAGAATATTCTGGTGCCTTCAGCATGCTCCAGCATCTCTGGATTGGCAGTGGGTCAGTGATTATCTGGGAAAGCATATCCTGGAACAGCCGTACAGACCTGTGTAAGCCAGAGGTACCCTGACTGCCATGTAGGTACCGGGAGGAGCTCCTCAGACCTGTTCGTCTGACCCGTTATCAGACCATATGCTGCTGCAGTGGAACCTGAGTTCCTCCTTTATGCATGACAATGCTCAGCCTCATGTGGCTGAAGTGCTTCAGCATTTCCTGCATGATGACGGAACTGGTGCTATGGACTGGCCTGCCTGTTCACAAAACCAACATCCAATCAGGCTCCTCTTAGACATCATGTCTTCTTTCCATCCACCACCAACACAAATTGTCCAGGGCTTGGCTGATGACCTGACGCAGGTCTGGGAAGAGAACCCTCCAGAGAAAATCTGTCATCTCATCAGGAGCATACCCAGATGTTGCAGGAAGTGCACATAGCCACATGGAGGCCAGACGCACTACTGAACCTCATTTTGATTTGTCATGAGGAATTTCCACAGAAGTTGGTTCAGTCTCTGATCTGATAATTTAACTTTTATTTACAGAGCGAGTCTGAATCCAAACCTGCATGGGATAGTGATTTTTATTTCCATTGATCATTCTTATGTTATTTTGTTGTCAATACACTCTTCTTTGTTGTGAACTTTTTTTTCAAATGTAATATTTCATTTGTAAAAATATGAAATGTGTTAATTTTTCCCTTTATTTTTAAGCAATTTTTCTAGAGCATTCAGGGCTGCATTTGGTGGGATTACCAAACCTGAGTGTGTCTGTATCACCTAAAGAAATGATCATGTGACTTCATAAAAACATATTTTTGATTTTAATTTACTGCAGATTTAATCTTAAAGTCTGAGCTTTAACATTATTTGGATTAAGGGTACATGCAGATGTGGAACAGTTAAGAGGCCCATGTTTGTGATGTTTTAGGCTCTGTTTGTAGGCTGACCTATAAATTATACTTCCCAATGCACCCCTCAATCAGAAAAATAAATAATAAGCATCATGTTGTTTGCAGGTGATGAGGTGTTGCAGTGGAATGGGAAGTCATTGCCAGGAGCAACCAAGAAAGAAGTCTACAACATCATCCTTGAGTCCAAGGCTGAGCCCCAAGTGGAGATTGTTGTTTCGAGGCCAATCGGGTGAGATTTATGTTATCAGTATATGATTCCAACCGACAGTAGTTGTGTTGATTTCATTCTGAAAGACGCTTTTGATTTGTCTCCTTCCTTTATCTAAAAGCTCAATCAACAGAATAATTTCCAAAAACTTCTTGAGAAAAGTGTATAGAGGACATCAGTAAGTAGATTTGATGAGTGAAGCCCCTTCCCCCATGTGTCCTCCCTGAAATCCTTCCGATCTGAAAGAAAAATCCCTTTTCCAGCTTGTTTTTTCTCCTTTACTGCCCATCATGTTAATATGTACGCCTGCTGTGATGGACTGCCTGCTTGTCCTCAATCATCTGTTTTTAACAAGACAACCAGATATCCCTTCTGAATATTGTTTAAATGTGAATTTATTCAACGACTTTCCCTTTTACAGAGATATACCAAGAATACCTGGCTCCCCCCACCCTCCTTTGGAATCCAGTGAGTCTTCAATTTTTTTTTTTTTTTTTTTTTAAATAAATTTATTGACTCTGTTGAGACACTTCATACTTAAATAGAGGAGTCTCACATTTTGTTATTTAGATTGTACAATAATTAGATTAACCTTTCCTGTCTTCACCTCTCAGCAGGCTCCAGCTCCTTTGAATCACAGAAGATGGACCGTCCTTCAATATCAGTGATGTCGCCCACCAGCCCTGGCACCCTCCGAGACCTCCCTCTGGTGTTGCCTGGACAGCTCTCAGTGCGTATCTGGAAGGAAAACATCAGAGGAAAATGCTTCATGAAGCTGGATTTAGGTTCAAACGGATCCTTTTGCACATCATTCCAGGTGAAGCTGTGGTACGACAAAGTGGGCCATCAGCTGATCGTCAACGTCCTTCAAGCCAAAGACCTGCCCCCCCGACCAGACGGCCGACCTCGGAACCCATATGTTAAAATGTATTTCCTGCCGGATCGAAGGTGAGCTCAATATATTCATTTTCTCCAACGTAAAAGGTTCTTCTCACAGGTGGTGACATCACAAATTATTCCCTGAACTCTCTAAACTTTAGTTACTTGCTCGTGTGTTCCAGCGATAAGAGTAAACGGCGGACAAAAACGGTGAAAAAGAGCGCCGAGCCCAAGTGGAACCAGACTTTCCTATATTCCCATGTTCACCGCCGGGACTTCAGAGAGCGCATGCTGGAGATCACAGTGTGGGATCAGCCCAGAGTCCAGGAGGAGGAGAGCGAATTCCTGGGCGAGGTGGGTGATGCTTCACAGTTCACTGAACATACACTGGTCTGGTATATCACAGAAGTGTGCATGCATATGCTCCAGAAAGTATCCAGACCCCTTTCTGCATTAAATATTTGAGCGATGAGACAATTCAGGCATTTTATAACTTTTAAGGAACATTTTGAGAAGCAGTTGGAGTTCTGTTTTGTTTGATGAGCTCTGACAGGCCGTGAACTGCTGGATTTCTGCAAACCGGAAAGTTCTGCAGTATTGATTCCTCTCAGTTCACAACAAGCTAATGTCTCTGCAGTCTTCAGGTGATTTTCTTTTAAGACCTCCATTTGTTTGGCTGTTTTAACCATCCCTTCAGGTCTGACCTGCAACCCTTTTCAGATTATTTCAACCACTTTACTGGATGAATTTTCGATAATTAGCTGACTTGATATGGATCCACACATATTGTTGCATTCATCCTCTTCCAAAGGGTCACAAGATGAATCTAGTCACCAGATTTTGTTTATTTTTCCTGCACATTATTTATTTTCCATTTTAACTCTGACTGTTATTACCTCAGTGCTCTATAACTAGTTATTGAACTATTACAGTTCATGTATGTTGTTACATGTTGGCATTTCTTATCAATTATAATAAATGGATCCTTTTGTCGATCTATCATCCGTCCCACACCTCCTCTTTCCCCTCAGATTCTGATTGAGCTGGAGACTGCCTTATTAGACGACATTCCTCACTGGTATAAGCTCCAAACGCATGACGCGTCCTCCATACCTCTGCCACAGCCCTCTCCGTACCTCCCACGCAGACACGTCCACGGAGACAGTCCCAGCAAGAAATTGCAAAGTATGTGTGTGTGCATGCGGCATATATAAAGAAGCATTTATTGTTTCAACCCACAAAAAAACTTTGAATGTTTTCCTTTAAAGTTCCTTTATTGAGCTCTCTCTTTTCTGAGACAGGACATGTCAACCTTACCCTGTCTTGTATGTGGGTACGTTTGTGTGTGTGTGTGTGTGTGTGTGTGTGTGTGTGTGTGTGTGTGTGTGTGTGTGTGTGTGTGTGTGTGTGTGTGTGTGTGTGCGTGCGCAGGGTCTCATCGCATCATTGACACAGAATTTGATGATGGTTTAATAGTTATGAATAAAGGTGGGTGGGGGGCATGATTACTGACCATTTATGTTGTTGTAGCTTGTAGGTCCAGCACTGAGTGAGAAGCTGATTCGTGCATCCTTCTGGTCCCTCAAACCATCCACAAATTGCAGCTTAGTTTAAACATTTAATTTGCTCTGAATTGGCATTAGTTAGAGCTTTAGTCTTGGGTCACTCTACGATCATGCGCTGAAGTTTGCTGAGGCTGCAGTGAACCATTTCTCCTCTGCTGCTGGGCTGTAGAAACACAGAAAGCACTGAGTGCATGTTAGACAGTAGAGCTGCAGTAGTTCACTGGCATTCTACTTGACCTGCTTCCATTCTCCTGCATGCCTTCAGACTTGCGTCGCTGGAAATGGAACATTTGCAGAACAGGATGAACTTTTGAGTTATTTTGAACAGTACAATCATTACAGCTGCTTTGCAGTTTGGCTGTTTCTGCAATGTCCTTAGTTACTGTCAGTTGAACATGGTTTATATTAGTTTATGTTTCATTCATCCCTTTTGTCTCTTCTAAAAGCCATATAAGTATGTTAAATGTCAAAACATTCATCTAATGAAGGTTTGTCATGCTTCTGATTTTTAAAAAAAAAAAACTGAGTTTTGCACATTTACTTTCAAAATGCAAAAACAAATAGTGTATCATTGCAACACTTTCTAAGCACACAAGTTTGTATCTGTTTACTTCCGGGTTCTTCACAGATACATCAATTAGCCGCATCATTTTGACAACTGACATTGAATTTCTTGTCAAAAATGAGATTAACATTCTGTCCTTGAAGTTAATGTCTAAAAGCTGAAAAGCGTGTGCAAGGATGAAGATTTGAGCAACTTTACAAGGACCTGATTGTGATGATTTACCAGCTGGGCCACAACATCTCCACTACTGCAGCTTTGCAGGATGTTCCTGGTTGCAGTGATCAGAACCTAAAAAAGGTCTGTTACTCAAATTCCTGAAAATACTGACACTGCTTCCGGGACTTCTAAGATTTAATATCCAAGTAAAACCTTTGTGGAAACAGTATTTCCTTGATGAGATTGGCTTCTGTCAGAAGCAAATTCTCAATAGAGTGTCTGGGAAAAAAAATCCTCACAACTGTTTGGTGCCAGGTCAGGACTTTTTTGGAAATAAAAACAAATATACACAACCTAGAGAAGATGACCAATCACTGAGACCCTCTCCCGGGACGTCACTAAAATTTTGAAGTAGAAAAAAAACTCTCAAAAACCAATCGTTTGCATCACCATGGAAACATAGAGAGTATGGAAAACTCAAACATGCGTTTAGGTGATTAAAAAAATGGCGCCGCTTATTTGTCTGATGAGTATTTAACACCAAAGCACTGTAGAAAGCTCAGAAAACTAGAACTATAGCATAATAGAGCCCTTTTAAGCAACAATAGACTCTGTGGATCTGAATCTGTTAAGTTTGGAGTAATGTTTTTATTTCTACTTTTTCTGTAGTTTTATAGCTGTAATTGTCAGATCTGTCACCTCATCTAGTACTTAACTTAAACAAGGATAGCAGAACTTCCTGGTTTCAGGTCTGACAGAGGCATTGCAGAAACAGCTAGCTGGAACATGCTTGTAAAACATCCAAACTGGATGTTTTACAGAATCTGAAGGAATGGCATCTGTCATGGTAGTGAGTAACAGACAGTCTGTGCATCCTGATCAATATATGAACACCTCAGGCAAAAAAATAAATAAATAAACTATATATATATATATATATATATATATATATATATATATATATATATATATATATATATATATATATATATATATATATATATATATATATATATATATATATAATGTGTGTGTGTGTGTGTGGTATTTATTTATAATACATGTGTGTTTGTAGGTGCAGAGCGTAACTCGCGGGAAAGAGAGCGGGGAAGTACGTTGGCTGTGCCAGAGCAGCAGCGACCCGTCCAGCACCGATCACGCTCAGTGTCTCCTCACAGAGAAGACTCCTGCAGGGCTCGCTCTCGGCCTCCACATGTGCCCATGCAAAGGTCAGCATCACCTGCCAGGATTTCACAGTAAGCTGTCAGTGGGATGTACGTCAACGCTGGTGACCATTTAACAGCATCAGCAGTTGCACAATGTTGCATCCACAAGTACGACAGGTGTTTCAAAATTTCTACTTACAACGTAGCGCCCATATATATATATGGGCGCTACGTTTTAAGACCTGACAAAGGCAAAGGATCAGAACACGAATAAAGCAGTCGTGAAGAGTCACAACTGCAAAACAAGACGAACAAGCTGAGATCTGGTAAAGGAGTTGAGAATCTAGGAAGTATAATGTCCAACTCCAGCAGTTATTAATCCTACAAAGTGTAATTTTGCTGACTTTTCTGTTCTCGTCACAAAAACAATCCAACCCAAAAGACTACAATATTTTGGTATGATTTCAACTTATTCCTCTTTTACTTTTTTAGGATATATAAGTATGCAAATCCAAACCCTCCCACACTTCCACCGCCTTGTCCTTTGGCTTATTGGTTAATGAACACAGTGATCACAAGCAACCACCAAATTTTCCCCTCTAGCTTCAATTTTTTTTTCACGATGCATAATAATTATCTGTAGACAAGACTGGCTCTTTAGTTTTCCAGTTTAATTGCACTGGTTGCCAGACCTCACCTTTCTTGAGACCATTGGTGGTGTTCTGCAGAGTTCAAACAAAGATAGTGCTGAGAGCGGTTTTTTTACATTTACCTTTTTTCTTTTTCTTTTTTTTTTGCAAAAGCAACTGCTTAGAAAGTGTTGCAATGATACACTATTTGTTTTTGCATTTTGAAAGTAAATGTGCAAAACATGTCAGCAACTGGATATCATACTAATTCATTAAAAAATGAATCAGACCGGGAGATAAAACAAAGAGTCAACATCTGACTGACTTTTACTAGCAGAAGAGACAGGATTTAAGAAAATCAAAGTGTTGTTTTTTTTTATAGCTACAAAGAGTCTGATGAATTTTTTAATGAATTAGTATGATATCCAGTTGCTGACATGTTTTGCAGTGGCATGAAGCAAAATGCAACGATTTCTTGTGCCATCAAAATCAGTCAGAAGCACATTACTGAGATTTAAGGTCTGAAAGTCATGTAGTGTTGCTTTAATTTTAAGAACATTTTTTTTCTTTTTCAACAATGTTTGATCAATGTTTTCAGTTCAGCTTGATGCTACTGATTTGTTGATCACTAAGTTTGTGTATCAATGCAAATCAGTGTGTTCTTACACCAGTAGTTACTGCTTCTGTTTTTGTCAAGTATCATTTAAAGTTGCTCTTATGTCTAAATGTGACCAGTCACAACTCCAAAAAAGAGATGAACAAGCTGAGAACTGGGAAAGAACCAAATGTCCTTGTGATGAGCCGAGCAGTGAAGAATAGTCAGGCACAGGTTTAAAGTTCAAAAACAGGGGTTTTTATAATGAACCAAAAAAGAAAAAGTTATCTTTGAATAAATGAATAAATCAGGCCAATAAAAGAGGTCAACTTAACAAAACTACAATCCAAGAACTTGTAACAGAAGTAACTCAAGCAACAAAATGAAACCAACTGACTCAACAAATGACACACAAGGGAAAACTTAAAGAGAGCCCAAACAAAAACAGACAAAGGGGATGACACACAAAAACCTAACTAAATGAACAAACGAAAACCCTAAATTCCCCCCTTTTATTGCAGCAAATGGTCTGGTCAAATTATCTGCTCCACCCTGTGGCCACCTGCTGGCTCACAGCCAAGGGACTGGAGCTGCTGAAACTTAAAGGGAAAAGAACACAAATGATTAAATAATACCACCACAACAAACTAAAATGCATACTATTTCAGAATGGTTGTGATGATAAATTAAACTAAATTTAAACTAATGTCTAACAAAAATATTATCTGTAAATTAAATCCTAGTTGAAAATATAAGTTTAAGTGTATGTGTGGTGCATTTTGATACGACCCATGTGTGGTTGTTGGCACAGCCATCACAGTCTTCCATGTATGTTGAATTCTAATCTTCAAAGCACCTGTCAGGTTATAAAGTTTTTGCTTTTCTTATGTTTGCCAAAGTCCAGTTTAATCCAAGAGGCAAACACACTGTATATAAAATAATCAAGTTTCAGCTGCACAGTAAAACAAGTAGGATTTTTTTCTTTATATTTTTGGGTTTTGTTGTATTTTTCTGAGTCTTAAATTGATTTATTTGATTTCTCCAGGAGTTTGGATGAGATCCATCAAAACCGCCTCCATTCCCCTTCACACTACCACGAGCCCCATTTAGAGCACCAGCGCTCCGGTGACTCTGACTACGAGTACTCTGAGGACAGGTAACCTGATGCTGGGATCTCGGGGAGTCTTTGGCGTGCTTACTTATATTTAAAAAAGGTTAAGTTTGTTCTGCCTAGTTCCTGTGTGTAATGAGAAGCTACTAAACTAATTCAACTAACACTACTAACAGTATGAAGCATTCTGACTTATTTAGAGACTTTGTTAAAAATCTCTCAATTATTATTTCCTGGGTTTTTTCATTCATAAATTCACTTTGCCTGTCTGAGTTGCCATCCTGTTCTGTTGTGTTTTCTCGGGTTCTTTTTCATTTGTTCACCCATCGTCATGGCAATGACAGTGAGGTCGTGGAGATGAACAGGTCTATTCGTGGCGGGAGTGCTGAGTGCCTGCACACCAACAGGTAATGACAAAACATGAACAAAAGATCCCACCGCAGATCATCGTTGTTTTACTTCCCATCCTTGTCTTATTTTAACAACCTCATCTTAACAGACTACAGTTTTGTTTTGTTTTTTTGCAAACAAAACGTATTATTTCTGCTTTTCAGTTTATGCATGAAAAGAAAAATTTGTGTCACATTTGCATCAGTTAACACACTCCTGCTGTCCTGTTGCATATCACCACAGCTGTACAACACACAACACTTTACACTATTTAAGGTGACTAGACAATCTGCCTGGTGCTCTGAAGAAGGCGAAAAAAGTTTAAACTTGATTTCATACTTTCATTTCTTTCCCCTGGATGTTTTCTCTTAAAGATTTCTTTCCCCATTTTCTTCTTGTTTTGCTTTCAATGTGCATGACATCCACTCATACAAGCAGGAGCATAGGTAGATACAGCAACACCCTTCCCCCCAAAATGCCCCTGTTAGTAAACGGTATCCATAAAGACATTTACAGGTAAGTGTTTCACACGTAACAGCTGGTCTTGCCTTTTTTTTTTTTTGACTCATTTGTGACGTCTGTGGTCATTTTAGTTTCAGCATAGGATCCCTAAACGTCTCCCAGGCTGCTGTGCTGTCTGTGACTGCTGTGGTTTGAGTGTCAAGTTGCTTTTGTCATGGTGCCACTTTCTCAACATAGACATAGCCTTTCCCCTGTATCATCCTGTCTTTTAAAGGACTATTCCAGTCATGTGTATGTTTCAGCCCATCAGCTACAAATCACATGCGTAGCATCTTTTATTATATTCGAAAACCAACCAAGTATTTTCAGAAAATGCTTCGAAATGTTTTCCAACATTTAAAAAGTAAGCAGTGTCACAATTCAAGGTTGTAACCTCCAGATGGTGCATCTGCAAGCTGTTGTTTCTGGTGTCATACAGGTGTTGTCACAGGGTCAATGATTCATGTCAGTCCTCATAATGGAGGGGTTTTTTTGTTATGTGTTTGTGACATCTATGCTAATTTTGTACTTTAGTATTCTGTTCCTAAAGATTTATGGGGTGACACTGAAGTAGAAATGTAAGTAAATTACATTAAGAGGGCTAATAGGAATGGGAAAGGACTGTCTTTATCATCCTGATTTTTGAGAACACACCTAAGGCCCCTTAAGTGCTGGGATGATGGAAGTGCTTGTTTTGCCAATATGAGGAAAAACACTGATATTTTTTAATGTCTGTGAGGGATTTTGACAGAATTGGTTTTAAAAGTTATTAAATACAAAAAAGATGCTTAAAAACTCACAAAGTACATGGGGAGACCATGATAATTACATGTGTGTGTAAATAAAAGCATACTTCGGTTTACAGACTGTTATATTATGCCAAGAGAGTTGTGTTCAAAGAGTATAAAAGAGACATTTTTTCAGTTAAGCGTGGTTTAAGTGGTTTGTGTCACCGTTGTGTCACACATTCATATTAACTTTTAATCATTAATCATTAATCATTCATTAATTGTTGCTGAATCTTGAGGATAGAAAGGTTCCTGGATTGTAAATTAAAAAGAAACAGACTTGTGAAAAATGCCAGTTAACAAGTAACGTGGTGCAGATCTAAGTGTTGTCAGATTGTTGCCACAAACAGATACTATTGCCGCTGGACTATATTTGTACATTAAAATGAACTGCTTTCAGATTGTGGACATGGTTAGCATTGACTTGATATTAGCATTTAGCTCAGACTGCTGTAAGAAAAAGAAAAAAACACTATCTTAAGTAGTTATAAAAGTCGAAGATTTATAAAGTTTTTATTTTCTCAATAATAAAAGGAGTGAGTGCTTAAGAAACTGCGATGGACTGGCGAGCTGTCCAGGGTGTACCCTGCCTTTTGCCCAAAGACTGCTGGGATAGGCTCCAGCTTCCCCCCGACCCTGAATTGGATTAAGTGGTTAGGAAAATGAATGAATGAATGAATGAGTGCTTAAGAAGTAATCAGAGCCGGGCTGAAATCGTAGCTATCTAACAAGCTGTCTAGATGCATGGTTAGGGTTAGGGTTAGATGCGGTCAAGACTTTCTCTAATTTAAAATATTTCATTCATCACTGAATATAAAATAGCTGTTCATTTACAAGAAAACCTCATGTGAAAACTATTGAAAATCTTTACACTGGTAATTGAATTGTAGTATTATGTTGTTGAAACACAGAAAGACAGAAATGAACTGGAAAGCAAGAAGTGTTTTGTAAATATTTGGTTTTGAGTCGGAATCAGTGGGCTGAAGCATACAAAAACCACTTGAATGTGTTGAGCAGATGTCGATTGTGGCTTCACAGCCCAACATGCTCTTACATCCTTTATTTTTCCTCCTCCTAGTCAGCATAAAAAAGGCACAATCATCAGTCATATTTACTTTAATACCTTACTCTCAGCCAGCCACACTTCACATATAAACAGTTTACTCTTTCCCTCTGTTCTACATTAATCCCTTTAATGGCACTCCTATACATTTTATAGCTTTACTGTGCCCAGCTCTCCTTGCCATGTGCCACACCAACAGCTTTAGATCTGTAGATTGTGTTATATAATCAGCATTACATGTAATCCCCCCCCCATACATGTGTAAGGGGTAAATCCACAAGCGAAACTATCTCTATGCTCTTACATAATGAATTCCTCACTCTGAAGTCGCAGGCAGAATGTACTTTTGTGTGTTCATGATTTGTCGTGTGTGGTGTTTCCAGCAATATCCACCATCACACAGAGGGCAGAGTTTTTTAATCTAAAGGCCATCCGAGCTTAGATTTTTTTTTTTTTTTTTTTTTTAACCCCCCCTAAAACTGTGAATATGCAGTTGGAGGGAAATCATATTGTCTTGTGTTGTGAATGTTCATTTTATATGTTGTCTCCCCCAATCCTGTCCAGTCGCTGATTACTTCTGTCACTTGCATGTGTCATTCTTCTTTTCCTTTGCCTTCCTTTGCATGCGGGTTACTGCCTGCCTGTTGTTGGTGGGGTTTCCTCTGCACAGCTCCACCCTTCCTGCATGCTTAAAGAGCAAGCCACCCCACAGGCAGGAGGTGGGCGGCACCTTGCCTCGTAGCATCCTCACACACCGTGTGCTCAGGTTCACAGACGAGGTCACGGTTAGGTAAGAATGCAACCCCTTCATGCATCTTCATTGTCGTACAACCTTTTTATTTCCACTTTTTTGTGCCTGACAACTTGTAGCCTAAGGTTTGATGCGTAGAACAAACTCTTGAGCTCCTGCTGCCATCTTTGTGAAAAAATTACATGCAGCGTCATGTAATGTCGCTGCATGTAAAATGTCACGCCTGCAAAATATCTGCAGTCACAAAGCAGCATGATGTTACACAGGACAGACACACAAGGGAACACATTCCCTCGCGCATTGTCACAAACTGTTCACCTCCTCCTCTCAGTCCTGGTTCCCATGGCAACTCACCAGCCTCCCATCTGAGTGATAGCACAGAGTACAGCTGGAATGTATGGCCATGATTAATGGTGATATAGTATCTGAGCCATTACATGTTACTACACTGCCTGACAGCCTCCCTGTTTCTCTCTCTCTCTCTCTCTCTCTCTCTCTCTTTCCTCGCACCATCTTCTCTTTATGGCTTACTTTGTGTTTGCTGTTAACATCTTCCTCCTAACCACCTCTCTGCCTCCACTGTCTTTGCTTATCATTGTTTCCATCTGTTTCTCCCTTTGTCTTTTACTTTTCTCTATGCTGCCATGTTGTGGCATTGCAGTGACCTGCAGCCATCGTTGGACAGAGTGAGGAGTGCCAGCACCACATGTCTGAGACCAGACACCAGCTTTCACTCCCATGAAAGAGAAAGGTATCAGAGACAAATTCATACAGTTCCTGAGTCAATACATTTTAATTTAAATGGTGATTATGGACTCGTATGGGCATTTCAGATCTGCTTTTCTATGGTTTGCATGATTTAATTGTGCAAAATTTGAGGTTTTAGAGTGCTGCATGTCTTCACTCCTCTACATCTCATAACAACACATTTTCACTCTTAATTTGTCTCATAGCAATGCCTTATATTTCATTGTGAACCATACATTTATACAGTATTAGAAAGAAGAAAAAACTTTGAAGGTATTTTTTTGCAATTAGTCCTAATTGGTCCCAAGTCCCGCCTGAGAAGGGCCAGTGACTAATCATACGTTAGCAACGGTAACTAAGTCCGAAGGGTCAAGCTTTCTCTTCCTATACAAAATGCCAAAGACGTGGGTGTACGGTGCTGGGGTTTGGGTGGCGTATTTTGCCAAAACTGGATCAGTGTGGAAAACTTCAATGGCAGCTGAATCAATCAAAGAAAACAAAAAACTACCATGTTTGTTCCAAGGTAACATGCTAATGGCAACTAGCACACAGTTGTTAGCTACAAGACCAGCAGAATATTAGGTTCCTACTGGTTTAATATTAATAACGTGGGGTGCCTGAGTCTCGAATATAGATGGTGAGCCTTCGCATCAATGTATTCTTCATCAATATTGCTCTGCCGACAATGTTATGAATGAGTTTCTAAAAAGAATATCGCCGTCCTTTCGGTCTCCTTTTCTCTAATATTTCTGAATTATTACTCCAGAATTTTTTTTAATAATTTCCTTTGGAAAATCTTTTGTCAAAATCAGAGAAATCCATGTTTTTTTGCAGGAGTAAAATAGTGGAGTAGCAAGCTTGCCAGGCGTAGCAACAGTAAACATGCGGGGCGGGGCTTAACAAAGGGTCAATTAAGATGGAAGACAAGGCCTCCTCCCTCATGATTGTCAGAAAAATATGGTTCAATCTGTCTAAAAAAAACTCTCTTTGTTTTATGAAAATGTGATTAAGGATCATGGTCAGATTTAAAATACACTGCCTTCTCGTGCTGATCTAGCTCCTTGATAATGCTAAAACCTGGCTTCTGCACTGATGCCAGTTTTCCTGGCAAACAGCCAGAATATGATGTAGATAAAGACATGTTCATCAATCACCTCCTCGCATTTTTTAAATTTACAGCTGAACTTAGGTATTTATGTGCTACTTATAGTTTTTATGTCAAAACTGCATGCTTTATGACATGATCAAAAAGATCATTTTCTGCAACATCTGCTAAATTTTCTCACTGTCATAAGAAATCTGCCTTTTGTTCTCTCTAAAAAAAACCTCTCATTTAAACTGGTTATCACACAATAATGGGTCAAGATCATGAGATAGTGAGACTATACACAAAGAAACTTCTTTATTTTGTCATAACTATTAGACTTACAGTTATTTGATCACAAGATAACTAGGGGTGGGATTTTAATGCATTAATTACAATTACTTAATTGAAAAAAATAACAGATTTATTAGCAGTATCGTTTCAAATAACATGGACCATTTGTAAGTGAATGATTTCCTGGTATATGGAAATGACAGTGAGGTACTTCTCAGAACTTGGCTAACATGTTGCCAACTTGGCTACTTAGGCACTATATGTTGCAAGTTTTCAGATCCATCTAAAGCCACAGGTGTCAAATCGATCAACTATTATAGCTGATATTTTAGACTTTTGAAGACTGATGTAAAAGCAAAAGGAGTTCACTCTTCTCAATGAGCAGCTCATGCTGCCATTGGCCCCTCCCTCATCCAGAAGTGCTCACATCTGCAGACACAGTAAGAGACGATCACATCTACTCCATAACCAGACTGAAAATTAAATGTGCAAAATGTACACTGGGTGATCCCACCCTCGCTTACCATAAGGTAACCGCCAGTAATTACACCCCTTTACTTTTAATCTCCACCCACTGTCTAATTTTGAAAAAAATGTCTGAAACTGCGGGATTTGGGAGTACGAGGTGTGGGAAGAGTGGGCAAGTCTTGAATACACAGGCAGAAATGCTTCAATGACAGACATTACTCAAACCGCAGTGCCTACAGAATGCAGTGGTGCAAAAACAAGGCGGTCCTGAATTGTTTCAGGCTAACATGCTAACGGCAGCAACTCGCAGCAGGCTATGGCAGCTGCTGGAAGCATAGCTGCAGTCACCACTGCCACGATGTGATCTTGCTGTCAGTTACCGAAGGAGTCTTTCTTTTTTCTTTTACGTGCCATGGAGGAGCACCACCTACGCCTCTACATCATGTTTGGTTGTGAAAAACCAAACCTGTTTTTGTGTTGAGTGCGTGGAGTCATTTTTGACCCACAAAGTCCCAATTTAAAAACAAAAAACAAAGAAAAAAAATACAATAAATAAAAATTTTAAGCACAGTTTAGGTGGTTTTCATCACAATTAGGTAATACTATATTGTTTAAAGCTTGCACAACTAAATTTAAGTGCACTACCCCTTTAAAGCGTAATAATTAAATGTGGATAAAAACTTTAAAAACAATAAAAGTTGTGTAACACATTGTAGACTCCTTACAGCCAGAACTGTTAAATAAACTACTTAAAATGACATTTTAACTTTAGGTATGTTCAGTTTTGGCCTGGAATATTTTCTTTCCATTTTCTTTTTTTTTTTTTTTTATTGTTATGCAATTAAAATGTTTTTTTCAACATGTTAATAGAACCCGAGTTTACACCATTAATGTCTGTATGTATTATTTGTTTCAGTCATCCACTAAAATCCATTTAAATTAAAATATTTTGCTTTTTGGGGCAACTGCTGTGCAAATAAAATTCAATTAATCAAGATTAATTAATTATAAAGTCTTTTATTTATGAGGTTCATTTTTGTGATTGATTCCAACCCCTAAAGAAAAACAAATATATTTATTATCTCAAGAAAATAATCTTTGTTGTTTCATGATGTGGAGCCATTTTTTATTTGCTTGAGTCAGGGATGTTAACCCTTAAATGTCTAATGTATCATATCTGAAACATAATGTTGCATCACTTTATGGTCAAAGTAATGCTCAAAACCCTCTCGTATAAATTCTGATACGTCTCTCCCGCTTTCTGCTGGATAGCTTCTGAAATGTCACATAGCAACATACTGTACATGTATACAAATTATTTTATTTGTCTTAGTTATTAAACTGAGAAAAGTAAGAATTGTTTGTCAATTATTTCTTGGGACGTGTTTAAAGGTTAAACTTTCTATCATGGCGGCTCTAGGCCATGTGTTTGCAGATTTTTCCACAAAATTCAAAATATATTTTAAATACATTGTAGTTTTTACCAATAACTAATGACGTCTTCTGGTGTTTCCAACCTGGAAAACTCCTCCCGCCTCTCCAACCCTCTAGGTGCTCCAACTCTTTGCCCCACAAGATTCCCCCAAGTCCCAGGATCTTAGTAGAACATGTGGCCCCTGAGGAAGACAGGTATAGCAGGCCTGATCCCCCTTCTGTCATATACTCTGCTGCTGCTCTGCTTGCCTGCCTAAACCTCTCCGACTTCTCATCTGGAAGCTTCTGTTGCAGCCTAGAGTTTTTCCCTACAGATCTTGCGATCACTGTTTCTTTTCCATTTCCTGTAAATACTTGTGGTCTGAAGTAGTATTATCCCATTTTATTCTGCTGCACCTGCCTTGCTGCTGAGCGTCTGCTCTGAGTTTCCCCGCGTCTCCAGCCTAAAAGCACTGTATCTGCTGTCATTTACCAGAAAAGAGTTGAAAGGATGTGCAGCCCTCCGCTTTATAAAACAAAAAGAATAAAAGCGAAGTCACATTTTGAGCATCTTGCATTCTTTCCCACCTCTCAGCCAATATTTGGTTTTCATTTTGTGGGTGTCCATTTTCCATGTTGTTTGTTTTTTCTTCCTCTCTCTCTCTGTGGCGGCAATAAACAATGAACAGGCAGTGTAGCAATTCATCGAGCCCAAACTGTCCCTGGGGCAGCAGAAAAAGCCTGGAGGGAGACGGGTAAGATCATTCATTCATTCCCTGCTTTCATTACATCCTCCCTTCACTTTTTGTTTAGTCATAATATGGTATATTATTTTGTTGTTGTCCTCTTTTGTGTTTGTGCAGCTTAATGAATGATGTCTTATGTCACCATGCAGAAACACATTGGCTATGGATCTTACTGTCCTGATTATGCCCTTTTGGGGTTATTTACACCTTGAGTCACTGAGGTCATGTTGTGTCACAGGTTCACTGGTTTTCTGTTCTTTTTTGGCTACCTGACCATCACGTGGGGCGCACTAATACTTTAAATTTTAAAAAAAAACAAAAAACTGTGCACACATTACTGTTATTTCAGTCCCTGTATGCCGAGTGGTGATATGAGTACTACTAAATCCCACTAAAGTTTACTGGTAAGGCATGTGGACCAGATGCGACAACCCAATGTCTAATTGTGTGATATATCAAATGGTTCATCCTACGACCATCTTCTAAAAATGGTGCTTTAAAAATGCCAGAATCTGCATAAATAAGGAGGATAAAGAGATTTTGGGTGGATTTGGTTCACTGCTGTAACAAGGCACCTGCATTCCTAAGCAAATATAGTACCAAATTTAGATTTTTAATATTCCATCAGTAATAACGGTTGTTTATAAAGTAAAGCATTAAGACAGTAATTCTACAGAGTTATCTCTTGCATTTACAGGTTAATTCTGACAATCCTATTTTTTTTTCAGATTCCTATGGGGTTTATAATATTAGATCGACACCTGATATTGGTACTTTTATTCAGTAATGGTTTTCCAGTTTAACACTGACAACTTCTTTATTTCTCTACAATGCTGTTTTAAAATAAGGAGGAGCTGGTTGTCCTGAGATTTGCCATGTGCTTCTGAAGCGGTTGCTTGGTTTTGCTGTATAAAATATTGGGCACTCCTCTTTGTTCTTAAATGTTATGAGCAGTGTGGTTTATATACTGAGATTAAGAGGATAAACCAGTTTTACTTTGAGTTTTGTCGAGTTTCCATGAAAGTCTTGCCATTAGGTTCTGCATGAATTTTGCTAAATCCAGTAATATCGCACCAGTTCTGTTTTCTGTAGGGTATGTTGATGTTTCATCTGTAATTCCCATTAACAGAAAACAAAAACTTTCTAAAAATTGAACAAAAACTTAATCAATAATCTGTTAACCCTATAAATCCGTATGCATCATTTTTTACATATAAAGTTTCTGAGACCTTTTACATTTTGTTAAAGGCCCAAATAAAAGACTTAAGATTAAACATTTTTACTTTAATCTCTATTTTTTCTTGTGTTGGGCTTTGAGAAGGTTAATAATGTTGACACTTTAATAACCAAAAATAATAATGTTTAGTGTCTTTACAGAACTAATTTATTGTAATGAAAAAATATGAGCAAATCTAAACTTTGATGTTGGAACAAACTTCCAAAAGTTGGTTGGTCACTTTTCCGTCATGTTCCCTCAATTTACTTTAAATGAAGCATTTAATTGGTTTGCTTACTGAGGACATTGATTGTTTTAGTTTTCCAGAGGAATACATGTCCACTCCTACTGAGTACAAGTCCATCCCAGCTGCTCAGCAGTCTAATTCCAACATTTTCCTGTACATTACTGGTACTCTCATGGACACTGATCACAGATACCATCACATATACTGGCTTTGGAAAAAAGTAAAACTAAGACACAAAAATACACAAAGACAATATAAAGAGAACAACACAAAAGTGGGTAAATGACAGGGTACATTTGCAATGTAGTGATTACGATGAATATGCAGTTTTGAATTGGTAACTTTTGAGTCTGGATTTAAAGAGGGCAAGACAGTCCGAACTGGTAAGAGAGATAAGAGATGGTGTTTGGAGGCTACTCTGTTCTGGTTTGTATATCACAGCTATTTAATAGAAACTTTTATTATTTGTCTTGACAAAGTGAAATTCCTCCAGACTCATGAATCTGCTCTTAAGATGCAGAGAAGGACAAATTCTTTATCGTCCATCATTAAGACAAAATGTTTTTCTTGAAACTCTTAATAATCTATCAGAAAAGTCAATTATTGCCCAAAATAAATAAACTTTTGTTGGATGCTGTTTTTATATCCAATACTGGCACCCTTACTTGTCACTAATTTATCTGCTGGTTAGATTCTTCCACAAACCTTGATGTCTTTAAATAAATCAGAAACAACTTTCTTTTACTGTGTTACTGGCATAAAATTTTAGATATTTTTTTTATTATTTTAGAAAATTTTCCAACTTTTTGAGACATTTGTCTTGGTGTCCTAATAACGTAGATTATAGAGACTTTATTAATATGTTTAAAAAAAAAAAAAACTATAGCTCTACAGCCTACAGCCCAGTGTTGTAGCTCTCTGGTAACACACCCCTTCTGTACCAGTTTATGATTGATGTTAAAGAGCAGAGATGTGTGTATGTTCGCTTAAGCCTCACATCCTCGATATTCTCAAGGTGGAAATAACCTCAAAGGAGTTTGAATGCTTCAGACTCTCCATTTAAGATAATTAATACCCTCAGAAATAACAACTAAAAAGTCAAGCTGCACTCTTTTGAATCATTTTAACCCCCCACAATGTGGCACTTTGGTCAATATTGTTGTTTTTAAAGTGCCTTATAAATAAAGTTGTATTGTATTGTATTATGTTGTCTGGGATGAGACACACAGATGTACATACTGAGCCATGAAAAGAACACAACCTACAGTATTATTTTCAGCAGATCTAATTTAGCTGTTTTTAAAGATTTTGTTTCTTTTTATTTGCTGATACCAGTCGAATCCAGCCCACCTCTATCCTGAGGGGCAGTAGAGGGAGAGGGGCCCCCCTGAGGCCCTTTGGCCAGACAGTGCTGTCTGGGTCCTGTCCTAACTCGCCGCGACTGGACAGGTGCATGCTCTTACCTGTACCACACCTTTGCTTCCCTTTATGCTGATTTCCTCCTCAGTGTTTCACAGACTGTGGTTCTGCTGAATGCAAAAAAAACACATGTACTGATTGTTGTATTCTGTCACTGATGTTTAATTTAGTATTAAAACTAAGCATGTACTGTTGGTATCATACGTAAACACAGTTTTACTCCCTTTCCTCTCCTCCTGACGTGACAGTTTTTGCTGCTCAGTTTTTGCATAAGTTGATTTAAAGAGAGTAAAAATGGTCATATTTTTCCCTCCTTTTTCAATGCTGTCTCTCAGAGCACACCCTCATGGCAACTCCTCTCCTCCAATGGGGACAGGTCGCAAGTGTCGGCAGCTGCCGCAGCTCCCTGCAAAGAGCAGCAGCATAAAGCAAGGTACCTTCGCTTACACTCCATCATACACCAAAAAATCAGCACAAACACAATATACAATCTTATCTGTCTTTCGGTAAGAATAAAACAAACAAGGCTATTTTTTTTAGCATCAAAAAAGCGACAAAGTGTAAATAGCTGAATAATTTTACAAGTAATTTAACAATAAATTATCTGAATCTGAAACTGTAGGTCTTTACATATATAAATACACACACACACACACACACACACACACACACACACACACACACACACACACACACACACACACACACACATATATATATATATATATATATATATATATATATATATATATATATATATATATATATATATATATATACACACACTATTTCATTAGCAGCTCCACAACTGTTGGACCAAAATGAAAAGCTCCAGCTCCAGAAAAATGCAATGAATCTTCATGTAGACATCACCAGATTAGACTGATATTGCTCCATCCTGCATCCAACTGGATGAAAAGCAAAAATGTTATTTCACTTGAAAGCGAAAACGGTTATAACAAGCTTTGCAATTTTTTTCTACCCATGATGTGACATATATTGCCTTTATTTATGAAATGACATTTACTCACCGACCACTTTATTTTTGAAGCCTACATTTTACCGTAATGGACCCCTTTTTTCTTCAGAACTGCCCTAATTCTTGTTGTCAGGCATTTAACAAGGTGTTGGAAACGTTCCTCAGAGATTTCGCTCCATATTGACAGGAAACATCACACAGTTGCTGCAGATTTGTCAGCTGCACATTCACCACATCCCAAAAATAACATCTGCTGGCGTACAGCTTGAAAGGTAGAATCGACATTGACAAGGAGGATAAAGATTTGTTTGGTTGACTCAGTTTCTACTATGAGAAACCATCCAGATGCCCAAAATCAGCTGACAATATTTTTTATCTGGCATGAGAAATAACTTTGTTGTTCATGCAGTAATGAGTCCACAGATTAATGCCATCGCATTCACAGCTTACTTTTGACATTCCTGATAAATCAAACTTATTCATTCATTTTCTGAACCCACTTAATCCAAATAATGAGAGGCAGGGTACACCCTGGACAGTTCGCCAGTCCATCGCAGGGCCAACACAAACAGACAAACAACCATTTACACTCACAATCACACCTAGGGTCAATTTAGAATAACCTATTAACCTAACATGCATGTCTTTGGATGGTGGGAGGAAGCTGGATTACCTGAAGAGAAACCACACATACACAGGGAGAACATGCAAACTCCACACAGAAAGACTCCACACCATTCAAGCCTCCCCGCCGAGGATCAAACCAGTGACCTTCTTGCTGTGAGGCCACAGTGCTAACCACCACGCCACCGTGCAGCCCCAAACTTATTTAATAAAATGATATTTGTTTACAGTAATATTGAATGAGATGAAATGATCTTGGGACTGCTTGGAGTTGCTTTAAAAGACTGAGATCTGGTGACTGTGGAGGCCGTTGAGGTACAGTCATGTTTAAGAAAGCAGTTGGAGATGATTTGTGCATTATCTGGGTCACAAAGGGATGGACATAGTCAGCAACAATCTTCAGGTTGGCTGTGGTGGTTAAAGCATACCACATTGATACTTCACTACTGGTAGCCCGAAGATTAGCTGTCATGTTGTTTCTGCCAAATTCTGACCCTACCATCTGAACTCTTCACCAGCTGAACTGGAGACTCACCAGCCCAGCTGACATTTTTCCATCTTCTGTTGTTGTAAGTCTGTGTGACTTGTAGCTCCAGTTTCCTGTTGTTAGCTGACAAAGTGGTAACCAGTGTGTTTGGCTGCTGCTTTAGCCCATCTGGTTCAAGGCTGGGTGTACTGTGTGTCCTTTCCTGCATACCTTGGTTGGAACCAGAGCTTATTTGACTTCCTGTTGCTTTTCTATCATCTCCAACCAGTCTGCCCATTTTCCTCTGACCTCTGCTATCAGCAAGACAGATAACTGCTGCTTACTGGATATTTTCTATTGTTTTTAGATCGTTCTCTGTAAACCCTAGACATAGTTGTGTGACTAAAGTGAATGCATCAAGCAGCTGACCAGATGGAACTGATAAAGTGATCCAAGATATTAGGATGTGATTTACTCTTACACAACTTGTATTTGTTTTGTGTTTGTTTATGTAATGTGGTTACCAAATACAGTGCAGCTGAAGTTTCTGCAGGTTAGAAGGGAAGAATGATTAGCAGGGTCCCATTTGAAACCACTGAGCATGAGGCATGGCATCTTCATGTAGCCTTTTAGACACAGCAGCCATGACAGGAAAAACAAACAGACCTTAAAAAGGCTGAAGAGGTTCTAATATATTTTTGCAGGATTTCTTAAAATGTAGCTGTCTAAAGATTTTATCATTGACGTTGTCTCTTATTTCTTCCACATTGTGTTTGATTTGTCGTTATGTGTCAAGTTTTCATACAAATGCAGATGTAAAGCAGTACAAATATGACTTCACATACTATAAATATTCTTATTACTTAGGTTCTTTATTAATCCTTAAACCAATAATCTCATAATTCCTGGATCCGAATGCATTCAAAAGGAGATTTCTATAATATTTAACTATCAAATGGAGCTAAACACTTGTCAGTTAGTTATGTTTGTAAATCTGCGAGGATTTGCTGACGCTGAGCCTCTCCACACAACCCTTCAGCCATTCAAACTTTGTGCATATAATTCCATGCACTGCATGCTCCACCTAGTGTCAGGAATCAGATCCTGCATCAGGAAACCACGGCTTATCAAAACACACATCTGCTGAAAGTTTTACTTGGCTTTCTCTTCCTTTCCATCCTGTCTTTTTGTCTCAGCCCTCGCTGCAGAGGAGCAAGCCCGGCATGTGCAGAAGACAGCACAACCCTACCGGCCTTCAGCATCCCACGAACCAGGGATGGACCTCAAGATCAAGCGGGAGGTCAGCATCTCTGCTCTCTAGTCCATGTTGACTTGTATTTGTGATCTTCGGTTTGATCTCTCGCACCTCTTCTGTCTGCAGATGTACGCAGAGCAGCGGTGCAGCAGTGACAACATGTCAGCCAGGTCTTCAGACAGCGACATGAGCGATGCGTCGGCTCTTTCCCGTGCCAGCAGTGCCTCTCGCCTCAGTAGCAACAGCTGCATGTCCATCCAATCGGAGCGCCCCGGGCGACGGCTCAGGTCAGTGTTACATGTAAAGACCGCTTTGAGTTCCACATCGCTGCCTTCGTTCTTTTCTCAATTAATCCTAAATGACTTTATGTTTTTTTTTTTAATGCAAGCTTATCACTGTGTGTCTTGTTTTTTTCCTGCACGCTGCATGTTGCATGCTGCATGCTCGGTCTCCTCCACCCACACACCGCATATAAACACACACATACACACACTGAACGGGGATTTAAAACAAACTCAGGTCCAAGTCGTTAGAGGAGGACAAGAAAGACAGAAGGATCTCATGGGGGGTGAATGGAGAGGAGGAGAGGAGAAAAGCAGCAGGGAAGAGACGTTTCTCTGCGGAGTTGAAGCGCAGGAGACACACAGTAGCAGGAGACACAAGGGAGTCCAGGTAACAGTGTTGCTCCAACCCCTTCACCAAGTATCATGTCAAACATTGGCCAGATGTTTGCACTTACGTTGTTTTATGTGCTCATCTTGTGCTTTGTAACACATGTAAACCTGCGCCTCCACCTTATGCTCTCCATGCTACACCAGTTTTAAGTTAAATGAAGATCTGTGTAAGTAGCTGTTTTTACATCAGAGTGGAATGACCTTTGTGACGTCCTTCTAACAGGGTTAGAAGTCAGAAAAAGGTTTGGGAGCATGGCAGATTGATGGAAGATGCAGCTTTTCATTTCTTTTCTTTAGATGTCAAAAAAAGCTTAGTAGTCCCAAAAATTATAGTAAATTACCACACAAACAAAGGAGAAAGGATGATTAGCAGATCAATTAAAGGCAATATTAAACTGGAAATAAAACTCAGCACTGGTCATTTTCTTCTGATTCATGAATCGAAATTGAAACGTTGACATTCATACCGACATTACTGCAGAGCTTCAGTGTTTACATGTTTAAACAGGGACATTGGCTTTTACTTCTAAAGCACAGTGGCAATAAAAACAAACACACAAAAAAAAATCCAAAATCCCAGGAGGGGTGTTTATGCAGCTTCTGTTTATTCCCTGGCTGAAATGAATCATCTGAAAAACAAATCAACATGGCCTTTGACCCCCAGAAGTATATTTTACTCCAAGCAATGGGGGAAAAAAGAAGTTAAAAATGACTTATCCAAACATAAGCTCCATGAGTTCAACATTTTCACTGTGATATTTTCTGCCTACTTGAATTTTATGATTTAAAGGTGATGATAAAAAGAAGGAAACAAAAACTGAAAACAATCATTTACATAAAATATTGAACAGCACAGCAAAAGAAAAACTATGTGCAAAATATTTGCACAGTTTGAAACGGATGTCAGCAAGAAACTCTGAAGGTGTTTTTCTTAATGCCACTGTGCTTTTTTGTGTTTCTACGGAGCTGCACTGCGAGCAGATCAGTGACCAGGCAGACGCACTAACACACACTCATAACATCACAAACAACAAACTTAAAGGACCATTTCTTCTTTAGACTGGAGGATACAGAGCATTATTTTTTACTTTGCTGTGGTCCGACCAAAATCAGGATCAGAGAGAAACTCAGCTTTTTTTTTATTTGGCTCATTTATTCTCACAGCAGAGCAGGTAATAGAAACTACGTGTTGGTCTACAGTGGAAAATATTTCAGTCTCACATACCATGGTTGAGTTTTCTATAAATGCTCATAGACAGGTAGAAAAAGGTGGAACATTAATATGCAGCCATGGAAGACACCCCTTGGTTTAGACTGCAAACAATGTTTTTCACAGTCCTTTCACCTTTCCATTCAACTCTCTCATTACTGATTTGACTGATAAATGATATACTGTGCAAACATATGGTAAGGTGCTACAGAATCCATGGTGTACAATAAAACATTAGATGATACGGTCATCCACAAAACAACAGGTTTGGTAGATTTTTAAATCTGTGTGGATTTTTAAACCGGTTTAGGAGGTGTAGACAAGCATGTGATGTTTTTATTCTCCTGCTTTTTGCTCCCTCACTGTTCAGAGGAGACACGAAATAAAGACAAGTGGTATTTTGCATATTTATTTAGTACCATGATGCATGCAGGGAGTGGGACACAAGAGCACGGAGAGATGCAGGAGGCAGGTGGACCTTGGTATCGAAGGTTATTTAGGAAAACTAAAGGCAGTGCACAGGTAGGATAACCATAAAGTAACACAACACTCAAAAACAAAGCTAAGGAGCAACAACAAGGGACACAAAAGACACTGGGGGAACAACAATGACAAACTGGAAGCAACCAAAATAAACCATATATACTGAAATTGAACTATTTCAATGAGAAACAGGAAAATGAACGCAGGTGTGATGTACTGGAAGTAAAGGGAGCAGAATTCAGAAGGATGCAGAATGGAAACAATGAAAACCAGAAACTAAAATGACAACAGAAAAACAGGATCTAAACCAAAGAGCCGCATTTCATCACATTTAGAGATTTTTAAATGTATGCTTCGATAACATTTGCCATCTCATTCAACAGTTTGACCTCGTTTGTATGTGTATGTTGTGATGAACTGCTAATGGTTTTCCATCTCAGATTTGTTAGCTTTGAGGATTTTTTTGGAGAGCCTGAACATCACAGAAAGTCAATAAGGAACCACTAATTGAATAGAAAATAAACAACTTAAATAAAACTAAATATATGCAAAAACATGATCAAGTTCCGCTGACCTGGAGCAAATTCAGAAGAAAAATCCTGTGCAGCAACACAAACACACCACAATCCCAGCTGACCGGTAGCAGTGTGCTGACAGAGACAAATGACCCCATCTCAGTGAACCAGGTGGGGATGTAGTGCAGCTTATTAGCTGGGTAATGTATTGAGGTCTAGGAGGAGAAGCGAAGGGGCCATTCTTTACACCTTTACAGTAGACCAATCCAGTGATGTTAAAGCACAGGCCTCACACTCTTGGTGGAGTCAAAGAAGAGGGCAGTGTGTGTTCGTCTTTGCTATTCAACTTTCAGTTCAATTCAACTTTATTTGTATAGCGCCACTTCACAACAATGTTGTCACAGGGCACTTTACATACACAAATCAACATACACATCATTTCGAGCCAATTCATACATATCCTATGATAGAAACCAACTGATTGCCTCGAGTCATGACTTCGATCCAATCCCCCATCCTGAGCATGCACACGACGACAGTGGGAAGGAAAAAACTCCCCTTTAACAGGAAGAAAACCTCCGGCAGAACCCGGCTCAGGGAGGGCAGCCATCTGCCTCTGCTGTGTGGGGTGGAGAGGACAGGAAAGACGGAACAACATGTACAATTGCAATTATTCAGGAAGACCTGTGAAAAAAAAGGAGAAATAAGTTAAAGACGGCAATATTGGCATATATTTATACATTAATATATTAGAGAAATGGAGTGAGGTACTTCTCAGTGCATCGGGTATGTTAATCAATAGATGGAAGGAACATCATCACACACCAGAACCGAAGCCGAGATGACACTAATCTCATACAGCCCCAAAAGCATCAAATGGGTCTGAGTTGTCTGACTTTGTGATTTCAAAGCTTCCACAAACTTGTATTGAACAAGTAGAATTAACCTCGTGTTTCAGGGGGAGGGAAGTTGATGTAGAAGTACGGCAGATCTGAGGCCAGTTTTCCCTCAGAGCAGGACACGTTTGGGTTTAGTGGGAACTTATCTGCTTTAAGGTGGAAGTTCTGGATAGAAAACACTAAATCCCTTTTACCTCTGTTATCACCTTCATTTCTATATCTTCTGATCACCTACACATTACTGCATTTTGAGTATTTGATGTTAGATAACTCATTTTAATTTCACTCCTTGAAGCTTCTTGACATAATCTGATTTTCTGAGTTGAAGCAGGTCAGGTGAGGTGAAAAAGGCACATAATACAAAGTTTCCACATAGAGATGAATGTATTTAGACTGATTTCTTTTTTTGCTTGTATTTATGTGTTTGTTAAATCTTTCCTGCATGTCTTAGATCCCTCCTTGCATGTTTCCTGTGCTGTGACTGCCTGGACCCCTTCCATCCTCCAGATCCTGCCCTTCCACCTCACCTCCACTCAGCCCATCATTCCCTAGCTCCCCTGCAGGGGGCAGTGGATAGGCCTCAGCACACCCTCCCTCTTCCCTCTGGTTCCCCACCTCCTCTGGGCCCGCAGGGAGCAGAGAGAGTGAGCAATAGGGGCAGTGTTGCTGGACTCTCCTGCAGCACATTGATCCCATCTGAGGGGACGGACATGCGCTGGTTCCTCCGATCCTCTAGGAGGCAGCGTCACTCACTGTGTAGTTTCTGCTCACATATAGTAGCTTGTTTAAGGAGAATAAACTTCAGTTCATGATTTTATGGGTCTCAGACATCTTTTTTTTCTGTAATGGCTTAGTATAGTTGTAGATTATGTCATCAGCTGCTAACTTTGGGACCACAGGTCACATTCGATTAAAAATAGCTCCTCCAAATGTCATTTAGAAAGTTAACCCTCCACTTCCTCTCCACATCCATGCCATTAGTTATGTTTTTCCAAAAGAAAGGTATGGTATAAGTATGATGGAGCTCAATGTCGCAGCTTTCAAAACGCCCAGTCACAGATTTACACAGCATCCTCTTCCTCCAGTCGACAGGTACGGTCGATGCTGAAGAGCTCCAGTGTGAGCGGAGAGATCTACACACAGGAGCGCACCGATGGCAGCCAATCAGACACGGCGCTGGGCACGGTGGGCGGTGGCAGCAAGAAGAGACGTTCCAGCCTCAGTGCGCGGGTGGTGGCCATCGTTGGCAACCGTCGCAGCCACAGCACCTCACAGATTAGTGATCCTGGTGAGTTGCCATAGTAACCGTGAAAGCGACCCTATGTAACATAGATATGTGATATATGTAATGTTTTCATCTTAAACAATTATTCCCCAAGATTCTGGGCTGGTTTTTAAAAATTATTTGCTCACAAACATTTAGGGCGCGCACACATCATCACTGTTTGGTTTGCTTTAACTTTAACTTTGTGTTAAACAAGGCATGATTAGTGCTTTATAAATAAAATTCAATTTGAATTCAAGCAAACCCAATCCCCTTCCATGTATGATCCAGTTGGAGCAGTGTGAATCCGCGTCTGGACTTTGGTGCAGCCCAGGGAAGTGAACTATGGTCTGTTTGAGAACCAGATGTTTGATTTCAGCAATATGCTTCATGAGAGTCCACTTTACTCAAATTCTCAATTGGCAGTTTCATTCTTAAATACCTAAACTTTACTTATCTACAGTACAGATGTGGTGAAATAGTTTCTTTTTATATTTGAGGTGGCGGTCACTTCTGACACCCTTTCAGTCATTCATTATCCTAACCGCTTAGTCCGATGAAGGTTCGCAGGGAAACTGGAGCCTATCCCAGCAGTCTTTGGGTGAAGAGGGGGGTACACCCTGGACAGCTTGCCGGTCCATCACAGGACCTCACAGAGACAAACACTTAGGGCTGCACGATTCTGGATAAAATGAGAATCATGATTTTTTTTTGCTTAGAATTGAGATGACGATTCTCTCACGATTTCTTTCCAGTATAAACATTTATTGCACGTAATACGTCACATCAACTTTGCAACAGCTGACACTAATCATAAAAACAGTAAAAGTCTTTCATGTCTTCTCTTACACACACAACCTTTGAATAATTTTAATTGTAACATTTTTGAACAATATTTTTTCTGTGCATAAGGTGATGAGAGGTAGGCATGTTTCTTAAAATATAAACAACAGGAGGGTTGGACATGAAGCTAGAAATTTCACACAGCAGTCCTTTGGTTAAATTTGATATTCTGACATTTAACATGGTCTAAAGGAATTCAAAATCTACCTTTTTAAAGTGATAACCTATTTCAATGGCAAAATAAAAAAAAAAACTTTCCAACAAAACCAACAGAACAGAGTTCATTCATAGTACTAAACATATTTAGGGTGGTTTTGACTCACATTTTGTTTCTCCCACATTGTTTCTCTCTCCTACAACCTTCATTACATTACACGCATATGGTCAATTATGCAAATTAGGCGATGACGTCATTCAGTGACTTTTAGAACAACTAATAGCTACTTTCTTTACCTTGGACCAGCAAAGTGACCCAAAAGAGGCACTTTGGCAGAGTCACTTCATTTTGTTGTTTGTTTTTTGTAGTAAAACATGAACATGTGTTGGCTAAAACATAACTTTTTAAACTACTTCCTGGACAGACAGTTTAAACTGGACATTAACAATCTAAATGGACCAAACAGGACAATAGAAATTATGTCTACATCCCACTCTGTACGCCAGACTGGGATCAGCGGTGGATTTGCACATGCACTACTCATTTTGACTGTGCACGCAGACTTGTGCAGGTGTCCTCTCTCCTCCTCTGACTGGGTGCACCTGCAGCCGGAGCCGACCAGAGACTGGCGGCCTGGGAGTGCTTTATGACGGGGAGGGACTCCCGCTGCTCGTTCGTGACAGTCACTGCTAAAC
Source organism: Telmatherina bonti (assembly GCF_933228915.1). NCBI lineage: Eukaryota > Metazoa > Chordata > Actinopteri > Atheriniformes > Telmatherinidae > Telmatherina > Telmatherina bonti. Next base: position 14,144,353 of record NC_136621.1, read on the forward strand.
AAAATGTGCTTTCAAGTCAGTCGCCAAAACACCAGAAACGTCTCCAATAACTCCAGTAAAATCAATAGATTTGTTGCTAGTCGCTTTTAACAAAAAAAGTCGCCAAAGGGGTTTGGAAAGTCACCAGATTTAGCAAGAAAGTCGCCAAGTTTTTCCTACCAGCCGGTATCTGCGATTGTCATTTGTCGAGGGAGAAAGAGGGAGCGCTTGTTTTTATGCAGGTGATGTCCTAGTTTGAAATGCGGTACATTCGTGGTCTTTTTTTTTTTTTTTTTTTTAAATCTTTGTCATTTGAAAATAAGATTGTATACGAGTATGAATAGAGATTGCGATTCTTTAACGATTAATCTTCTGACACCCAAATATCGCAAAACTTTCCAGCACTAAAATTTTTTCTGTACACTTCGCTGAAATCAGATCAGAGTGACATTAAATAACGGATGTCTTCCTAAATAAAAATGTTTATAGGTTTTGTTGGGCCTGAACGGGCTCTGATAAAAAACAGTTTTAAACTCGACCTAAATCCAGAAGTCAGCTGAACTGACAAGCAAATCCACACTTGTTTCACAGCATGAATGTTATTCTGTTCTACAGTCATTTAGCAGATGCTTTTATCCAAAGCGACTTACATACACACCGATATCCCAGTTGCCCAGTGGGTAACTGGGGGTTTTAGTGTCTTGCCCAAAGACACTTTAGCACATAGTCAGGGGAAGCCTGGAATTGATCTCCCAACTTTCCAGTTGAAAGACAACTGCTGAGCTACAGTGTGTTACACACACACAGACCATCTTACACATGTCCTCAGGAGTAAAACCCACTCAAAAACTCTTAAATGTCCTTTCGTTGTGTAAAACATCAAATCCTCGGCTGCCTCCAACAATCCAGTCAAAAGTTTCTGGGAGTTTCATCTGAAAGTCGCTCGCAGCTCATCTCACAGTCACATAATCCAGCATCTACTTCATGGGATGAAAGCCAAAAGCTGCACTTTGTAGTGGACATAAAAGCTATTAGAGAGCATTAGGCCGTGGGGGGGCGGGTGTCTTTCACTTCACCCAGCCCTGCTGGAAAGACAGAGGAGAGGAGGTGGAGGCAGAACAGAGATCTGCCTTAATTTAAAAAATCTCTGCTGGTCATGATGGACGACAGCAAATGCAGGTAAGGCAAACTCAGCATTTAAACTTCAGGATTTTAATGTGACCAGAAGATATAACAGTGGTTGATAATATCATTTCTTAAAGAGCACTGAGAGGCTTATAAATGCTACTTGACTAGATGATCACACCAATCCGGGAAGCCACACAGCGATACTAATGCCTAACAATTTCCTGTTTGTCGGATTGAGAGGAGCATGGGTGTGACTTTGGCTTTGCTTCACACAACACATCACAGAGTTCTCAGCTTGATCTTGTGATATTTAACTCTAAGTGACCACCAGTGACGCTCCCAGATAAGACTTATCCTGCAGTTTTGTATGTTTTACAGTCATGTTTCTCTTTTTAAATGTAACTTTTTTCCTTCCTGTTAACTGCAGACGTTGAACTGCATTTACAAGAACTTGTGTTGTGTAAAACCCTGTTTGTTTATGTGTTGCAACAAAATCTAAACTGATCATTTCTACATTTTTTTAACATTTATTTAACAGACACAAGAAGGAAGGAACAATTATCTAACTCTTAATAAATTAACTTTATTATATATGGAATATATTTTAAAAAATCATTATGTCAAGCAGTAATAAACCCAGAAGATGATGGGATTGATGAATACTTATATTTGTGGCAGATTAGGTTTCCTTTTCTTGTTACCAGTTAATCTGCTGGTTTTATCATCTTGTCATGTGTTGCTGTAGTCATTATTATTATTATTATTATTATTATTTATTATCAGTAGTAGTAGTAGTAGTAGTAGTAGTAGTAGTAGTAGTAGTAGTAGTAGTAGTAGTAGTAATAATAATAATAATTTAGACTTTGTGCTTGTGTCTGTTAAAAATTACAATATATTGGATTTTATACAATGCATATACATATGTACTTTTTAGAAAACTAGAATTTACTTTATCCACATGTCAAAATAAGTGCACAGATCTGTAATCCATCAGAAATAACAACTTTAGTGAGTATAATCATTGCCTTTCATTAATCTATGAATCAATGTTTTAGCCTTAAAGCTGCACAAACAGTGTTTACTTTACTATGAGACAATCTTCTGTTACTGTCCCCAAACTCCCAATGGCCCCTATAAAATGTCCAATCAACCCTCTTTCTTTTTTTCATTTTTATTTTTAGGTAACTATATGGAGTATGTGAGCTAAAAAAAAAAGGAATAATATTGGAGCTGCCTTTTCAACAGGGCAAAGAGGACCGGTTCTAAATCCACCCCTGTGGTGGTGAAAGTCTTGGAATGATTTTAATTAAAGAAAATAAAAATGTTTTTGTAGTAAAAAACAGCATTTTAGTGACCTGCTGTGAATTATATGAGGAGAAATCTGCTTCTCAGCTGGAAGAAAGTATGAAAATGGCAAATGATGGAGAACAGATATCCAGATGTTGCTCAAGGAGAGACTCAATGAATTCTGCATCCATCATATTTTCTACTTTTATGTGTATTAGCAGAAGACATAAGATGTAATTGCAGTTTTTGTGCCGAGTTAACTATTTTTTAGCTGCATCTTTATCCACCATTAGTAAAATTTATTCTATCTTTTCCTTTTCTGTTAAACAGATAAAACACAAGTTATAATTTCAAATGATATGATTATAATGCATAATATATTCATAATATAATTATATTGCAGATAATTAAACCGATGTACAAACTTCTGTTGTCGAACTTTGGACTGCCGCAGTAGCATGAAATGTATTTGTTGCTTCTAGCTCATGGCTGAAGACTTGATTTTTGTTTCGGTGTCTTCTCCTTCACCCAGAAGGGAAGAGTAAGAAGGACAAGGGTGCCCCCATCCAGAGGAGCACAGAGACTGGCAGGGCTGTGGAGCTGACCCGGAACATGAGCCGCCAGCCCAGCAGAGAGTCCAACAACGGCAGCATGAACAGCTGCAACTCTGAGGGGAAGTCAGTAAACCTCAAAAACCACAACTTACACAAACAAATCCTACAGAAACTGACAGTAAAGTTCACTCAAACGGCTTCATATCCAAGCAGAAACACCAGTTTTAGTTTAACACTTGAATTTTCCTCCTGGATGCTGTGAAAAGGTGATGATGCTAAATTCTAAATTTGATGTGTTTTACAAGTTTCTTGTTTTGCTTTCTGTGATAGTTTGATCTTCTCCGGAGTGAATCTGGGTGCCAGCAGCCAGTTCAGTGACTTTCTGGATGGACTGGGACCAGCTCAGTTAGTCGGCAGACAAACACTGGCGACCCCTGCTATAGGTATGAAACTGGTCAGGTGGATCTCTTCTCTGCACTTCTTCTCTTATTGTTTCCGTGAAGCTATCTTGTTGATGCAGATCTTCCCGTCTGTCCCCCTCATCTCATCTTGTCTCGTCTCATTTTGGAGCTCATCTCTACTCATTTCTTCAAGTCTTCTCTTATTTTTTTTGTCTTTATACACAGGCAGTTAGTTGCCAGACACACACAGGCTACTCCTGCCATGACACTTTGACTTGACTGATTTAAGGAAATTTTATGATAGGATGAGTTTACTCAGGTGGATGTTGTGTCAGTGGCAAGTAGAAAAGGGGCAGGATGTCAGAGGTCCTGTCTTTTTAAGAGCCCGTCTCCCCTTGGTACATGAGAAAAATACAGATTATTTAAGAGAACAGACAAATTAATGACAGAATGACGAATGGAGGGTTAGAGCGACTTAAAGGGAAAAATAAAAAGAGGGAGAATAAATGGCTGAAAAGGCAGAGTGAGGGAGGTTAGATGAAGAAGTGAAGGAGAGAGATGAGGGTGAGGGATGGTAAACGATGAACAGAGGTAGTAAAGGTAGAAGACAGAGTGGATGATGGATGGCAACAAGGATTTGTAAGGTTGGGGTAAAGAGAGCGAGACAAATAGAGTTGAGGAAGTGAGCCGAGTACGAGTAAGATCACACAGAGATTAAAGGTTTGGCTCGGTTCCCAAAACTAAATTAACCTGTTCACTTAATGTATTCTCATCTAATCTCTTCTTGTCTCAAGTCTCCTCCTGTCATGTTTTGTGACTTTTCTTCCAACCTCATCTCAGATTCAGACGTTCTGCATTTGCAGATACATGATCGAACTGCTTTTCTTTTTTTGTTTAGTAAAAACCTAACTTTGGTTGGTTATTTCTCCCTTTTAATAATCCCACTGTTTTATTATGCATTGATGCATGCTTATGTGGAATGAGCAACTCATTTGAATGTGTGGGAGTTGTCAGATATGCACAAAAATCTCCTGTGATATTCGCTTGCTCATATTAACTCGTCTTGAGATTGTCAGTGGATGATTAAATCCTCCTCACGCTGGTCAGCAGCCTGGTTGCTTTTTTCAGTGGGATGGCATCCCATTCCTCAACCAGGAGTTGTTGAAGGTCAACCAGCTTGGTTGTGTTTATCACTCTGACATGTAGAGCATGACCAAGCTGATCCCACAAGTGTTCAGTTGAGTTGAGGTCTTTACTCCGGTCAGATCATTTTAGTCTCTCCACTTCCAAAATCTAGAGGTAGTATACACTGGTCCTGCCTCTGAGTCTTCCTGGAGGATGGAGGTGCATCCCAGATTCTGGAGATATGGCCTCACCACTGGCTCCAGAATCTTATTCTATCTGTCTATCAATCAGGTATCTGTCATGCATCTGTGACTGACACAAATGGCAGCATGTGAATCTGAAAACCAGCAGGAGAGCTTTGCAGGGGATTTTGGCACATTTCTTTGGGACACCACCGACATGTTTAGCTGCGTTGTTCACTCCACAGAAGCGTGATCTTGATGGTTTCCAGTGATCAGCTGGTTTTAAAGAAAAGAAACAGTAAATCCAAATGACATTTCCAAACTTTTTTTTGTGTGTTTTCTTCATTAATAATTTCTAACCTGTTTGTCTTTGGTGTTGTGTTTCCTTTAGAAATCTTTTTATTTATTCATCATCAAAGATAAAGGCTTAATTTTTCATTATGAAAATGAAATACATCATTATTTTCCACTTTCTTACATGTATTGTTCACATTATCTGTCCCTATCTCTTTAAAAATCCTTTTCTCTCAGGAGACATTCAGATTGGTATGATGGAGAAAAAGGGCCAGCTGGAGGTGGAGGTCATCAGAGCTCGTGGACTTGTACAAAAGCCAGGATCCAAATCTCTCCCCGGTGAGGGCCTGACCCACTTCAAGAGGCCAAATAGCGTCTCCTTCCTGCAGCCGTCCCAAAACATCACACACATTTGTCTCATTCTAACTTTACATCCTCTGTTATCCGGTGCAAACACACAGATCTCGGCTCTGTTATCCACCCCCTCCCTCCTCAGCAGAATAAAACCAGCTGTAAGCGATGATGTAGATCATATTTTGCTTCCCACTAATGGCTTTTTTATTGTCCTGTCTTGCCTTCAGCTCCATACGTCAAAGTCTATCTGCTGAATAATGGAGCATATGTAGCCAAAAAGAAAACCAAGATTGCACGGAAAACACTTGACCCTCTATATCAGCAAGCGCTGCTGTTCGAGGAGAGCCCGCAGGGTAAAGTCTTACAGGTGAGCAGGAGATTTATTTCTCCTCATCACAGAAAACATTCCCATGATAGAGCTGCATGTCTTCACAAAAACATAAATAATTTCCCCTGCAGGTAATTGTCTGGGGAGACTACGGCCGCATGGACCATAAAAGCTTCATGGGAGTCGCACAAATCTTGTTGGAGGAGTTGGACTTGTCAAGCACAGTGATTGGATGGTACAAGCTGTTCCCACCGTCTTCCTTGGTGGACCCGACACTTGCCTCCCTGACTCGGAGAGCTTCCCAGTCGTCTCTTGACAGCTCATCAGGACCACCCGGGGTCCGATCTTAGTGGACCGACAGCTCTATGCCAGCTGGTGAAGAAGAGAGGACAAACGAAAAAAACTCAAGAAACAGATGTGAAACAGAAGCAGCAGAAAAAAGTGCAACAACAATCAGAAACAGTCGCAACGAGAAAGCTTTGTTGAAATTTGACAATCACTCCTGCCACAGTTGTTTTTTTGTCGGTCGTAGGGATCGTCGCGTTTCAGTGTTTCATTACCGTTCGAAGAAAAATCTCATAGTTCTTCTCCGTGTGTGCTGAAGAGGCGGTGCTGTCGAGAGGCAGCGGCTCTTCGGCCAAAAAAATCCACGACTATGAGTGAAGAAGGATGGTTTTTAACTGAATCAACTTAGCAAAAAAATGTATGTACGCATTGGAATGTACGGCCTCGAGACAGAGGTAATGCCCCCCATGCCTGCAGGTGGCGCGGTCCTCTCTGCAGTGGCCTCCTCCAGAAGCCCAACAGACTGCCAGCGCACTTGCCTCTGCCTCAGGGGCAGGGTGGCCCCCATGTGGAAATGCAGTCTGGAAGCACAGGGCCTTCTTCTGGTGCCTAAACCCTGGAGCCACATCACCGGTCCCTCTCTCTGCGGGAAGACCCTCTTTTCAACATGTTTACCACGGCTGCTCCGAGGCCACGTCCTTTTAAACGTATTTGCTTTGTCGTTCGTTTCTTTCCCCTTCGTTACCGCAGGCACAAAATGTTTTTACAGTGTGTGAAATGCTCATAATAATGTTGTCAGTCTGGTGTGTGCATGGAGAGAAAAAAAAACTAAACACAAGTTTAAAGAAAAAAAAAAGGATTATAAAACTACAAAATGTCTGCAAGTGTTCTGCAGGGGGGCTGGTGATGACACATCTTAGATTTTTATGCCTGAAGGTGAGATTAGTGTTTTACTCATTCCACTTTGTATAGCTGTATAGTAAACCTCCCAAAGGGTCGACCAATAAATCCAGTTTATGTCACTTTGAAATGTCACAAGAAAAAGGATTTTAAAAGAAGAAAAGTGAAAACGACGACAGCAAGGTCTAATTTTTCACATTTTTGAGGGAGTGCCTTCCCTCGCCCCCCTCCACCCCCCAGCACGTTTAGAATTTTTACCCAAACCTTAGTTTGACTGTATTTTGTTTTTTTTTATGTAAACACAAGCACAAGAGCTTGATTTTTTTACAACAAAAAGTTTAACTTTTTGAAAAAAAGACACTTAATTATTTTTCAAAAACGGAAAAACAAACCAAAAAAAAAGGCAGCGATCCCGTCACTGGTTTGCTTGGGTTTATTCATCTCGAACTTCCAGACAGCAGAAAAGAAGAATCGCTCACAGTTTCCACATGCATCTCTGTGAATGTGACAGTCAGGACGTCGGCGCTCATCCTCCGTTTCGGACTGCAGACTCCTCCCACCACCACCATCACCATGGCGACGGGGGAGGCGGGGCCAGCATGATTTTGGAACCCGTTCCAAGCTGCATGCACATTTTTATAAAACGAAACTGACTCAGAAAAAAAAAGAAGATACAAAACTAGATGCGTGTTAGTTCCACATACTGTAGGGCCGCTTGTATGTTGCATGCAGTTGTATAGTTTGCTCGTACATGAATATTAAAGAGATAAAAACCAAGAAGCCATTTCCCCAATAATGCAAACACCATTAAAATCAAGCTGCAGTTTGTTCCACGCCCTTCAGTCCGGTGCTGAATGTCTCTCAATCTGAACCCCCCAGATTATGCTGATGTCTCTCCTCGATCCCTCCAGAAGAAGTACTGTACTGAGCGCACCTCACAGCCCTTTTTACTGTTATTCCACATCATAGTTTATCTCCAAGGGGCCAAGATGATGTAGAAGTAAACATGTATAAATCCCATCCAGCCGTCGAGAGAATTTGTTCCAACATAACAAAATGCAAATGAATAACAAAGATAATGAAGCGGAGAGAATTGTACGCTGTAAATACTCAGTTCATCGTCGCAAAAAAGGGGCCAAGGCCGAACACGATTAGGGACCACATGGTGGGACGATGGGGCCACAAACACATCATTTACCACTACAGTTTGAACACTGAACACATGTTGAGTCCCACTTTATGACAGCTTCTACTTCTATCGTCCGGTGAAGTCGGGTTTTTTCTTTTCTTTTTTTTCCCCTTTTCTTCTTTGTCAGTATTAACAGGAGGGTGAAAAAAATGTCGCCGATTGTTTACAAACTTCTGTGTTCCACAAAAACGATGAAATTAGAGAAAAGTAAAGCGTTCACTGCAACATTTCTTGTTTGTATAACAGATGTGACTCAAATGATGTGTATGTTTTATATATATATATATATATATATATATATATATATATATATATACATATATATATATATACATATATATATATATATATATATATATATATATATATATATATATATATATATATATATATATATATAAATATATATATATATATATAAATATGATTATAAAAAAAGTTCATTTTTATGATTTACAAATAAAAAAGAATGTGTGGAAAACAGTCGAACGGGTCTCTCGGGTTTCATTATGACAAAAGAAAAATCCACTGTACACATATTATACACAATCATCTGGATCTCACACAGAAAACTGTGCAAGAAGCAGGATAAGAAGCTTATTTAGTCCACTGACCATCCAACAAAACCAGCCTCATCAAGTTCATGGTGGAAGAAGTTGACACATGCCTGCTCCTGCAGGCTTTGGGTGCTGCAAACATGGCTCATCGTCACAGCTGGGGACAGAGACGTCATGGTTTGTCTTTCCTGTACACTGAACAAGCAGATTATTATGTAGCCGTCTGGAAGAGGAGTCTGCATGCGAACCCTGCGATAAGTCCTACAGAGCATGGATGGATGTGAAGTCTTGGAACAGCTATCATGCAGATGTGTAGATTCATGCAACATGCCAAGCTGGACATGTCAAATGGATGCTGACTCAGCTGTCACCAAAAACTGCAGGATGGTCCAGAAGCTGAATTTGAACTCGGGCAGTCAGATGACGAGAGGAAAGCAGCCTGATGTGGTGATTCTGTTGTTAGTTTTGTTTGCCATAATGTTGTGCGAATTTGTTAAATAAATATGGTAAATGTTAGTTTTAAAACTCAACTGGTTTCTTATCGTGGGGTCCTTCATGTCCTGCATTTGCATGATAAAGACTAGCTTTTTGCGTAATGGCTGTCTAGTTACAATTTAATAGTAGTCTAAAGATACTCCTTTTATTAAATGTTCAAATAACCCCTGGCAATGAAAGAATATTGGCAGTATACCTTTCCTGAATCCTCTTAGCCCTGTGAGTATTCCAGTTATTACACTTTGTATTGCTGTTGTTCCAGGATGGCATAGAGTGAAAATATGGAATATCATTTAGGCAAAAAATGTTGTAAAAACATGTTTTCTTTGTTATTTTAAGAAATACAGTGACCTCAACATTGCACAGACAGATTCACATATTGAATGAAACAACCTTAAAATCCCCTCAAAGGTTAGCATTGTTGAATCCTGACAGATGTCTTGTACCTGAACTAGTTTGTATGAATTGAATTGTTTCTTATCATTTCAATGATCCTTTCCATGTGTAGAGAGAAATGTCTTCATTTTCACTCAACTCCAAGAATAGTTGCTCCATTATAATAAATTATTCGTTCATTTATTCTCCATTTTTAAATGGCATTTTTTCTCCTGAGTTGCAACAAAATTGGGGTTCAGACCACTTTTTTTGATTACGCTTGTATTGTTCAGCTTCCTAAGAAAGTTCTGAAAAAGCCTTTATAAATCATATTCAGCAAATGCTGTGTGTTTTCTCTGCAACTGTCTTTCAATCTTATTATTTCTTATTCTTTGCCATTTTATTGTTGCAAATCAAGCCGACATCACTGGTGATGAAAGTAAATGAATCTGCCAACACTGAACAGGAAGATTTAAACCACATGTGGCTCAAGAGATGCAGGTCAAAAACCCTGACTGAGAGATATGTTAGCAGAAAAAAACACAGAATGGTTATGCAAAAATGTTTTCCTCTAATCTTAAAAAATTGTAAAAGGAGCTTTAAATCAATACCTTTCTGTTTTCTAAAAAATGAGTGTCCAGCATGTTAAACCCACTAATTTAGGTTGTGTTTAGAGTGTATTTTCTTTTTCATGTGATAATACCACATTTTTCACAAGCTCTGAGCAATTTTTTTTTAAACTTTTAATAAACCTTTGTGGCTTTCATTTAGCAGCTTGATGCAAGTAATGATGGAGGTTTGTAAAAGTGTAAAACTGCTGCAGTTCTGGCCTACGTGAGGTTCAGGAGGTGTGCGCTGAGAGAGGAAATAACACCTTCTCAGGCCTGCCCTTCATTTCTTCTCAAACCGGCTGTGAATAACATCAGCCGAGTTATTTTGGTTTTCTGTGCAGCTAGAGGAAGTTATGACGTGGCATCACCTTTGTTACAGCAGCAGCAGCCGAATGACCTTATCAGAGCCGTTTAAAAACATCAAGCATTTTATTTCATCTTTATTTCAGCACTTGCTATTTTTTCAGCTATCGTGTGTATGTTTGCCTCTTACTGGCCGAGCAAAAACTGAAACAACACAGAGTATTCCACTGGGAGTTTTCTATCGCAAAGGAGGAAACACAAATTAAAGGTCTTTCATTTGAATTTGAAAGCGAAACAAAGATTACAGAGTGCTTTAAAAAGTAGACAACTTGAGACATCTGTTAGATTTCCTGGTCTTTAATGGGATATTGTTTCCTCACAGTCTGCCAAGCCAGATCTTATCTCTTTTATATTATTATTTTACTATTATTATTATTATTATTATTATTATTATTATTATTATTATTATTATTATCGGTTAAAGAGACAGAAGATTATTTTAGAAGCTTTATCATGCAACATGGGATTAGGGGTGTGTCAGTATGTGTGTGTGTGTGTGTGAATGATGATGTGTTTATTTGTTTTACTTGTTTTAACATGTAAAGCACTTGGAGCTGCTTCTTGTATGAAAGGTGCTATACAAATTGATTACAATTGTATTGATCAATACAAACATTGTTTTGATTTAATAATAGCTAACATGTGCAACATAAGCTCTTAGGCTTGAGGTATTGTGTATTTTGCTCACTTAGTCTTGGTTACCTGTAAAATCAAATTCATTAATATAAAATTGAAAAGCTGAACAACAAAGGCACACTGCATAGTAAAAAGAAAATCACCAGGTGGATTTAACTAAGCATACAGGTAGAAGTATCCTATTTGATAATGACAGCATGTATGCCTATCTTCCAGTTGGCAACAAGTTATTTAACCCCAACTGATGCAATGAGTAGCTTCTTGTTTTTTAACCATTTGGAAAAACACATCCTATGGTCATAGAAAAGATGTTAGTCTGTTTAAGAAGAATGAGTGTGTGTGAGAATTACTCTCATCTAGCGGAGCGCTAACCGAATGCAAATAACCGAGTAGTGCTCTCTGGCGCCTTGGCATTAAAGTGAGTTATTCCCTTTACAGAAACCATGGAGAGTCACAAATGTGAAAATGTAAACATTTTGCACAAGCTGGAGTGATGCACAAACTGTCAAGTGATGAGGTACAGAACAATATATATTTCATTAATGATGCTACAAGCTGCAGTCCATTTCTTTGGTACCAAGCTACTGCTAATGGCTAATGTGACTGTGTGAGTAGAGGAAGGACATTAGCTTCCTAAATCAACTCTCAGAAAATATGGCTGAAAGAAGAGCAGGGTCACCTTTCAGACATGGCAGCAACTAAAAGCTGTTGCTATGGAACTTTTTTAACTGTAAGCTAACAAGCAAACTAGCCAGTTTTATATAGCAAGTAATAGTAAATTATCCAACTTAAATAAATGATACTTGATTTTTGTTAATAAAACACCAAATAAATTACAGACTGTACCTTTAAAGTTTTTTTTTGTTTGTTTGTTTTTTTTTTATGTTATTAAGGTATTGGTTATGATAACCAGAATAGAATTATTGTAAATACCATAGCAATAGGGTACCATTATGAGCATTGCCCTCCTGCCTTCAGTAAAACAGTGTTTATGTGTCTGAGTGTGTATTACTCTTGAGCATGTACCAGTGGTGACGCAAATTTCATAGCCATTTTCTGAAAACTAGAACGAAATTTATATGAACCACAGAGTGAATGAAGTTACCAACATGTCTGATTTAAGGGTCCAATGTCAACATTATCAGCGCGTTAACCAGTGTAACAGCAGAATCTCTCCAAGTCTCAGCCCAGCCCATATTTTCAGGTGGATCTTCAACCGGCTTGACATATAGACATGTGTGTTCCTAACCACTTTACACCCATGGTTACTTTGTGTACACGTTGCAGTTATTTATACACTTACTGTATAAGTGCCAACTGTACACTTATACAGTTGGCTACTAACTGTACATTTATGTGTAACAATGTAAAACATCCTATTGATAAGGAACAGCACAATGTCTTACCATTGCCATGGAAACATTCCTGTTCACACAAAACGGTTACATCTGGATTATCTGAAAGCCGTCACCTTAAAATAATTTTTTGCTTAAACATTTGTTTTTAGTGGTCTGAAAGTACATTTGGATGTGAACAAAAGACACAAATGCAGAGAAAATCTGTTAGAATACTCACACACACACACACACACATATATATACATATATATATATATATATACACACACACACATATATATATATATATATATACACACACATATATATATATATATATATATATATATA
>NC_136621.1:14159783-14189926 GCF_933228915.1 Telmatherina bonti
CACTTGTTTTATTTTTGGCCCTTGTGCTCATTTTGATAACATCAAAGTATGGTAGCTTTGCAGCACATCATGCTAACATCCACATCTTTGCTTCCTTCTATAAGAAATAAACTGATTATCATCAGTGTCTCACACATTCACTGCAGCTGTTTCTATCAACAAGCTTAATTTTTTTACAAGAAATATTTCTCTGCCTCAAGCTGTGAGTTATGTGAACTAAAAATCTGTTTTTTGATGCAGTGATACACTTTATTGTGTTTTGATAGAAGCTGTTCATCTTCGTGTTCATCTGCAACATCTGACTCCATCATCTTTGGACGAGTCCCACTGCTGTTTGTCAGCGTGCTTAATTTTTATTCCATGTCCTTCTATGCAAGATGCTGACATTACATTCACTCACTGCTAATTACATTTCATTATGAAACACTGGGTTGCTGCAATTGTAAGAGCTGACATAATGATCCTGCAGGAAAAAATGCAGCACACACACACACACACACACACACACACACAGCCAGAGGCCCTGAAAAAAAAGAAGAAAAAAAAAAAGAAAGAGGAGAGGCACATGAGGACCTCTTCATGTCAGCTACATGTGTGTGCGATGTCCTCCTCCTTTTCAACCCCCATTTCACACACACACACACACACACACACACACACAGACATACAGCACTCCATCTAGATGACACAGGACTTCGCCTGAGGTGATCTCGGGAGCAAACTTGCTACTAATGTGTTCTGACAAGTCAGCTACAAGAAAGTGCTAACAGAGCAGTGTAATGGTTAAAAACAGCATTCATACCTCAGCACTTTAACCTCGGTCTTCTGACTTGTGCTTTGCCTAATTTTGGGAGGACAAATAAGAGAAGACATTGTTCAGGTCGTGGCTGCGTGAGAAAGTGAGGCTTGGAATAGTTCTGGGGACTCAGTAAGCTGGAGGACGAGGACGGGGGGGGGATCATAACTCAGTGAGAGTTTGAGGCTGACCAGAAAGAAGAGCTTTTTTTGTACATGAACATATAGAAGTGTGTTCACCTCTAAAGCTTACGACATGCAGGCTAAAAAACAACTTAGGACAAACAAGAGGAAGATGAAAACAGCAGCGTCAAAGACATAAATGGCTCGATTTTTGGTCAAAATTGACTTTAAAAGCAAACATTTTCTGCAGTGCTTGGAACAGGATGGTTGAGGTTGTGAGTAATACCTGGTGATCATGACAAACCAGGCATGAAAAATGTTTGTTAGTGCTGGAGATGAGCAAAGTTCACAGAAGTTCCTACACTGAGCTTTTTATCCGGCCGAACAGAGAGCGTGTGTTCAGGACCACAGGCTGCCCACAGCAGCATGGGGAGTGGAAACTGAGATGGCTCAGCCAGAGATGAGCTGCACTACATATGGTTACATTTGCACATATAATTAATAATGAATAATTCATATTTAATATAATATTTATGATCAGACAATTGTCACATTTGTTACTTAAAAGATCATGTCTGAATCATAACAGCAGATCAGCACAACTTGTCTGTGGAATAAAAACAAGGTTTTTGATCAATGGAGTTGGCCGTCCTGCAGAAATCCTCTAAATCTAAGGCCTGGAAAATGTCTGAATCTTTTAAAATAATGAAGTAAAAGGGTTTCAGGTCTATTCAGTTCAATACTTGACAAGGAACCTACACACCCAAAATGAGCTTCTCTCAACGAGATAACGCCAAATGTGGGTTTTTACCATGGTATTAGGATAAGTTTTATGTTCATTTGTTGATGAAACAGGTTCATTCTGCAGATAAATCTCTGCATCTTTGCATTATTTTGTGTTTAGAAAAGGTCTTACTTTCATTATTAAACATTTTCTGCAATATCCTTAGATGCATTATCTGCCGGAAGCACGCCAGTGATTTGACTTAAACAGACTAATATCTTTACCATGACCACGATACATCTTCCACGTAGTTGTTTAAAACATCAGATGCTACGTGTTTTATCAGAGTTAAATACTTGAACAAAGTTACGGGAACTCAGAAGGTCGGGACTTAAATGCTGTGTTGGCATAAACAAAACCGGAGAAAAAGGCTGAAATTTCCTAGGTAGCCTAAAGATTGGACTCTGGAGGGCTGGAAGACGGTCCTGTGGTGTGTTGAGGCCAGATTTACCCTGTTCCCCGAGTGATGGGTGAATCAGGTTGAGGCGACAGGCAGCTGAGGTGATGCAGCCATCATGCTTTGTGCCTACAAGCCTGTGGGGGCAACTGGGGGTTGCTGCAGTTGGTCAGGTCTATATTCAGCAACATTATGTGTCAAAAGAATGAGTTCAGCTGATACGTAAATATACTGAATGAGCAAGTTATTGTCAATGATTTTTTTCTCACTGGATGGAAATAAATGCAGAAACATTGCAGAAACAATGGCGAATGCTGCTGCCATCAAAGTGAAAACATTTTAGAGCAAGCTTTTTTTTTTTGGTCACTTTTTTTTGACAGTGCATGTTTACATGTACTTCCTTTAACTGTTAAATGAGCTTAACCTCTGATTTTGATTCAAAAACAAACTCAAAATGCTTGAAGCCTGTGCATTGTGAGGTCATTGGTCATCTGACCACAGCATCAGAGTAAAATCCAACACGGCTGTGTTATTATACACTCATCTGATGGATTCATGGTACGAACATTCATTTAAGAAAATTCATTCCCCTGCAGTCTCTTAATGGCTTATTTCACAAACAAGCAAGACTTCCTTTAATGAACGTATTAAAACTTTTATTCTGTACAAACTTTCATATTTGTTCAAATATGAAAAAAATGTTTGCCGCATATGTAATTTGTAACATTGGAAAGAAATAAACTCAGTTTAATGCAAGAAAAAGGAGTCATTTTTATATATATTTAGATCATTTTTCTCTAAAGTATCAACACCAGCATCGTGACTGATACGGATGTATCTGCATTTGCAGAAAGATTTTATCAGCTTTTTACACTGACAGCTATTTAAGTCTGATGGGTGTGCAGACCAGACGGATGAGTCACTTTGTCTTATTTACAGTTTTTTTAAATGATGACAGATTTTCTAGTCTATGCACAAACCCATTGCAACGCTGGACCCAGAGAACCTAAACAAAGTGATAAATCCTGATTTAACAGCTGCAAACAAATAAATGGTGCTCTACTGAAAAAGTTTCCAGTTGACAGGTTGTTAGTATTTTACAATAATTGTTAGAAAATATTGATCATGAATGTTCTGCATGTGTCACAGTCACTGAGTCATCCAGCAAGTTTATTCACTAACAGCAGGTACCTCTCTTTCTGTCTTTTTGACTTAACTTGCTAGTTTCTGGTCTTCATGATTGTCAACGGTTTTGTTCTCCACGAATCTAGAGTTGGCTTGTGTGGGTGTATATATTTATGTGTGTGGGTGGGTATGTGTGTGTACTTATGTGTATGTGTATGTGTATGTATGTATGTGTATGGATATGTATATATGTATGCATATGTGTGAGTGTATGTGTATGTGTGTGTATGTGTATATGTATGTGTATGTATGTGAGTATGTATATGTGTATATATGTATATATATATATATATATATGTGTGTGTATGTATGTGTATATGTATGTATGTATATCTATCTTTATGTATGCATGTATGTGTACATGTGTGTGTATGCATGTGTATGTATGTGTATATGTATGTATGTATGTATATATGTATATATATAATGTATGTGCGAGTGTATATACATATATATGTAGGTGGGTATGTATGTGCATATACATGTATGCATTGATCTCTTTCTTTTGTTTTTTTTTTTTTGTTTTTTTTATGTTCTCTTTTCTGTTCTCTTTCTGCCCCTTTCCTGTCCTTTCCGGTCGGGTCCAGTAGCATAAACTCTGTAATACAAGCTATTATCCAAAACAAATTGAAAAATAAAATAAGAAAAAAAAAAAAAAAAAAAGGAAAATTTACGTCGCAGTAGCAGAAAAGGACAGTGCAAAAAAAAGGGTAGAATCCAAAAAATAAAAATAAAAAACAGAAAACAAATAATTTGTAGCTGACAGAATTAGAAACTACATGATAAATAAAGTGCTTATTAAAGATGATTTTTTAGAAAGTGACAGCATTTTTTTTTTATATATTTGTGTTTCCTCTATCTGATGATGGTGCAAAACAAATCAAAGTTAGAAACTGTGGTGTCTTACAACATGAGAAAGGAGTGAAAGGGTAAAGTGTTGCCATGTTGTGACACATTTCAGCATTTTATGTGACATTGCAGCCAGAGGTTCTGAGACAAGCTTCAGCAATGCAACAGGAAAAAGGAAGAGATGACAAGACAAAAACATCGACGCTTCCTGTTCTTCAAGGCTTTTCATCCACTTTGCCGTTTCACTGCTGTTTTCTTATTCAGTTCTTCCTACAACCATTACAGGCTGTGGTGTGTGGAGGCGGAGGTGGAGGAGGGGGATAGGGAGGGGGGACAGGCTGGCTGCCCAGCTGTAGTGCTTCCCCTGTGGGAAAGACAGGAAGGTCAGTGGGCCTCTGGCCTGTCACCCACTGCGATGCAGCACAACCAGGTTCGTGCCAAGCTCAGGACCAGGAGCATGGCCTGGTGCCACATGTCCCTCATGTGCTGCCGTTCTCCCACCACAGGACCAGTTTACAGCAGGCACACTCACCCAGCCCGACTGGCGCAGCGGATAGACGTACATCCCCCCACCATCTCAAACACATCGTGACTTGTGTGGTGTTGAACCCCTTTGACGTCACAATAGAACGGCACACGGCGCTGCTATATTTAACCGCTCATCTTTCCCGCAGCGTTTCGGTATCGTGAGTCTTTTTGACATTGTCAACAATATCAGTTAAATTTGTTAATCCTGTGATGAAATGCTCGACATTTTGCAGACATTGGTGCTTTGCTAAATTAAGAGTAAACAGAACTGTAAGCTAGCCTCAACGCATCCTGAAAGGTCCCAGCTTGTGTCCGACATCACCTACTCCTGGCCACAGCACGCCAAAGCCCACCACCAAAAACCCCCCTTTCAAGCAGGAGTCTTCGCTCTCATTTATTTTTATTCGTTCTCTGAGAGCTAATAAAAGCCTAAAGAAGGCAGCATCTGTTTCTATGGCAACAGTAAAAAGCTCAGAACTGCCACATCATTTCTGGGATTGCTCAGAAGCTTCAAGGGTTTGTTTCAGCTTCTTACATAAAAACACAGCAGGCTTTTTTGTGTGTGTGTGTGTGTGTGTGTTTATGTGTGTGCATTATGCACAATGCTTGCTGCGAAGTGCCTCGGCAGTCCAGTGATTGTTGTTAAAGCTCAAACCTGCACTCAAAACAACCCATATTTCATTAACCACCTCACTCTTAGCACAAAACTAGTCAGGTGGACGGCCTCTTCTGAACGACCGGCCTGGAGGAGAGCATCTGCCAGCACATATGTGATTAACGCTCACACCGCTGTGAAAATGAGCGATAAGAGAGGACAGGGCCGTTTGGGGTCACGCTTCTTTATTTGTAAAAGAGTTCAGTAAGTTGGAGTGCCAACGACGGTGCTCTGATGATAGAGACATAAAGAGCACTAACAGGAGAGAGATGTGAGCAGCAAGAGGTGATGAAGACTCCCTGAAGACGCATGTTCAACGCTCAGCTCACACAACAAACAGTACAGGTCATCATGACTCAATGCCTCCATCACTCCGAGAGGGGAGATTGTTTTTCTAGAAGGAGAAAATAACAAGAAATCACTGGGCGTAATACCCTAAATACAAAGTGTCTCTGTGTGTGTGTGTGTGTGTGTGTGTGTGTGTGTGTGTGAAGGGGGATTCTCACATTAAAGTAACTGAACTTTTGTCATATTGACTGCAACCTGTGAAATAACTGGGCAAGACAATCAGAGCCAAAAACCATCTTATCAGAAAGTCGGACTCAGGAGCAGCGAGGTGGAAAAAACCTCGTTGGTGGGCGTCCCCTGAACTCACACAGGTCTGCTGCGGAAGAACTCCCTTTCTGCTTTAGTAATAACTCAAATTTAAGAAAATCTTTACTTCCTTGACTGCAGAAGGCATTAAAACCAGAGAGCCTTATTTTTCTGCCCTTTGTTCAGTTCCTGATGTTGCAAAGTGCTTAATGAATAAAGTTGGCTCGGCTTGGCTCTCAGAAGCAAACAGGTGCTGTTTAGGTAAATGATGCTGAAGCACAAACACCAACAATGCATGCGTGTAGAATGGAGACCTTGCTTTTGTGTTTACCAAAAGGCCGTGTGCGACAACAGAGCGAGGGGAACTCCCTCAGAGTAAACTCAGATTTGAAACACGAAACCTGCAGCCGGCTGTCCCCATCAGCTGTGACCGTCCCCAAACAGCCACAACAATTTACACATGCTGTGCTGTTCAGAAGTCGCCAGCCAGACCTCGTTTCTTTATATAGTGTCTGTGAAATAAGAAAAAGGTGCAGAAATTTATGGAATTACAGACATGAGTCCAGTTCCAGAGTCTGAAGTGAATACTTGCTCTGAGCGGCTTCTGAACCATCTTAGGCTTCACTCTCACAGGGATGTGTGGTTGACTACATCCTAATAAAAACATTATGTAATAACAGCAACAGCGGTAATGATGGTTATCACAATACTGTTGATGTAAAATGATTTTGTATCGGAGAATATTAATATAAATATCAGATATCCACATTTATTTGAACTGGATCACAAACTCAAAAATATGGATCAGTGCATCTCTGCACCACTTGTCCAAATAAGGTTTTTAAGGACATACTGCATACATTGATCGGACATGCCAAATTTTCAGCAAACATGCAAAAATTCTATTTTCAGTCCAACAAAACACAGTTTCATCTCAAGTCAGAATCCTTTTTAGTTTGATGATTAATAAAGAAGCATTAAGCAGCTAAACAAATAAACAACAGAGTAAAAAATGAGTGAAAAAGCAGCCAGGGTTAAAAAAAAAATCGTTAGAAAAAAATGGCGATTAGCATCCACAGTGACGCTACTGGTTGTCATTAGCTTGGCTTTATTTACTACATGTACTTCTTCGAGCTAATTATCATTCTTCTCCTGCAAAATCAACTTCATATTCATTTTCTCTTAGTTGTTCACAGTTGTTGACAACAAGACATCTCCTTAAAGTGCAGGAACATAACCTCCGATGGTTGGGGGGAATCGTAAAAGAAAACATGGCTCCTACAACAAGATAACAACAAAGTCTGACTACTGGGAAGACCAATATGAAGAAATAAGTTGTGATTCAACAAGCTGTAGCTTTCACAGTATGTTGCTGTTATACATACAGAACTTACATATTAAATCTTAATTAAACTGAAAACTATTCTGAAGAAAACCTCAACTTTCTGAAGTTTAAACATTTGAAATGAAGTTATGACAAAAAGAAAATGTGGTAAATTTGCAGTGACTTTGATGAATTTCTTTAAAAGAAAAAAAAAAAACACTTGTGGAAATAAACCTGCCTGAGCCATCTCTACCAATTGGTTTGAGTATGTAAAACCCGAGCTAAGTGTTTGTTATAACACTACTGTTTCAGATTTCCACCATTTCACTGCTGTTACACTGTTATTAACTTCTTTTTAACATCTCTACCATTTGCTAAAAAAAACATTTACTCTGTTCATTCTTGTCCAAAACAAACAGAAAAACACAGAGAAACATTTTTCTCTGGTTGTTTTATTAGTGTGAAAGTTAAAGGGTTAACACAGTAAAAAACTTTTGACTGAGCTGATAAATGCTGAAGCTCTGAAAACGAACAAACATTTATGCAAGAGCAGATTTTGAGTAGTTTTTTTTTACATCATCTCCACCAGCATTTTCACAAACTGACCCAAAGAAAAAAAACATGTTAGACAACAACAAAAATCTCCCACATCCTTGTTTTGGTCTGTTGGGCCACGCTGTCCCACACCTCCTACTAACGAATGTCAGAGCTCCTCTGCAGTTTCTACCACTACATCTCTTATTGCTACATGTGATCTTCTGTTATTCTAAAGGAACTGAATCATGAACAGCAGTCAGATGGGTTCTTCCTTTGCCAAGCTCCATATCGCCTCTTAATTTGATTAAACTTGACCTCATTTCTGCATCATTTTGCAAATCCTCCACCTGGTCTGTTTTACTGGAGGACGAACTGTCTTCTCAGCAGAAATCTTCTCTTTTTCTGCGCAAAACTATTAGATTCACACTTATGAGTCACAAAATGCCTCAAACACTGCTCCAAATAAATAATCTGGCACACGAAACATGGATTATTCTGCAACTGAAAATAGTGCCTCAGAAATATGTTGTTTCTTGTGTTTGAGTGAGGCTTGTTTGAAACTGCAGTGATCAGCAGTTTGTCAGCCTTTTCTAAAAATGAGTTTTTAGAAAGTTTGAAACCAATGCTAGCACAGACGTATCTTTATAAAATAACCACAGGCCAGTCTAGTATCTCCTCCTCAGTTGTCTTTGTGATAATTATTAATAAAGAAATATCATCGCAGGGAAAAATGCAAACATAAAAAAAAAAGAAAAGTGTTAGATATGTGTATGCTTTAAGAAGATGCTGATTGTGATGAGCTGATCTCCTCAAACAGATTTTAGGGGCTTTAATATTAAAGAATATAGATCTTTTAAAAAAAGAAAAAAAACAAGAAAAAGGTTTAAGTACAGAGTTCAATGACAGTCAGAAACATCTGCAGCTGATAGATTTTTTGGTTGAGACATACGACAGTTGTAACAGTTGAGGTGTGAGAAAATAAAAGCATCTCATATTAATGTGTGTGTCAATAATTTGTGCAGAATGTGGTTCTTTGCTTGTCGAAAACTGCATGAACGTTCCTGGTTGATGACAGCAGATGTTTCTGTAAAATCTCAGTAAATTTTTCCACATTAACCCTTAAAACAAAGCTTGATCTCCAGGCCGCCATTGCTTATATTCTCCAACTATCTCAAGAATGGTAGCGAGTAATTCTGTCTGGTGAATTGTGATTGACAGCTTACCCTTCAGGTGAACTTTATATAGATTAATTTATCCAGAAAGTTTACAATCCAGTAGCAAAATGTAAAGTTTATTCAGGCAGTGTGGTAAATCCCCCAGTGAGTTATCCTTGATAACACCATTTATCAAATTTTCATCATCAAAAAATAAAAAATTACTATCACAGTTATGTTGCTTAACAACCTTTAGATCTGGATATTAGGATGAAGACCAGATGTTAAACTTTCCACCAATCAGATAGCTTAAATTGATGGTAATGTCAAATCAAGATTAGTCAAAGATCAACAAGCGAGCAGAAAATTCTTCAATTGTTTTAAATGAATAAAAATAATGATGAACAGTGAAACCAAAACCCAGCTGAGCTGGAGCCAGTCCTGTAAGGATAGGAGGTAAAAGTAACACTGATAACTGTGAATAGCAAAGCAGACTGGAAGAAGAAGAGTAAATAAGGAAATGATTTCTCTTGTGTGTTTGTTCCTACAAAGTACTTTGAGTAGTATATTTTTGTTGTCGTTGTTTTGGATGGTCTTTATGGTGCTGTAGCTAATGATAAATTCATTTTTCATCATTTTAGACAGATAATTTGACAACTAAAGCTGCCCTGATGAAAATGTCTGGATGGTGACTGGAAATAAAATGGCTCAGCTTCTACCTGTATTTTTACATTTAAAAAACCAAACAAACAGGCAGACCAAATACTTCAAAAAGCTTCGGACATCCACTTCCCCGATGTGGAAATAAGCTTTGCTGAGAACCCCGTCCGACGCCATCAAAGAACCCTGGAATCGACCCAAGCGGCCACCTCCAGCGGTTAAAAGTGAAGCCTATGTATAGTGCCAAAAAATGCAGTTCCCCCATCATCCACCAGGGGCTCCAAAACAGAGCAAATACCCATAGACTGCTATGTTAAAAAGGCCAACTTCACAAATAAACATGTTTACAGCCTAGTCAAAAATCCATTTTAGGTTTAACAAGTCAGGTTTACCTTCAAGACAACTGTGGGGGAAGAGAATTTTTTTCTAACTCCCCCATTTAAAAGTAATTTCATCTCAAAATTGGGCATATTTAGTGTGTCCTTTTGACTGACAGGTACCCAATCTCCCGCTTCAAGGGAGAAGAATGTAGAACAACCATGTTTTTTTAGCCACTAACTTTAGCATGACTTAGCTTTAGCCCACTTACCTCCATGAGCTGGTTAGCTCCTGTTAGCGCCCCGTTAGCTCGATTAGCTCTTAGCTACAGGAAGCTCAGAGCTCTCTTGATGTCAATCATCCACCCCCACACGCACAGTCCCCATCTTAGCTCTACCTCTTTCCTATTTTCCAGGAGAGACGACACACGTGACGGTGCAAAGATGGCGATGGTGGGAACTGTCCACCAAGCTTTAAATCAACTCTTCAGAAATTTATGGGTGATGTCACGGAGGCTCCGTCCATCTTTTATATAAAGTCTATGGTCCGACCCCATACCATAACAAAACCCTGGTAATGATCCCATACCACCATAGAACACTGGTCTGACCACATACCTTCACAGAACCAGCAAGGAGCTTTGACTTGTTGATTACAACAGTCTGGATTCACTTTTTTGCTCTTTGACGCAATTCTTGCAACAAAGATCTGGCCTCCTGATTGACCTGTTCCGGTTTTGACTATAATGGTCCATCCGAGATGCCTGAGTCCAGAGAAGTCAACACCACCTCTAATACTCTGGCTATTATGAAACTTCTTTTCTACCAAGCGAAGTCTGAAATGACATTGTAGAGCTCGACAAAAGGTTTCCACAGTAATCACAGATGACACACTGACATTCATTATATACATTCCAGGAGCTGCTGTTTCCCTGCAGCATCTCCAGACTTCACAACTTTTTTTTTCCCCCCATGGCATCATGTTACTGCAACACAATAGAACAGAACAATGGGAAACCCAGATCACATTATTAAAGAAAGAATGGAAAATAACAAGGAGTAAGGGACAGAGCGAATGATAAGACAAGCACCAACACTGGACTGACTTTTATTAACAGGACAGAGTCTCTGCTTTCTGTTCCTGCTCTTGTTGGCCTGTTGCTAATGGAAATGGTTTTTTTTTTTTATTTAAAAAAAAAAAAAAAAAAAAAAAAAAAGCTTGGATGTATACTTCAAAGAAATTACAGCAACATTTACAACAATACACAGGCGGATAATTGGTCTGCAGAGGGCCTGCAGAAGGAAAGACTAAATATAAAGACTAAAAATGTGAGATATAACAGCACTGACATTAAGAGCAGCACTGATTAGTCATTCAGATGTCTACTAAACATTTTATTGTGTCAGCTGGATTCACATGGCCAATAAAAGCAAGCAGCACAGCTTTCTGGATGAGCCAGTTGGCTTAACTGCAAATGGTTATTAACCAATAAACCAGCAAATAGATCTTTAACAAGTGAGAGCAGCAAGTTCACATCACCAGTTTGTGCGTCTGCCCAGCGTGCAGACTCAGAAACATGAGGTGGAGGAAAACTGTAAACCCCTGCACACATATTTTCCTGCTCCTAAACATACTTGCGAGGATAAGAGCTTGATAATCCAGAGGTGAGATGAATGGCAGCACTGTATGTGTGTGCAAGCAGGAAGGAAGGCAGGCAGGGACCCCAGGTACAACTCGGGGCTGCACAAAGACTTGCTCAGTGCTTCTGCTGCCACATGGAGGGAATGGATGAAAATTTGCTGTTTGCAGTAGACGTACAGTATACAGGAAGGAGGAAATACATGCAAACAAAGCCATAAGCAAGATTTTTGTCTTCATTTAGCTTAGTTTTAAAAAAGGCTTCCTCTGTTTATCTACACTGACACTGGCTTGTACAGTCCAATCCATCGCTGGTTGCATCCATTTTATCTGTTATTTATAATGACGGAAAAAACAAAGGACTCCCTCACATGATCACAAACGTATGAAATATTACACCATGACATTATTAATGTGACAAAACTGAAGCCCAATGCCAAGGAGGAAAGACAGCTGCAGTGTTTTGGAGAAGCAACGGTTGCTTAGCATGTTAGCAGTTAGCATATTAAATGTTAAAGTTTACTCATATTGTACTGTTACTGACACCACATACCAGCTGTCAGTCACGGTACAGGTTTAAGAGAGAGGTTAAAGAGCAGCAAGTGCCCAGAGATGGGGTGACGTTTGGGCCACATGTAAGCTATCTATTCAACCAATTGACATAAACAGCACAGTAACAGAGAAAAAACACATTATCTGACAGAAATGATTTTTTAAAAATTATTTTATTAATGTCTGCATTGAATAAAGTGAAGAATATTTTATTGTGTATGCTTTTATCATGATTATGAAATGGGCCCCACGGGTCTTGCACATCTTGTTAACACACCATACATGGAGGAGATGCCTTCTGGACCTCAGCCTGACTGAGAAGAGTCCAAAAAAAGTATAAACATCATGCAGACAGCCATGACTTCAGCTTACTGATGTTAGAGCTGCTTCTAAATGCATTTTGGTTTAATTCTTGTTCAGCAAGTAATGATTGGGGGGGGCGGGGGGGGGGGGGGGGGGGGGTTGTCCCTCTGAGGTTGTACTTAGCTCATGTAAAGCCATGGCAAGGTCTTTGGATTTATTTTAGTATGCTGGGAGTTTTTAAGATGCATTAATAGGATGCGTGTTGAAAACCCAACTGAAGATGTTACATCACCATAAGCATCAGAGCTGTGAGGATGAGCTGTGTGGGCTGGTCCACCTCCGGACAGCTGGACGTAGCCTCGGCAGCCAGTTTGCTCCTCTGACCTGTTCCTAATGTGATGCTCAGACAAGGCAGATAAACATAGAAGGTTTGTGTTTTCTTTTTTAAATGGCCCTCTGAAAGAAGAGGCTGAACTTGTCCTGAACTTGAAGCGACTTCAGTAGTCTGAATTAGAAAGACAACGGTGAGAACTGCTGTCAACCAGCAGATTTATTATGATTACCACTACTAAAGCAAGATCTCCATGAATTTACCTGAAGTGGATGAAAACATTGTTTAGGACGTCACTGTGGTTAAAATAATTATAGAAATTAAAATGTGTCGTGACACCAACCCGTCTTTGTGCCTAAAAAGATGACTTATTTAAAGCACACACATAAATAATACACCTGCTTATGTGACTTCTAAGGACATGCTCACACACCAGGCGCCAGGGCTGAATCATCAAGTAAGCTAAACTGGTTTTTACTTTACTTTTACCCATGATTTGAAATAAAAAAAATCAGGGGTTTTTTTGTATAAACCTTTGAAGAAAACTCCTTTGCAGCTCTGATCTCAAGGTGACGTGATGTCGTCATTTAAAAGGCTGGAAAAAAATCTTGTCACCTAAACAAACATTTAATGCCTCAGTTGAGAAGTAAACGACACTAAAACTTAGCTTGTCAGTTTGCAGTAAAAACATTTACTCCATGTGTTGATTTCAAGATTTTAAACTAACGATTTTTCAATACAATATTTTCTTTCCTAATTTTGATACCTGGGGTTTAGGTATCTGCCGATACTAAGTAATAATATGTGTGTAGTTTTATTATTGGAGTTTTTATATTTACCATTTTAAAAAAATTAAAACTATGATTACATTTTTACATATGATAATTTTGTTTCTGTCATTCAGTGGCTTGACATAAGTTTATGAAAACTATGATTTTTTTTTTTTTCATATTGAGAAGATAAACGTAAATCAAAGAATTTCTATTTTAAAAAAGTTGGAATTGGACTTTTAGGGAACGTTTTCCTGGCCTTCCTCGGCCTGATCATCCAGGACAATGTATTATAAAACTTCTGTTGGTGCAGTTGGTTTCTCCAGTTTTTCATTCTTGCTACAGTTTATTGCACTTTTCCTCAAAGGCAGCAAACTCCTTGTGCTACTTCACATGATGGCAACACGAATGCTTTATAAGGTCGCTGACGGTAAGTTTGGCAGCATTCATGCCATCTCTAAAAACTTCAGCCCTGCGTATTATTAGGTATGTTGCTGTGTTGCTAGGGGGGGGGGGGTTTATCTAAATCCAACAGGGCACCTTTGGGATGTGGTGCAATATGTACGTCTACATTATGGACGTGCAGCTGACAAATCGACAGCAACTGCATGATACTTTATGCCAATATGGGGCAAAATCTCTGAGGAATGTTTCCAACACCTTGTTGAATTATCAGCACCAAGAATTACGGCAGTTCTGAAGGAGAAAGGGGGTCCAAAAAGTGTTAGCCGAATGAAAAAAATAAACAAACAAACACCACTGTGCACATACACAGCTACAACAGTGCACACATACACCTACGTAGATGCACATCCACATTCCTGCATTCATGCATACACGCCAACACACACTCCTGCACATTCACTAGTTGCTGCTCTACACACAGCTTCCGGATGATGTCTGCTGCGGTTTCTGTGAAACTTTATATTCTTCATGTTTCTCTGCAGGTACAGAAGATGTTCAGTTTTCCTGTAAAAAACAATGTGTGCCAGTTGCTGCGCTTTTTTTCTCATGCTTGCTCTGTTCTCCCCCCTTTTTTTTTCCACCCCCACGCATTTTTTTTTTTTTTGGCTTCTTTTTTTTTTCCACTCCGGTCCAGCAGTTATATGCAGAATACCAAAAAAAAAACCCAGAAAAAAAAACATATTTATGATATGAATAATAAAATAAAGAATGAAATTTAAGATTCAAGCGGAGCCGTGAACAAAGCAGCCGTTTATCTCAAATAAGCCTGCGGCTGCAGATTTGGACTTTTTGCCATCTTTCAGAAAAAGATATCATCTCAAGACAAAACAAATCCGTTCAGGTGTTAATCCAGAGTCGAGACGCTCGAGATCCTACCGTCAGTGAAACGCAGAACATTGGAGTGAAATGAAAATGCATCCAGCAACAGGTCCCTGCAGCAGTCAGGGTATGCTCGGTTTGGGAGGAATGAGAAGAATGACAATTACCAACAAAACAAATTGTAAAATCCATCAAATGTCACAACATGAACAGTCTTATTATATATCATATTTATCTGTTTATCTTCAATAAACAAATGTAAAAATTTACTTCTTGCATGTTTTCTCCATTTTTTTAGTCTTCTACGTCATCCGCAGCAGTTAATGGAAAAACAGAAAACTGTTTTCTACTGAAGAAATTAGGACATAATTCATGAGTATTTCCTCAATGAGTCACATAATTTACACATTTAAAATGCTCCAAAATATAACTCCACATTTCTGTTAAATGACAAAAATTATTTTCTATTTTCCCCCATCGAAAGAACCCTGACAACCTTTTCTCTCTTTTTACTCTACTGGGCCTTCAAAAGGAAAACATGGATTTGCACCTAAACTTCCCCTCAGTGACTAAAACACATCCATCCAAACTGACAACAACAACAGAAACTTGTTTCAGTTTTCTTTTACATGAAGTAAACACTCAAAAGCTCAAGATCCACGATGCTGTTGAGTCCATTTGATGACATAACAGATTGATGTTCATGTGAATGACTGAGCTCAGGAAGAAAATAAGATTTTTTTAGTTGTGGTTTTTTTTCATTTTTATGAATGAACATCACTGTGTTAAATCAGAGTGTGATATCATCTCATATCAGTCTCAGGATCATGAATCAAGTTTAATTTAAATTGTGTTGACATAAAACACTGAAACGTCATCCTTTATATCGATTTGTAGATTAAATACTGTTTAACACACACAGTATTGTTGCATTGTTCCTTATATACCAAGCAGAGTACTTCGTTCGCAGACTGCAGGCTTACTTGTGGTTCCTAGAGTCTCAAAGAGCCGAGCAGGAGGCAGAGCCTTTGGTTATCAGGCCCCTCTCTTATGGAATAAGCTCCCAGTTAGTGTTAGGGAAGCAGACACCCTCCCCACCTTTAAGACTAGGCTGAAGACTTATCTTTTTGATAAGTCCTATAGCTAGGGATGGTTAGCATCCCTTAGTTATGCTGCTATAGGTTTAGACTGCTGAGGGACATTTCCTGATACACTGAGCTTCTTTCTTTTTCTCTTTATCTCTTTCTTTTACCCCCCCATAACAGTGTTGCATCATTAACATGTATGTCTCCTGTCTCAGCAGGTCTCCCTGGCCGGGAGTAGCAGTTCCTGTTGTCTGTTGTCTTTCTGTCCTCTTCCCCCCACACAGCAGAGGCAGATGGCTGCCTGTCCTGAGCCGGGTTCTGCCGGAGGTTTCCTTCCTGTTAAAAGGGAGTTTTTTCCTTCCCACTGTTGCCAGTGTGCTTGCTCAGGATGGGAGATTGAGTTGGACTTATATAGGCTGTTATGAATTGGCCTTCATTATGTTTTCCCCTCTGTCTGTAAAGCGTCTTGAGATGGCATTGCCGTGATTTGACGCTATATAAATAAAGTTGAATTGAATTGAATTGAATTGAGTAAAGCACTGCTTGTGAGCCAGTGCAGGGAGGTGCTCGAGCTTCTCTGCTGAACATATGAAAACATGCCCAACCAGTCAGGTTGGTAGATGTAAGCTGCACACTTCCTGTCTTGCTATCTGTCTCATGCTCGCTATACGCTGCTTGCTTTTCTGAGAAAGTGTCTGCAATGTCTGAGTAATGGGACTGCAGCACAACGGCAAACTTTAATCACATTCTTTCATAAACAGTCGCACGGCTTGTCTGAACTGGTGTCTTTCTGTATGTGGACCAGTTCTGGCTTTCAGTCTAAAGCTGAACTTACTGGGTTGTGTTAAAAGTGACACTTTCAACATTCATCTCTGTGCTTTTGAATCAATTTGATGCAACACTTGTACATTTCTGGAGCCATCACTGGCCTGCAGCATTCCCAGTCTGAGAAAACCACACTTCACAATTTTTTTTCCGAGCCCGGAGCATCACATGACAGCTGAGATTTGTTTAATGCTACCAGGTCCCACACTTGCAGCGGGGTATCACCACACTACAATGTGCATCGCAGTGTAGAAATACAACATGACTTTACTGTAGCAAAACAAGGAATAGGACAAGAGGCTGTGTTAGGGGGCTCCAAAAGTGTGACATTTTCCCACAGTTCAGTGGTGGAGCTTTAAAACCAACATGTTTATTCTGCAGTCCAATTCCAATAACTGGAATTTGGATATCCGCTGATATTTTACCATATCGGATCAGTTTACATGCACATTATTGTGATAATGGTCTTATTGCTGTTGTTGCTGTGGTTATTATTAAGGTGTCAGTAGCTTGTCAGGATACACTTAACTGCAACAGTTATCAACGATCCCAGTTTGCAATTTGCACCAGCTCAACTTTCAACACCACTCACCATCATCACAGTGCCGGATAGGCAGAGGATGGCCGAGGGAAAGTTTAGCTCCCTCCACTTCTGCATCTCTAACTCGCTGCCACAGGAATGAAAGAGAATCATTCAGCGACTTCACATCCACCCGACCATGCATTCCTAATGCTGAGAGCTGGAGAGAAGGAGTCTGCGGCCGAAAGCCCCCGTGGGCATGCGTGAGTCAACGCTTTCATAAGATGGGTTCATTTGCATTTTTGAGTCAACCTTTTAGAAAAACAGCATGGTGGACAAAAAAATAAATAAATAACTCGACCAGTGCGTCTGTACACCGGTACAGCCTCAGAGAGCTGGGCTGAAATGATGCTAAAGCCACTTCACAGTAGACTCACAGTAGTCACACAGTAGACACACAGACTCACAGTAGTCACACAGTAGACACACAGTAGACTCACAGTAGTCACACAGTAGACTCACAGTAGTCACACAGTAGTCACACAGTAGACACACAGTAGGCTCACAGTAGACTCACAGTAGACTCACAGTAGACACACAGTAGACACACAGTAGACACACAGTAGACACACAGTAGACTCACAGTAGACACACAGTAGACACACAGTAGACACACAGTAGACACACAGTAGGCTCACAGTAGACACACAGTAGACTCACAGTAGACACACAGTAGACACACAGTAGGCTCACAGTAGACACAGTAGACTCACAGTAGACTCACAGTAGACTCACAGTAGACTCACAGTAGACACACAGTAGGCTCACAGTAGACACACAGTAGTCACACAGTAGACTCACAGTAGTCACACAGTAGACTCACAGTAGTCACACAGTAGACACACAGTAGACACACAGTAGTCACACAGTAGACTCACAGTAGACTCACAGTAGACACACAGTAGACACACAGCAGACACACAGTAGACTCACAGTAGACACACAGTAGACACACAGTAGACTCACAGTAGACACACAGTAGGCTCACAGTAGACACAAAGTAGACACAAAGTAGACACACAGTAGACACACAGTAGACACACAGTAGGCTCACAGTAGGCTCACAGTAGGCTCACAGTAGACACACAGTAGACACACAGTAGACACACAGTAGACACACAGTAGGCTCACAGTAGACACAGTAGACACACAGTAGACTCACAGTAGACTCACAGTAGACACACAGTAGGCTCACAGTAGACACACAGTAGGTTCACAGTAGACTCACAGTAGACACACAGTAGACACACAGTAGACACACAGTAGACTCACAGTAGACACAGTAGGCACACAGTAGACACACAGTAGGCTCACAGTAGACACACAGTAGACACACAGTAGACAGTAGGCACACAGTAGACTCACAGTAGACACACAGTAGGCTCACAGTAGACATACAGTAGACACACAGTAGACACACAGTAGGCTCACAGTAGACACAGTAGACTCACAGTAGACTCACAGTAGACTCACAGTAGACAGTAGGCACACAGTAGACTCACAGTAGGCACACAGTAGACTCACAGTAGACTCACAGTAGACACACAGTAGGCTCACAGTAGACTCACAGTAGACTCACAGTAGACACACAGTAGACAGTAGGCACACAGTAGACTCACAGTAGGCACACAGTAGACTCACAGTAGACACACAGTAGTCACACAGTAGGCTCACAGTAGTCACACAGTAGTCACACAGTAGACTCACAGTAGACTCACAGTAGTCACACAGTAGACACACAGTAGGCTCACAGTAGACACAGTAGACACAGTAGACTCACAGTAGTCACACAGTAGTCACACAGTAGACTCACAGTAGTCACACAGTAGTCACACAGTAGACTCACAGTAGTCACACAGTAGTCACACAGTAGACTCACAGTAGACACACAGTAGACACACAGTAGACTCACAGTAGTCACACAGTAGACTCACAGTAGTCACACAGTAGACACACAGTAGGTTCACAGTAGACAGTAGACTCACAGTAGACTCACAGTAGTCACACAGTAGTCACACAGTAGTCACACAGTAGACTCACAGTAGACTGACAGTAGTCACACAGTAGACACACAGTAGACTCACAGTAGACACACAGTAGACACACAGTAGTCTCACAGTAGACTCACAGTAGTCACACAGTAGACTCACAGTAGACACACAGTAGTCACACAGTAGACACACAGTAGTCACACAGTAGTCACACAGTAGACACACAGTAGACACACAGTAGTCACACAGTAGGCTCACAGTAGACACACAGTAGACACACAGTAGACACACAGTAGACACACAGTAGACACACACAGCAGAGACAATAAATTCTCCAAGGCTCCAACACCTGTACAACATCTGTAACTCAAGTCACGTAGCTGATTATCTTTTTCAGCAGAACACTAAATAGAAGATGTGACCAAAAGGAGACGTCTTGAACTTCACAGCAGAATTTAAAACAAAAATATCTGCTGTAGAAAATCAGCTGCAATCCCCTGCAGGGACCAGTAAACCCACTCAGATCACTTACTGGAGTAAAGATAACGCATTTCTAAAATATATACTTGTTTTTTACAGTTTGGAAATTAATGGGTTGGAGAATCGAATCAAATGTCAAAAAATCAAATGTCGGGATTTTTTGCTTCATAATTTTAAAATCGATTTTTTTTTTTTTCAAATGAATAAAAATAATCCATTTTTAAAAATTTGTCGTTTTTATTGTTTTTATTGATCTTCTTACTTGTCCTTTTAGGCATTATAGCAGCAGAATGATTGTCTGGCTACTGCGTTGCTTTTTCCTATATTATTGTATATTGTAAAATAAATTAATTTTTAAAAAAGTTTAAACTATTTTGGAGTATTTTATTATTCAGTGATAAATGAATAGAGACATCCTGCCTGTATAAATATACAAGGTTGAATACTTGGATTGGATCATTTACCTTCATAAATTTCTTAAGTTTTATTTTTTAAAGGTCATGCTGTAATTTATTGAGACAATACCTTTATGTATGACTTCTTTTGTGTATTACTTTGTAATAGGACAGGAGATATCACCAGATATGACTAGAAATTCAGCCAATGGTAGGATGTTTCTACACTTTAACCAGAACTTGAATCGTCAGACTTAAAGCCCAAAACTACCCGCTGCTTTACCTGAAGTTTTCTATTTTAAAGACAAAACTTTTAAAACAGCCGTTTTTAGTAGAAACTACAGAGACCAGGTCAAACAGGAGTTATCACCCCAAACATAGCAGCACTGACACTTTATTTCACTCCATACCAGTTCAGCTGAGCCAGAAATTACCTGCTCTTTACGCATATAAGTTGTTGGGTTTTTTTGGGGTTTTTTTTTAGCATTTTTATTGGGACTTTACATATTCTACATAAAACCAGATTCCTCAGCATGATTTCAGTTGCAGGTGATGAATAAAGCTGGCAAATTTCTGAGCTAAACCTTCAGCAGAGGAACACTAGATGACTTTCCACATCAAACATTCATAATAAAGACTGCATACACAAGCAAGTAAACAATGATTAGCATCTTTCTGCAAGCATCATCACAGCTCTGTTAGAGTTTCTAGATTTATTATTAATTCTTGTCTTTTAATGTAACCAAACACAGAAATTCTTTTTGCTAGACTTATTTCTATTTCTTTCTGGAAGTTTTCAGAGCACTGGTGACCTTTACTGAAGTTTCAACTCATCAAAATGAAAGTCAGTGCTCAGCGAGATCATCCAGATGGGGAAACAAAACAAACAAACAAAAAAAAGTGATGCGTTTCATGATCAGAAATCAGGCAGCTGCCCTGCTTTTGTTGAGGCCCGGCCCCCTTGTGCACAAACACACACCCACTCGACCAAAAAAAAAAAAAAAAAAGATGGTGCCCTACAGTTAGCATGTGTCTCAACTTCCTCCCTTTCAGAAAGCGTTGGGAAATCCAAAATAACAACACCCCGACACTGGACACCAAGTTCAGGTTGGAGCAAACACCTTCCTGACTCTGGAGCCATCTGACCCCCAGCTTAAACACCAGAAACATGCAGAGGTCAGTGAAAACGCAGGCATGTTCATCACTTTAGTCTGATTTCAGAGCAGCAGAGATGTTGCCTGGGATGTTGTGCACGCGACTCGGACGGAAAGATGCTCTTTCATCGTTTTATCACGTTTCGGCCAAAAGAAACAAACAGAAGCGCCAAAGAGTCCGAGTCTCAAACGGCCTTCTGTTACTTCAGTGATCATATTAAAGTGATGCAAATCGGGGAAGGGACTTACACAAACGCGTGGTAGATGAACGCCAAGGCTCTGGGTCTCTCCAGCACGTTGTACAGGTAGTTCTGGAGACGACGGTAGCGCACGTTTCTCCGGCCGCCGTGCGCGCTGTATATGAGCGGCTTCCCAAGCAGACTGAGCCGGGCCCCCTGCTTCGCCGTGTGGCTGTCCGACCCGCCGGCACCTGCGGTGCTGGTCGGCGACAGCAAACCGTCCCCCGCGTTGTTCATCATCTTTCGTCCGGACTCCACATCCTTCAAGCCGAAGTCTTCAGCGCGGTTCCCCGGCGACGTCCTCATCCAGAGCCCGGTGCCACCTTCCTCTCCGCTGTGGTTCCGAGGCATGGCATCACCAAAGCCTGCAGCAAGTGCACCAAACTCCCCACGTGCATGCGTGTCCTCTGCCTTGGACGTCCACTCAGTCACACGTGCGAGATGCAGTTAATAACCGGTCTGAGTTAGGGAGTGAGAGCAGCGCCTGGCGCGCGCTGTGCTGTCACACTCTGACCGCCCTCTTCTCTCTGGCACCAAAACTCCCATTTACACAACCGCTGCCACGCGTGAAGAAAGATACCCACAGCCCCGCGCGCCACTGGTGACACAACAAACGACAAGCCAGTGAGCGCGTCCGCGAGAGAGCGCGAGAGTCGGCGCAGGTCTCTATGGCAAGCCAAAAGCCGCCTGTTGCTTCACAGCTGCGCGTCCACGAGATGCAGATCAGTGCGCGCGCAGTGACTTTATCTCATTGGATTAATATCTTCCCACAACATTTAGAAGAAACGTCCACGCGCTGCGTGTCACGGCAAAAGTAGCCGTCGCACTTTTTTTTTTTTTTTTTTAGTTTAATTTCGTGCAAAAAGAGGAAAAAAAGAGAGAAAGTTCCAAAATTCTGCCACATTTCAGGAAAAGCCTATCGGGTGACATGGGTCCTGATGAATTTTCCACTGCAGAAGGAACCACAAAGGAAGGCGCGCCGAACATCTGCAGAAAATATTACAGAAGAACCAGAATCATTTCATCCAGACTGAGTCAGAAATGTTCTGCAACTCTGCTTTATTGCAGATTCTCCGGCTTTAATCTCACCAGGTTAGAAACCACGTGGCCTTAAAACGGGACATTTATCAGCTGAAAGTTTACAGCCTCACTTTCAGTTGCGTTTTTCTTCCCATTAATAAAAAAGTTTCTTGCTGAACTAAAGGGAATCCACTTGTTTCCTTTAGTGTCGAACCGGCTGAAGTGAAAGTGGTTTTAAAACAAACAAAAATAATAAAATAAAACAAAGCAAACAAAAGTGTCGGTTAACGCCTCAAGCGTTAACTTCCTCTTTACAGATGCACACCCCAAAGTCATGACACAACTTGAGCTGTTTCCTTTTCCAGCTGCCTCGTTCTGATCATTCAGACGCAGTTTTTTTTTTGTTTTATTTTATTTATTTATTTATTTTGTGGCAGCAGGGACCATCATCTATGACGGCGGGAGCTCAAAGGTCTGTTGCTCTTAAGCGTCTCATCCATGGGAAATGCAAGAGATGCTTTTCCCTGAAGCACAGTCCGTTCCTTCTCCCTACAAAACTGCGCCATCTACTGGTGGCTGAAGCGTCGGACAGGCTGCGCATTCTGCAGACTTCATGCAAATCTCTCTTTCCTCAGTACAAACGGAGGGTATGACAAACTTTTTGTTGCTTGCATTCTTTTCCTTACTGGAATTTACAAACTCAGAAAGTCAAATATTATGTTCATTGTTTTTTGTTTTTTTTCTAAATCCTCAAATTAAAGAAAAAAACTAATAGTTTTGTCTGTCCATTTTGTTTTATCAGCGTCTTTTTGATGAGATTTTAATTTATTGTGATCTGAGGATATTAACCAGTTCATTCCTGCTGAATCCAAGATTACAGCTGCTTTAAAGTCTGATTCTCCTTTTCACAATACCCCTTACATTTTCAGGAGGAGACAGATGTGGACTGCAGACATGCTGTTAGAATTCATGCAGAATGAAGTCTGACATTTTCATATGACCACAGACCTCCCACAAAAGGTGTCACCTTCATGGTGGCACATGTCTCCAAAATTCCCATATCCACCTCTCAGTCAGCAGTACCTAGTACCTTCACACATATGAAGTCCTCCATGCCATGGAGGACTCATGGACCTCCATGAAATAAAAATGCTTTAGAGAGGCAAATATCAATTTTACCAAACGAAGCTGAAATGTGGACTTTATACATGTAAAGACATTGATGATTGAATTTTTCCTTCTGAAGATATACTAAGTCTTCAGAATCATAGGCAAATCTTAGAATCTGAGTATTTCACGAAGATGCTGTCTGGCTATAGAACTAGTCTAGATAGAAGTACCTTGACTTCCTGTACAATTAAAAAGGTTGGAGTTGTTGGTCATTAATTGCATTGTAGTTGTTTAAAGTTGTTTCATTTTACCTTAAAAATGAATATTTTCCTTTCATTCAGGACTTGGATTTGTCCTTTGACTTGCAAACTAAACAGGTTTCTAGAACCACCTTCTTTCATTTATGTAATATTGCTAAAATATGTTTTGAGTGATGTGGAAAAAGAAGTCCATGCATTTGCTACTTCAAGATCACTTTTTTTTGGTGGAGACCTGCACCCTCTGAGCACTTCTAGTTCTCTCATTTTCTTTTCTTTCTCTTCTCAACAATATTGCTGTGATTAAATTGTGTTTTTCTCTTCTTTCTCAGCTGGTAACCCTTCTCCTGCTGTGTTCCCAGAGTCTGAGACGCCCCTTTGGACATCGGCTCTGCAGGCTGGCTGCTGGACACAAAGGAGGAGGACAACCCGTGTTCCAAGACCTGTCCATGTCCTGGACTTCCAGTCATCACTGTCCCCGTGACCACATTAAAACCATGAGCTGCGGTACTATATAGGCACTGTAGTGGCTTTATACATGGACATTTAAATACAGTATTCTGCATTTTAAATGTATTTTTTTAATTTATTTTTGTCCTGCTTTAACATCCATGCTGTTATTGCCTAAATGGCATTTCTTCTGAACAGCCCTGTGTTAATACAGCTGATTTCCTTATTGTTTCATTGCGCTTATTTTCTTTTTCTTTCGTTGTTTTCTTTTTTTTTTTTTTTACATGTGCATTAATTTAATTGTCCCAAATGGACAAATAAAGTTGTTTGAATGGAACTTAATGGGATCCCTGGCTTAGAGCGTTAGTGGTACTTGTCGACCACTGCCTTCACTCCCCAAACAATCCACCTTATCTGGATAGAAAGTTGTACTTCCTGGGCCAGGTTCTTCCTCAGCTGTTGCCAGTTCCACCACGCCTGCTCACGATGAATAATTTATCAAAGAGAAGATTTCATGCAAATCACTGGTTTCTTTAGCTAGCTCTTTTTTTATGCACTGGTTTGTATGAACATTGTTCAAATAAATGGCAGCCGGTGTCCGGCGGTGCCGTGCTTTCTCCCCCCCGCCACCTCCTGGGTGGGTGCATGGCTGGCTCCGGAGTGGGGCAGTTAGGGTCTGTGCTTGGGGATGGTCTGCCGGCTGCCCAGGTCTCGGGGTTCTCCTGGCCTGCCCATTTCCTTTGTGTGAGTGGGGTCACATTGGCAGGATCACTCTTCTCCAAACACGTCCCACTCTGTATGTTCTGCATGTGACACAGTCACTGAGTCGTCTGCAGGTAGTTTTCTTTCAATCTTTCTGATTTAGATTGTTAATTTCTGGTTCTCCTGACAGTCGATGGTTTCGTCATCCTGCAGGGGAAACATGACTCCAATGTGTATACGTGTATGGATATATGTATATGTGCATATATAGGCAGGTGTGTATGCGAGCATATGTATTTGCATATGTATGTAGGTTGTTCTTTCTCTCTTTATGTCCGTCTTCTATCCTCTGCGGTTCGGTCCAGCAATGCCAACTTAGTAAAGAAACAGTTGTGCAAAATAAATAGAAAAATAAAATAAGAATCCAGAATATCAAGGGGAGCATTATATATTATATATTATAGATGTAATGCTCTTCTTGGCAAAGTGAATTTGCTCAGCTGAATACAGCATCCAGACAATCATTGCTGTCATTGATTGCTTAAACGCTGGACAAGACAAAAAAAAAAAAAAAAAAAAGGGGAGTAAATATGTTTTCAAGAATGATTGTGTTGCAACTGTGTTTCAAGGTAAATATAATAAACAGAGTCCAAGAGAAGGTGCCTTATAACCACTTTCACTTCCACCCGATGGTCATTTGCAGTTGCTAAGCTTGTTTTCCTCCGGCTGACCCCCCACAACGCTGAAGTTACAGTATTTTGATTTCGGGGTAGCTGCTGCTTCAGCCGGTTGCATCCAGCTCAGCTCCTGACAGCACCTTAACAGGGCTGGAGGTTGAAGCGAGGGAAAGCGAGAGGTAGCTGTTGAAAAAAGGAATCATCTACTGTGCTCCAACAGGGACATCCCACCACCTGTCCAACTGGGCACCAACAGCTTGGTTTTGGAGGAGCCATAGAGTCTCCTAATGCAACAGTGGCTAACCCCAAAATCTAAGCGCAGCTTAAATAAGTGGTGCAGATAGGCCAGCTGGTGGAGAACAACCAGGTGGAGGAGAACGTGGTGGTTTGCAGAGAGAGTCCAATTTGCCTGCTGCTCGAGACTCAGAGTCAGACTGAGTAATATCTGTTTACTTTTCAGCTCAATACCGAGTAGCTCATATCACAGAAGCACCATCTTAACAACTTACACCTGGCTGTCAAGGTGACTCATCAAGTTTTACAGCCGCTGAGTTAATTCAATTCAACTTTTATTTGTATATTTATTGTATATTTATTTGTAAATTTCAGATCAAATTAAGATATTAATAATATTAACAAGAACAATCTTTGGTTGGCCCACAAGAGAAAGTGCTATGGGGACAACAGGTACACAATAAAAAACAAAATAAAACACAAGTTTAAAAAAATCTGTAAACATGAAAAGAGACAACCAAGATATCCTGCTTAGCTAGGTTTTAAATGCCGGGGAGAAGTAGTGGGTTTTCATACTGGACTTAAACTGGTTCAGGGAGTGTGAGGCCCTGACAGAGAAGTGGATCATTTATTCGATAAATTTACTAAATTCATCACATTCATTTTCATTGCGTAAGAGGTTGTCGCAATGCCACTTAATAAACCCCTGGCTGCAACATCACAACGTTTTAAAACTATATTTACTCCCCTGCAGCAGTGCAGAAGAACAGGGAGCCGTCTGCTCTCTGATTGGATAGTTTGAGTAGTCACCATCCAATAAGCTATAGGCATGAGTAAAAGGACAAAATTCACATTTGCAAACTTTTGGGCTGTGTCTCAATTAAGCGTCTGCACACTACATAGTAGGACAGACTCGAACATGCTCTTACTGTTAGTGAAATGAGACGGTCTACCTAGTATATGAGAATTACCCATAGTGCTCCTGTCCTCATTGCCTGGCGATTACATATGCCAAGTTTATCTAATTAGTGATCCAATTCTTTCACAAAAACACAAAAAATATTTTTTAAAATGACAAAAATGGTGTGAGTGATTTTATGTATTTTCATTCACCATTGTGTCTAAATAAAAAACATGCAGAGGAGGCGGCCCAGACAGGGTCTCCACATGCTTAGAGCACAGTGAAGCTCTCTCCTCTGGCGGAGGGCTCATCCTTTCGAGCTGACGTTAAGTTCAGTGAAAAATAAACCTGGTTAGACAAATGTAATTAAATTCATTTGTGGTTATGGGACACAATGCCGCTGTCGTCCCAACTTGTCTGCTGGGACAAAAATGTGCGTGTGTACATACATTTTTAAAAAATGGCCTTGCTGGTGTGCTACCTACACTAGTTTATTCTTTTCTATCAGGTGCGCAATGAATTCTGGGAGAAAAGAGGCCGCAAAGGATGCATCGCTTGTAGCCTTCGTTTCAAGCTAATCTGGAGCCAAATGAAGTGCGGATTTGAAGGGTGGGTTGGAAGGAGCCTTTGAATTGGGACAACACTTGGTGTGCCGCAATGGCGTATGCAGCCAACAAATCTGAACTTTGAAGTGTGCAGACCCAGAATTAAGACACTGCCGTAGTCTGGCACACAGTTTTGTGCTTTGTGTTTCTAGACAGGAAGTTTGCAAGTGAATTTCTATTTTTCGGACACACGTGCAAATATTTTTTAGAACCATGCAAATTTTTTTCTGCACATTTATAAATGTGACTTTTTTTGGGGGCAGAATTTTTTGCAGGGTGATAAAAATACAAATATAAACTCAGAAGTTTTTGCTAACATCCAGCTGCTAAATATTTATTACTTTAATTTGAGCTCACGGTAAAGGAAGTTTAATCAAGAAAACCCTCAACCTGGACGGCGAAGGTCTGGAAGGAGGAGCAGTTTGCTATAACGCAGTGTTTCTCAGTTCTGGTCCTCAGGCCCCCCCCCCGCCCTGCATGTTTTATAGGCAACCCTACTTTGACACACCTGAATAAAATAAAGGGCTTGTTAACAGGCTGCAAAGAAGTTGATGAGGAAGCTCAGTAATCTGACTCAGGTGCTTTGGAGGAGGATCATGTCTAAAACATGCAGGGCTGGGGGACCTGAGGACTGGATTTGAGAAACACTGCTGTAACGCTACCTGAAAAAGAAAAAGAAAAAAGGGGAGGAAAAGTCCAGATTGTTGAGGTGAGAACATCTTCACAATGTCTCATCTTTTTAGTTTTTGAAGTTTTATTCATCATGCTTGTCAAAGTCCAGTGGGGTTTTTTTTCTCCGGTTAGGAAGCAAAGTTCCTCTTTTTTAATCATTTCCTTGAGAACATCTTTACGGTTTGACTCTGTATTAACTGTGTTTTTCTTCCACTTCCAGTCATGGTTTCTTTTCCACTGATCTGTGACTTCTGACTCCGTTAGACAGATTAATCTTTTTCCAGCAAGCGTTGTGGAAATGTTATTTGTGGCCTCTGACATTAATGATCTCCGCTCCACTTTTCCACGGGCTACGACCATGTGTTGCGTGTGTTGCATGAGGGGGCCGTTAACCCCAGGAGCTGCAAACCGAGGGAACAGGGAAAACCCAGGGGCCCGGCTGGCATGGTGAGGGTGATGGGAGGATCAGTCAAGATTGGCTGCAGATGTTTTTCTGGTGAGGACTCTGCTTATTTAACACGAGAAACATAAATCTCCCAAGCCCTCTGCTGCACTGTATCATATGTGAGGTCACGTATGAGGCCATACTGATTCAACATCCTCTCTGGTTATGAGCGAGGGATCAGGAAGAAAGTTCTGGAGAAATACTGTAGTCGTACTGAGCAGCGATGAGCTTTTATTAAAGAAAAAACTACTTTATAAGATCTGAATGTTCCTGGAACAGATTTTAAAAATCTGGAACATGCTACAAATCACTTCCAAGGTTAGTTAAAAAAGTATGTGCCCATGAAAAATGTCCATCTGTTACACCACTTTATTAACCACGGCAAAGACCAAAGGACTCTCCAAACCGGACTGGGACAAACTGGGTTACAGAACGAGCATTCACACCGGCCTTTTGGATCCAAATCCCTGGAAAGTCTTCTTCATTTGGGGAATTGTAAAGGTGCAAATGAACTCTGATTCAGATCACAGGAGTGGTTTTAATTAGTCTACAACTGAAAATTATTTCACAAAGCAAAGTGGGTAAATAAGCAAGACATTCTCTCATGAGGGATGAGAGGTGGGTCAGGCCAGGACAAATCACTTCCAGTCAGAGATGGAAGAACTTAGTAAATGTTCAACCCAGGGCCACTAAGCTCTACCTCCAAGAAGGCAGAAAACAGAGTGAATACAGTGAAGATGTATCCGAAACAGGCCCAGTCAGTAAGTCATACCAGTAAAAACAGCTGGAAAGTCCTGAATACGTACAAGGACAACCAGACAAGGAGTGGATGAACTGGGGAAGCTTGTGGTTGCTGGTTGAGTGGAAGACTAATGATGTACAGGAGACCTGAGTGGGCTGATGAGGCTGGCGTTGCTGACAGGAAGAGTGGAAAAGTAAATTCAGCCATGAGAAGAACTCTGACAGCTGCAAGCAAACAAGACGACATAATTCTGGATTTAGCGTCATTTTACTGGCATCCTCTTCATTTGCTAATCCCTTTAAAGATCTTATTTGTTTTTAAGTCTCTTAATGGTCTTTTTATCTGTCTCGGTTGCTTCAGCCTTATGTGCCATCACATGCGATTAGGTCAGCGGACCGAATGCTTTAAATGTTCCAAAGTCATTTTATAAATTCAGATGAGGAAGATCTGTCTCAGTTGTAGCTCCTAAAAGCTGCTGGTCAGACAGACTTTGTCCATTGCTGCTTCTGTTCCTAATACTCGTTTAAAACCATCTTTGACTCCTAGGCATTCGGCCCCAGCATGAGTGTTGTGTGTGGGTGTGTCTTACATCTTTTACGTTTTGAATTTCTTATTTTTTACTCTTTTTATGTCAGCTGTTGTGCTTTTTTAAGTGATTTTTAAACAAACTATATATATATATACACACACATATATACATATATACACATATATATATATATATATATATATATATATATATATATATATATATATATATATATATATATATATATATATATATATATATATATATAT
>NC_136621.1:14190126-14252626 GCF_933228915.1 Telmatherina bonti
TATATATATATATATATATATGTGTATATGTATATGTATATATATATATGTGCTGAATGTGCTGACAACAAAATCACACAAAAATTTTGAATGAAAATCTGAGGTCTGGATTTGGAGTTATACTAAAAAATAAAGTAGA
This sequence comes from Telmatherina bonti, assembly GCF_933228915.1. Lineage (NCBI taxonomy): Eukaryota > Metazoa > Chordata > Actinopteri > Atheriniformes > Telmatherinidae > Telmatherina > Telmatherina bonti. The sequence continues at coordinate 14,190,266 of NC_136621.1, forward strand.
AAACACAGTGCAGGCTGATCCAACTTTGATGTAATGTCCTTTAAACAAGTCAAAATGAGGGTCAGTAGTGTGTGTGGCCTCGGCGTGCCTGTATGACCTCCCTACAACGTCTGGGGCATGTTCCTGATGAGGCGGCAGATGTTCTCCTGAGGAATCTCCTCCCAGACCAGGGCTAAAGCATCCGCCAACTCCTGGACAGTCTGTGGTGCAACTTGGCATCAGTGGATGGAGCGAGACATGATGTCCCAGATGGGCTCAACTGGATTCAAGTCTGGGGAACGGGGCGGGCCAGTCCATAACATCAATGCCTTCGTGTTGCAGGAACTGCTGACACACTCCAGCCCCATGAGGTCTAGCATTGTCTTGCATTAGGAGGAACCAATGGCCAACCGCACCAGCATATGGTCCCACAAGGGGTCTGAGGATCTCATCTTAATACCTAATGGCAGTCAGGCTACCTCTGGCGAGCACATGGAGGGCTGTGCGGCCCTCCAAAGAAATGCCACCCCCACACCATTACTGACTAACTACCAAACTGGTCATACTGGAGGATGTTGCCGGCAGCAGAACGTTCTCCACGGCGTCTCCAGACTCTGTCACGTCTGTCACATGTGCTCAGTGTGAACCTGCTTCCATCTGTGAAGAGCACAGGGCGCCAGTGGCAAATTTGCCAATCTTGGTGTTCTCTGGCAAATGCCAAACGTCCTGCACGGTGTTGAGCTGTAAGCACAACCCCCACCTGTGGACGTCGAGCCCTCATACCACCCTCATGGAGTCTGTTTCTGACTGTTTGAGCAGACACATGCATATTTGTGGCCTGCTGGAGCTCATTTTGCAGGGCTCTGGCAGTGCTCCTCCTGTTCCTCCTTGCACAAAGAAGGAGGTAGCGGTCCTGCTGCTGGTTGTTGCCCTCACACGGCCTCCTGGATGAGCTGCACTACCTGAGCCACTTGTGTGGGTTGTAGACTCCGTCTCATGCTACCACTAGAGTGAAAGCACCGGCAGCATTCAAAAGTGACCAAAACATCAGCCAGAAGTTATCTGAACTGAGAAGTGGTCTGTGGTCACCACCTGCAGAACCACTCCTTTATTGGGTGTGTCTTGCCAATTGCCAATAATTTCCACCTGTTGTCTATTCCATTTGCACAACAGCATGTGGAATTGGTTGTCAATCAGTGTTGCTTCCTAAGTGGACAGTTTGATTTCACAGAAGTGTGGTTGACCTGGAGTTAGTGTGTTGTTTAAGTGTTCCCTTTATTTTCTTGAGCAGTGTATATATGTAAAAAAAGGATGTTGTCTTGAGGTGATTGCGAGGCAAGCAAAGTAGTAAAAAGAAGACACAGGTGAAAGGAATGTCCATTTTAGTTGGAGATTAGAATACCCATGATGTTAATAAAGTAGGATCATTAACACTGAATTGTCTTTTCTTAGAAATAATACAGGATTTTATGGAAACTACTGGACTTTAACTGAACTCTCATCCATCAAGCATACCAGCCTCTGTACTCCTTGCGCTGCAATATTGCAGTCCCAATTCTTTAATGCATGGGAATGTATTGCTTTCTTTTCTTTTTCCGTGCTCAGATCTAATATTTGCACTTCATTTCCGTTATTTTCACACCAAACCACAGGTCAGTATGAGAAATGAAAATGCAGAATCTGTTTGAGATGGGCAGCTCTGGGTGTTTCAGCCTTTAATAGTGCAGCTTGAAGGCCTCTTGCAGAGGGAGAACGACACAGAGTGGGCATTCATCCTCTCAACATCCACAGCCTTAATTAGCCGCCTAATTACACAGAGAGCTGGGATGCCAGGGGAGAAAAGAGGGAGGGATGGAGGAGGCAAAGAAAGAAAAGATGTTGAAGAGATGGAGAAGGGTTGGGAGGTGGGTTTCATGTTTCACAATGACGATGCTCAAAAATAACCCCCCACCCTCTAAGACCCCCTCCACCACCACCACTGCCACACACACACACATCTTGTCCTCTTCACCATCTGTCCTGCCATGGGACCGAAACACAACAGCTGCTGAAGTGGCTGCTTCACTCCTCCAGAGCTGCCTCCCCTCCCGCTTACACCACCATGTTTACCATGCCGACCAACTCTGCTGAAGCTCTACACACAATGTCGCCATGATCCTCGGAGATTATTCTTCAGTTTCATGTTTTCATTTAACACATGCATGTCACCTTTTCTGCATGTTTTTTTTTGAGGAGATGATGATTCAAATTTTGTTTTTGTTGTCACTTTTCATGTCTGTAACTATGATACAACTTTACAAATTCTTGGCATTTGTTTGTAGGCAGTTTGGTTGTCTTTTAAGATTTCGACCACATTACAGCTGCCTTCCTCAAAGTCTTGAATTCTGTTCATGAAAATGCAGAAAGTTGCAGACGTTCAGCTTGGGTTGGAATCGCAGCACCACTCTACCACAACATTGCTTTAAAGTGACTGGAAAATTAGGGGAACTGGTTTCAATCTAACTTGAAAGATGGGGACTACTTTGTATTAATTGGATTGATCAGAATCAGAATGGAACTTTATTGCCAAGTTTGCACATAAATGAAATTAGTCTTGGAGTGGTGGTGCAAAAACAAGCAAAGCACAACAGAACAAATACAGACAAAACATAGGGATCAGCCAGTCATGATCTTTTCTGCCCACTTCAGAGTCCTGGAGGAGAAAAGGTCTCTAGATCCCCTCAAATGCAGATGTTGTGCAGGGAATGGGTAGGTGACACCGGTCCTCAGGAGCAGCACTACTGCAAGAGTTTTCATGCTGCACTTGACTCAAACCAACAGGTAATTAACAGACTAGTGCAGAGTTTTATGTCAAGCTCTGCAAAAGTCTACTAGTTAAGTCTGATGTGAGTCCGATGTGTTGCAGCAGGGAAGCTCACAACACTTGCAGGACTGTCGCTCTCCAGGACCAGAGTTGACCACCTGCTCTATTGCTTCTATAGTGGGCTAAGCCCTGCTATTGGTTCTTAGGAGCTGGTTCAATTAACAACATTTTGCAGAATACATTTAAAGGCTGTTTATACCAAAGATGGAAGAATAACTCATTTATTTCCTCACCGCAATAGATGTGCTGCAGAGAAGGAGAAATGACAGCATTGACTGATAAAATTCTCCTTGTTGTCTGAATAAGCCGTTTTTCAGGAAACTGTAGGTCATAGTGTAGCCCGATAACGCAGCCATCAACTTTCAGGTTCAAAGTTGCACAACTGCAGCTTCCGTATATTCTCCAGGTAGAACTCTGTCCTGTATTATTACCCCAGATGATTCTTCTCATATGAGTCTGTAGCAACATCGTTCTCATGTTTTCACTGTCCCTTCAAACCAGTTGCTGCAGCAGAGTTCAGTTTCAGCTCCCTCTGTCGCTTCCCTTGCACAGCCAAGCTTTTTTATTTTCCAGAGCAGCCATCTTTTAATTTTTAATCAGTGTTAATGGAAGCCCCGGTCTTTAGGCCCCAAAAGCCTGACATATCATCATTGGTACTATATTGGGGTCACTATAAAGGAGTCCTTCTGAGGGCTTTAATTGTAGAGTTGGCGTCGGCTTACAGTTGATCCACAAACTGCTGTAAACTTGCTGGGTGAAGATATGAACCTATGCTGACCACAAGAAAGAAGGGGAATTAGACAATATTGTGATGCTGATTCTTTCCATTGTAAGACTGGCTGTGTTCATATCTGCACATTCAAAGCAACACTACCTCTCTGTTTGTCAGCAACAAGCTGGCAAACTGGTGCAGACTGCTTGCAGCTGGACCACGCACGACAACATGCGGCAGCAAGTTGAAGAAACTGACTGAATTGTTTGGAGTGACCTCATGATGGCAAAGCATGTGCTTCTCCTTTACTGAGAGCTGCTTATGCAAAGTAGTAGCTTCACTCTTTAATGTCTAGTTTTGACTTTGAAGGTTTTGTTGCTAGTGAATTATTTTGCATGTTTTATAATGAAAATGAAGCAGCTGGAATAATGCAGTAGCCTGTATTAGAGCAGAAACCTGTTAAATACTTTAACTGGTTGACTTTCGGTAGAATGCAAATACTACTTAGTTATTTAGTCAATAATATTGTGACATTCTTTCATAATCTTGCACATATTAAGACAAGTTAGACTGACAAATAAAAGATTATTTAATTCGGAAGCAAGAGTGACAGAAGATAAACGTCCCTTAAGAGTGGGATGAGGAAGCTTTTCATCATCATAAACACTAAACAAACACTTGACTTTCTAACGTTGGACAGAGACTGGATGTTTGACATAATAACTTTGTGTCACCTGAACAGTGTTTCTAACTGCCTACTTTACTGAGAGGTGCTTTATTCAAATAAAATTCCCAATTTTACTTGAATGATGAGATTTTTATTTATGAATTGATTTAAATACTGCCCATCTACATCTTTACTTGGTTTTGAAATTGATCGTCTGCTGTGTGAAGCTTTTTCAATTCAATTCAATTCAAATCAAATCAATTCAATTCAGCTTTATTTGTATAGCGCCACTTCACAACATCTTCTCAGGCCTCTTTACAGACACATCAATTCAAGCCAATTTATAAATAACCAAGCTGATAGAAACCAATTGATTGCATCGAATCTTGATTTTGATCCAGTCCCCCATCCTGTGCATGCATGAGGCGACAGTGGGAAGGAAAACTCCTTTTTAACAGGAAGAGAAAACCTCCACCAGAACCCGGCTCAGGGACGGCAGCCATCTGCCTTCACTGGTTGGGATGGAGAGGACAGGAAAGACAGATTGACATGTACAGCAGCTTTTATTAGGAAGACCTGTGGAAAAAAGAAGAAATATGTTAATGATGAAATACTGGTATATTTTTATACATGAAGGTAAAGGAGCAAGGTACTACTCCGTGCATCAGGTGATGTCCCCATGGCTGCATAAGTAATGAATGGCTAGACTACCCTTAACTATATTAGCATAACCTAGACAGTTGGGTCCCATACATGCAGACTCTAACTCAGGAGATGCTCGTCCCTTTGGCTGCATAACCAATAGAGGGTTAGACTATCCCCAACTTTAAGAGCATAACCTGAATAGTTGGGTCATACATGCAAACATGCATGTAATAATTCATAAAAAGTATGACGCAATCAACTGATGGCATCAGATTTTCTCTTTAATTAATTTCTACATGAGGTGAAGGGTGAAATGGAAGAGGGAAATAGAAAGAAAGATGGAGACCCACCAGTAGAACCACAGATGCCATGACCAGTCTGGGGTGGAGCGGACAGAAAATCGGTATTACCAAGCAGCAACACAGCTACACCAGGGATAGTAGCACTCAGTCTGTAGTAGCAGTCTTCCTGAACCCAAACTTGGTACTGGTTTCACAACGACGTGTATCCTCCCTGTTCTACTTTTAGAACCTCAGTAGAACCTCAGGTAAACTTGCAGTCTGACAGAGGTGTTCTGCTGGGAAAATATGATCCGATAAGGTTTTTAAGCTGCAGCAGAGCTTGCTCAGGAAGGTCTTGTGATGTGCAGTCAGGGTAGACAGGGTAGGCAGTGAATACCCAAGGCAGAAAGAAGTACTGGAATCATTCCATTTGAATAATTAATTTATAGATTTTTTTTTACTTTATTTTATATTTATCATTTTTGATATAATCTTTCAGATGATAATTTCCTGGAGCCTGAAGGACCTTTCGATTTGAAAACTTATGGCATCTAGTGCCTTCTTTGGTCAATAAACAGTACCTCCTATTGGCCAGGCAGAGAAGCTGCACAACTCACCCTTATGCTCTACTGAAGGCACAGCGCTGCTCTGCCTTTTCTCTCCGTATCATTGCACCGATGTGTGTTCGGACATGCACATTCATTCTCCATATATAACCTTTTACGTAAAAAAAGAAAAAAAAGGCAGATCATTACGTTGCCTTTTGACGTTACTGAGCTATGCCAATGGTCTACGTATGAGAATTTAAAGTTGGTTGACGTTCTGACCGGAGGGATGACACTGCGAGAGTGGTTGAAACAATTTTCATGGTTTTTTTTTTTTTGTTTTTTTTTGAGGAAAAATGTCAACATACGTTACTGGTTGGGATGACATACAAGGTTAAATAGTCTGGGGACTGCTATTGAATCATTTAGCTAGCTTAGCTAGTTTTTTTTTAACCCTATCAACCTAATTGCGTTAGATTAAGCAGGCACTTATCTGCCTACACGCTCTGCTATGGACAGTCCAGGGTGTACCCTGCGTATCGCTCAAAGACTGCTGGGAAAGGCTCCAGCCTCCCTGTGACCCTTCATCGGACTGAGCGGTATGGACAATGAATGAATGAATTATCTGCCTACACATTTAAATGATCATCAGTGTGTCTGGTGCAATTTGCGACTGTTGCCTACCGAACCCTTGCGCTTGTGGCACTTACCTGGTAAGGTCTGGTAAAATAAATAAACAACCCAAATTTAGATGCAGCTCTATGTTTTGTGCCTATGTTGTGAAAACTGAAGTTGTCCTACATTAAGCAATAGGTGAGCTGGTTTCCTCATTCATTGTTTGGCTTCTGTTATTCTTCAGTATTTCTTGATGGAGCAATGGAGCATTGCCGCAGGGAAGAAGGACAATATGTCATTCAGAAGGTTTGGTTTATGTGACTAAGTGCATGTAAAAGCAAAGACCAGGAGAATAATACAACCGCCAGTCTTCCTGAGTCTGGTGGACATTTAGGTGTGAATACACCCTAAGAGCTTTATTTTTTTTAAAAATCAGAAAGCAAATGAAGATAAGGTAATATAGGAGGTATTTGATCTTACCTAATATATAAATAAAATGTTTTTATAATTACTGAAATACATGACTTTAAAGTTGCACCATCTGCACCAAAAGAAAAAAAAAAACCTGCTTTCATCATCAGAGCTAGTTTAAAATTCTATGTGATACACTTCAAAGTGGGCTGCATGTACAATTTGACCACATTTTGACTTCAATCTACAGCCTCATTCAGGCTGACAGCCTCTATTAGTCATCACACAGCTAAAAACAAGCAAAACAGGCAATTAAGTAGAAATCTGTTCACTGACAGTCTACTTTGATCTTTAATTTGTGTCTGCGCATGGCATGATTGAGGTGGAATTATTTTATCAGTCACAAAGCACTGCAGGGAAAACCAACAAAAAGAATTTTTCTGAATGTGTTTCCATTAATGTCTGATGGGGTGCTGAGAGATAACCCCTCCCTGCCTCCGTATCCTTCTCCAGCTGTCAGCGAGCTCTGCTTAAAGCTCAGAAGACATTTTTGAAGCAGGAACACAAACACATCCTCTTTTTTAGTTGCATCATTATTTAGTTGTATTACAACATTCCTCAGATACTTCCTGACAGTGAAGTTGTTCTAAGAGCAGCCTTGGAGGGTTTAAATGGTGTTAAGCTTTACAGTGCAAGTTCATCTGGAACGGTGAATCAGGACGAAAGTCGCATCAGGAAGTCTACGCTTCTATGATTTTTACAGTCTGTTTTTAACCGTCACAAAATCTTGTGAGCTCAGATTCCCTGCTGTGTACCCTAGTGGTAATAAAAGAAAAAAAAAAGGAAAATTTTGTTCTCAAATGCTTAACAGTTGTCCACGCTGGTTTTAGGCACATCAGCGCCTCAGTTAGAAGGAAATTTGCCTTTGACCAAACGGCTCCCTGCCTGCAGGCAAATCATTTAAAGCTTGATAGCAAAGATGCACATGTGCGCATGACTGACATGCAAATAAGCATGCAAATAGTTCTGATCCTCATGCTGCGATTTGTCTCTTCATGCAAGTGTTTTCTTCTTCCACCGCTCATAATTGGCATTATTCAGGGAGATTATGGCTCAAAATGGAAGGTGTAGGTTAACACGTGACTGAAAGCGAAATAAACGCATTGTGTGCGCGCCGCTCAGCATACATGGAGATTTGCTTAAGTGCTGCCTCTGCAGCCTCTCAGCCTGCTTGAGTTGACCTGAGAGAGGAGGACTATTGAATATGAGAATAAAAGCTGCTGTCTGTCACACGACATCAGAGGTGAAGAAATGAGATTTTCACAGCTCTGCTTGGGGAGCCGTTAGACCTCAGGCTGTTTGAGGTATACGGCTCGGTTTTTATCCACATAGCGAATGGCTGTACTGCTAATCTGCTATAACCTGGTGGTTATGAGGAGAGCATTCTGTTTGTTGTCCTAGCTTCTGCTTCTTTGGTGTATCTTCTCAGTCAGGTTGCCAGACTTCCTTTCTTGTGCCTCCGGTATGGACAGTTTATCATATTTCTTTGGGGCCCTTCTGCTGCTCTGATAACTGTCAAACTTTTCTCAATTTTGCCTTAATCTTAGCCTCCAACCTTATTCTCCATGAGGGATTCTGCCTTTTTAGAGATTCTGGAGTTGTTGATCTTGTAGCCAAGAACTCTGAGGCTGCTTATCAGTGTATTGGTCCCAGTGATGGGCAAGTAAGTATAGCATGTGTCTGCATTCATAACTTGTATTAAACTTGCAGGAGGTGATGTGTTTCCTATCCTCGGACACAAAGGCTCCACATTTTCCACTTTGTTTTTCACTCCGTGTTATGAAGTTGCCAGGGCTTTATGATGGGGTGTGCAAACATGCAATATGTGATAACACTGTTGAAAGTTGTGATGGTAGATTTATGTTGAATAGATTGTTTTCTCATGAAGTTGCACCTGCAAAACTCTCATTTGCAAACATCTTGAACTTTATATCTTTTCTGTGACTTAACATTAGTAGTGTTGTTTTTGCCAAACACTAAGTTTTCAGAAACTCAGTGAAACTCACAGTGGTGCCCAAGTCTGGTCCTTGAGATTTACCATCCTGCAACTTTTAGATGCAACCCTTCTGCAACACACCTGATTCAAATAGATGACTTGTCACCAGGTTTCTGTAGAACTGAATATCATGTGCATGATGGAATTCACCTGTTTGATTCAGGTATGTTGGGGAAGGGATACAGTATAGTGGTATATAATGGCATAGTACCTTGAGTTTGTCCTGTGATGCAGCTTCTCCATGTTTCCCCCTGGTGGTTGGTACAAGTACCTGGCATGTCTGCCAGTTAGTGTGTTATCTCTCTTTTTTTTAAAAAATGATTTCAAATAGCCAGCATGCTGTTCTTTTTCTTCTGCAATCACACTTTCAGTGCTCCTCTCGTTACACTCAACGATTGCAATGCTCACTTTTCGTGCTCTGTTGCTGCAGCCATAAGCCTCTACATGGAGCATCCAGGCCACTAAGTGCCCACTTAATTTACCACACAGGGCATGAATGCACAGCAGTGTTTGGAATGATGTCAGATCATTTTTAATACTCAAATATAGAAAATATAATTTATTTAGGCAGAGGTTGAAATATGTATAAAATCACGCAGGCCAATTTTGCACTGTTGTTTGTATTTTGCAGTTTTTATCTCAGAGCTATCACTCTGCTGAATGCAAAAATGCACCTAGTGTTTCTGTTAACCTAGTAATCATTAATTATCATCGCTCAGTGGCTATAATGCACATTTCCTGTACATTCCAAACATTAAAAAACCTGGCCAAATGTTTTTCTTTTGGGTTGTTCCATTAGATGTTGGGTTTTTAACTTTGCAGCTAGTGCATTGCTTACCTTTGCTGAAGGATAACAGGAATGCAGTTGCAGAACAGATACCTGTGCAAAATAATACCTTGTGCATTAAAAACAAGCTAGAGCAAAAAATGTTTTGCTTTAATAGCTAGAAAATATAAAATCTTAATTTAAACCAGTTCATTTTCTCTGCTACAAACTGCTACAAACAAAGCTCCTAAAAAGTTGCTCAGACTTTCCGCTTGTAGCTAACATAGTATTTAACGACCCAATGTACTGCTGATAATGGGTGCATCTTAAATGTTGTGTTAAACAAGGCAAATGAAAACAGTGTTACGTAACCTGCAACAAGCTATACCAGCCTAATCTGCCATTTCTGTCAAATTAAAAATAAGGCGTTTAGGGTGGTGTGTTCCGTGTAGCATGGCATATCACAGTGTGTGTCGTGAGTCATTTTTTCTTTCGTAAAATACAGTAATATATGCTGTGTCATGCATGCTTACAGCAGCGAATCAGAAACACTGGTACGGTGACAGCGTAACGGTCAATATAACACTGTATAAATGTGTGTGTGCTCTGTGTGAGGAGATGTCCTTATAAAGTGTCCTCAGTGGTACACTCCTGCCTTGTGGGTCCAAACTAATTGGAGCACAGTTCAGCAAACTGAAAGACACAGCAGAGGAATGGAGGGAGGGAAAGAGAGATGTAGCTGAGAAGGACAAATGGATGATATGACAGGCGTGGAAAGTGAAAGAGAAGGAGCGTGTATCACAAAACAAAGCGTGTATGGCCTCAGGACAGGGAAGATAAAGAGGCGAGAATGAGTGTATGGAAGTAGAAGCATGAATAGAGCGGAGAGCTGTGTTTGCATGGCCAGAATGCAACTAAAATTACTGTCAAGACAGGAAATGTTAAATCTACCCCCATTCCAATTAACTTAACTAGTTCCTTTTTGAAAGTGCTCCTCACTCTCAAGACTTCTGCACTCTTACCCTTGATTGTTACTTGGAGGCACACGTTTATAATGATCTGAACAGGGTTTTAATGCAGTGCCAGGCTTTGTTTGGGCTGTTTCTAACACTCAGCCCACATGGATGAACCTTGGTAACCCTCAAACGGGACTGCTGGGCTTCTGTGTACAATATCTACACTGCTGTAATAAATCCTCAGTCACGGCCAAGCACCTTGTCAAGGTTGAACTCTGTCCACATTTAAGGGTCAATGTTTAAATGACTACTTTTAACAGTGATGGTGTGCACAGCTCAGGGTTGTTTTGACGGGTTAAAGAATCTCTTTCATTCATAATAAGCCTCAGTTTGGGACTGCAAACTGTGTTGCTTGTTTAAAGTTTTTCTGCAGGGATTCTTTTCCAGGCAGTGATGTTAAAGTTTTAATAGTGTGATTTATTGTTTATGAGAGACCCTCGCTCAGAGTTGGCTTAACTTAATTATTATTTTCCATTGTTGACTTTGGTTGCTGAGGACTAGTGACCATCCATGGTGGTCCATCCTCCATCAGAGGATTTTATTAGCTGGTTTCCACACACTGCAGACATACCACTGCAGAGTCACACATTCCAGGACAAAGCTGGACTGCACTGCTTACTGTACAATTTGCGTTAACACAAAGTGAAATAAAATGCTGCCTTTGATTCAGAAACTTCTGTTTTATCATATTTTTTTATCTCTATGATGAAACCATTCATTCATGCAGGGAATTATGAATAAGAACACTGGACCTGTAGTGATGATGGGACGAACGGTGCTTAAAATATGATATTCAAATGCTATTATAGTGATTGTGGCACAAAGTTAAAACAAATGCAGCATTTGTGCCTCAATGACAAACACAAACAAACACAAACCTGTTGGGTTAAATGCTGGCAAACAGGCAGAATAACAGACCCACGACGAGGCCCACTGCAATTTATTGAGCCTAAATGCAACAGAAACTATTTCCACTCGTGTCAAAAGCTGGTCGTCTGAGGTAGACAAACTTGTTATGGACACCAAGACACCTCCCATCCAACCTCCTCGAGCTCTTTAGACTTGAAACAAGTCGAGTCCAAGTTCGAGCTGAAGGGGGAATGATCGCGCCTCCTCATCTTCATCTCATACGTATTTGCTAATACAAAGTTTCATAAGTAGTAATATACTTTATCTTATCTTTATGAGGACTTATGAGAAATTTGGGGTTGGTTAATATTACTCAAGCTTCAAACTTGGAAATTGAGCTTCTTTATTTCATTGTCTTTATTGTTTCCCAGGTAGCTGAACTAACTTTCCTGGCCATAAAGTTGCTTTCCTTCCAACCTAATCAGCATATAGCAAACACTTATTGTCCTTTCCAAACATGATACACCTTATATTTTGTCCCAGCTGGATGTGCTTCTCCACTGGCTAGTATGAAGCTTCTGCTCTTTGCTTGAAGTTTGTCAGTGATATCTCACTGCTAATTTGGAGGTTTTTAATTAAAGAGAAGTAAAACTTTTTTTTTTTCAGTATTTATCTGTTTTTGGAAGATGTCAGTCAGGACTGTAAAGTCTTTAACCACAATCTGGTGCTCCATCAGAACCATTAGATTTGTTAAAACCTCAGAAATGCTTAAAATATTTCCAGATTTCAGTTCAGAGTTTTTATTGATTTTTATCTTGCTCTATTAACGATGTGAAGGCAACGACTCCTGTCAGGTTCGTGTCAGTCATTCTGAAGTACAGCTGGAGCTGAGTTATTCTGTCTCGCAGTAGCGGCAGACAATTGTCGCACCTTCACATTGACCATACGATAAAAGTAGACACTGATTGCTTATTCATTCTGCTCGTTCCTTCAAATGAAAATATGACAAACCCCTATATTATATAGAGGGGTCATTGTCTGTCTCCTACGTGTTATCCTGCTCTGTTAACTATATAAGCTGATCATGTTTATTTCCTTGTTTTAAATATTCCTATTTAGCCACAAATCAAAAGAAATGTCATGATTTTAATTTCATTTTTTATTTATTATAACTTTGGTCAATTTCATCTTTCTTCAGTGACAGCTGTTTTATCCCCGTCTTTAGTGAGAGGGTGTGAACAAATTTGTAAACTATATATATTTTTATTATTACATTTATTTGACATTTTGTAGAAGTATGTCTGCAACTTATTTAATCTGCACAAAGCATCAAAGTTCTTTTCTGAATACATTTGAGGTGAGAAATAAGCACCATCATTACAGAATCATCACCTTTAAACCAAGCGGCAACCTCTGGCGGTTACATGTGAAGCCTAAGCGGAAGTGCCAAAACAGAGCAAATCCCCATAGACTCCCAACTTCACAGCAGAAATAAACATGTTTACAGCCTGGTACAAAAAACATTTTAGGTTTAATCAGTTGTGTTTACCTTCATGATAACTGTGTGGGGAGTGACTTTTTTTTCCTTACTCTCCGTTTAAATAATAAAGTATATAATATAATAATATAATAAAGTAAATAATAATAAAGTAATTTAATCTCAAAATTCTGCATATTTAGGAGTGTATCCTTTTGATTGACGGGTACACGATCTCCCGCTTCAAGTGAGAGGCATATTGAACAACCACGGTTTTTAGCAAGTTAACTGCATTACTTAGCTGCATTACTTAGCTTTAGCCCGCTTTCCTCCGTTAGCTGAATAGCCCCATTTAGCTTAGGGTTAGCTTGGTTAGCTCTTAGCTGGAGACAGTTCGGACTTCACTTGATGTCAATCATCCACCATGATGCTCACACTCCTTCTCAGCTCTATCTCTTTTTTTATTTTACGAGAGAGACAAAACATGCGATGCTACAAAGGTGGCGATGGGAGGAACTGTCCAGCTTCAATTCAGCTCTTCAGAATCCAACAGGTGACGTCATGGATGCTCCATTCATCTTTTCATAGACAGCCTATTCTTTGTACGCAGCAGATTTTATTAACTGTAGTGGTGTAGTGATGCCTCATGAAGTGGGTATACGCTCAATTTTTCTCCTTTTTTTTTTTAAAAAAAAACATTGTTTCAGACAAAGTGATATCTAAATCAACATTGTTTAGTTCACCCCAAAAGTCCATCATTATATTTGCTCATTGTCACATAATTTCTGCTCTTCGATTTCAGGGAGGAAGGGTACGAAATGTTTAAACCAGTAGCCTACTTGCACACAGAGAGACAGGCCGATAGACATGTATACAAATATCTTTATTATGTCTATGTTCAGGCTAAAGTTAACGCAGCTGATAGCTAACTGCACCAGTGTAGCATAGCTAACCATAGCTCAGCTCCTGGACGATGTAGGTACAGTATGTTTGTAGGGATGTTTGTAATTGAAACAGCAGCCTCACAGGGGGTTTAGAAGTTGGCATACTCAATGCTGACTGAAAAAGAAGTGGGTGTACTCCGTATACCCGCATATACCCTGGACTACACCACTGACTGTATGTAAGTTCTGGGCGTGTACTCACACTCTTCTCGTATTGTATTATTTTGTTTTTGCATTAAAAGAAGGACTTCCTTCTGACAAACATGTCAGTGTTCCCCAGGCTCTTTTTCTACTCTGGCTCTAACATAAAAAGTGAGCTATCTCACCCTGACCTCTTCCTCTGCTCCTTTCTCTCCTGCTGACAGTCAGCGTGTAGGAGTCCAGTATGACTGCTAATAAATGCAGAAGGCCCTCTTCTTCGACCGTAGTGCAGTGAGTCACCGAAGCGCTGTAAGCAAGCTTGAAGTGTGTGATCATTCAGCAAGCTGTGATGTCTGCAGGGATGTGAGAAGAAACCACTTTGATGCAAATGTTCACTCACTAAATAACCGGAGAGATGAATACCCACACAGACTAGCCACACATTACGTGATGAACCACAAGTCTTCCACTGTGCAGCTGAGCAGCTGCTGCAGCCTTTTTAATGGTCTCATAGTTAAGCACAGCAGGTTTGGGTGTTGGTGAGTCATCATCACAGGTCAAAATCATCCACACATCAGTGTGTTCTGTCGTGTGTGCGCATCGGTGCTGGAATTTGACAATGCTTGTGTGCGTTTTAAATGTCAACTTTACATCTTGTGAAGTATTCAAATGAGAAAAACCCACATCTTGACCCTTTTGTTACCGTGTGTTTGTGTAAAAGTGTACACACTCCACCTGCTGACCCAAGTTGTGCTGAAACATCAGTGTACTAACAATGGTTTCAGCTTCAAGTGCGTGTGGCCTTGAAGCTCATTAGACGGATAAATATTAATCTTCAAGTAACTGAGGCGTGTTCTTGGAGAGATCCAAACATTTATCATGCTTCATCACTTAAAGGGGAGTCCACAGATTACAGTTTGGTGGTTGGTTACATAAAACTGTGTGACAAACTATCGGCCATCTATTGGATGTGCTGATTGCTCTGCAACTGGCCAGTTTTCAGCTCGAGTGGGGATCGTGCTCAGAGGATTCTTTCCTACCCAGTCCAGTAAACACGCAGCAGTACATA
Organism: Telmatherina bonti; assembly: GCF_933228915.1. Taxonomy (NCBI): domain Eukaryota; kingdom Metazoa; phylum Chordata; class Actinopteri; order Atheriniformes; family Telmatherinidae; genus Telmatherina; species Telmatherina bonti. The sequence goes on from NC_136621.1 coordinate 14,205,302, forward strand.
GAGCCACGCTCGCACGCAGGTACAACTTCGGTCAGGAAGTTCTTCACTGAGCACAGAACTGACTTAAACTTTTACTCTCATAGGAAATGGGGGAGTAAATCAAAAGTTTGCTCATACTTCAGTATTATATAAGTTCAAAGGACAGTGATTAAATGTTTGCTGCTATCAGTTTACATTGATGCCATCGTCTTGAATTAATGTGAAACGAAGTATTGTTCAAAAAGAGGCTGTTTAAAGTTTAGCTTTTAACTAAATTGTTATTTAACGTTTATTCTATTTTATCTTATTTATTTTATCATTGTTTTACTTTTTAAAATTTAATTATATACTTTTGTAATTGTTTTAAATACCACGTATTCATGTGGCTCTGTTTATATTGTTTTTGTTTTAATAAATTACTTTATGTCTATTATACATCTTTTACTTTTATGTGGTCTTATGTCTAACATCTTTACCTCCAGTGTTTTCCTCATTGGGATCCTTCATGTCTGCTTGATATGCAGGGTAGTTGCCACAGTGATCACCCTTGTCTGTGTAGCTAGGGGACCTACACTGCAGCCCTATGGCTGTGGTGTGTGTTCCAGAGATAGCATTCTTTGTGGTCATGAGGCTTATTTTCTATTTAATTAAGAAATTATTGTCAAAAGGATCATCAGTGCACTGATGCGAAGTCATTTGTCCAGCAATTACACATAAAGACTTGTGTGTAAATGTAGATCACTTAGTAATAAATGTAAAAAGCTAGACTTAAGCTGAATGAGGTCAGTTCAGCAGGAAGTTGCACCTTCATACTTGCTTCACTTCACAAGATGAAATCAATCTAATCTCTTTTTAGTCCCATTACAATTCATCCCGCTTGCTGTTTTCAAAACCACCGCATCGTAAAGCGATGTGATGACAAGCAGAACTCTTACTCAGCAGACTTATTGGATTTAGCCAGTAGTTTAAAATGCAATCAAGCTGACTCCATTTTTTTCCTGTCTGAAGAAGCAGGGAGGATATCCCACTTTAATTTCACACTCAGCATCTCAGCAAGTCATTCATTGTGATGCATAACATGATTTCAAGCAGGCTTTAGGGAGATTCCCACGTACTTCTGTAGCTTTCCAGTAATCTCGCCATCACAAATTGAACATCTCATTTGAATATTCATGTTTTGAGGGCAGAGGGTTTTGAGCAGAGGGTTTTGGTCTCACCGGCAGTTTGAGGTAATATATCAATACCTCACAAAAGTGCATGGTTTCAAGAACATAATTTGTTTTCTGCTTGTATAAATCTGATAGCTTTATCACATACAGCTGGTTTCAAGTCTTTTTAACCCTTTAACAGCTTACTCTACCATTTGGTAGAGCAAATTTCTGAGTGACTACAATGGATTTTATTGACAATTTGAGGAAATGAACCTACCGGAGCCATATCTACAACTTAGTTTGGGTATGCATTGCTAAATGTAAATGTTCATTATCCCATTACTGTTTCAAATTTTCACAATTTCACTATTATTACTATATTGGTACCTGTCATCTCAAACATTTGTTTCTTATTATTATTATTATGCAGACCTACTATCATTCCTTGCATCACTACACAAAAGAGGAAGTATCTTGGATTGTACATCATAGCATGGGAAAAGGAAGTTGAGCTCTCTCGCACATCCTGGTGTTGTGATCCTTCCTCCCCCCAACTTTGACCCCACAACCGACCGCGAGGCCTCTGGTTGGACCCCCGGGATTGCTAGCCCTGGAAAGAGGCTGGCAGTTCTTTGATGCATTTCATTGGCTGTTCCTGGGTCAGCGATGGCGTGTCATTTGTTTAGCCTTCTTTGTGCCTCTATCAGTTGCATGTTTTGGTCAGATGCCTCGAGCAGCTAATGCTATTTACAGCAAAGCTGTCTCTCTGTTCCCCCACATGTCACATTTTCTTTGTGTGTTCAGTTTGCTGCCCTACCATCAGTTTCTTCAAGTCTCCTCTGTAAAAAAAAACAAAAAAAAAAACACCCATGGTGTACCAACCTGCTACTCTTTTCTAATCAGTATTGGAGTTATTATACACACTCACACTATTGGATCATTTTCTGTGTATGAAAGTCCAAGTGTGCATCTCCCTTTTATTGTTAGCATTACGTATTGTGTGAAAAGCATTTAGGGGACACATTTCATTATTTATAATCCTTTTATAAAAGACTTACTATGAAGTTCTAAATGAACCTCCTAGCCTGCATATTAGTTACACACTGTACCTTTTTTTTTTTTTTAAATAGTCTTTTTTTAAATAAAGTCTGAAAGTGGACCTTTTTTTAGAGCTCATCTGCATTTCATGTAGTCAAGATCCCAGTAACACCCCCGTAATTTAAAGCATAGTTCTATGATCTGACGGGTTTACAGCTACAGCTGTATTATTCTAAAGGGATACATATTCATATTTAAACTGTTTATTTTTCTAAGTTAGCTGGAAAGTTTTTTTTTTTTTTCCATTAATCCAACTGTACTATGAGTCGTCTTCATGTAACCTTCATCAGGACCACATGTGCTAACATTTACACATCTTAACAAATCGCACAAGGGTTTTTTTTTTTTTTTTTTACTGTGACTTCAGAAGTATTTAAATAGACCTAGTGGTTGCAGAGATGTACTCATTTAATTATGGGATTGAAATATTTTGCGTGGAGGCCTAAAAAAAAGGACTTATTTTCATGTTTATCAGTTTGTGGATACGCTTTTCCAAGTCACTTTTATCTCTAATCACAAAATTATTTAAACTGCAACTTCTTGCAACTTTAAATTCTCAGTTTTGACATTATTCCAGTTTGTTTATATGAAAGTTACACTTATTCCCAGTTGTTGCTCCATTTTGTTTAATCATAAGTTGGACTTTCAGCTTCAGGGAATATTTGACTCACAAGATCCAGACTGATTTTCTAACAGCTGTCATAATCAGCCCCTCTGTCTGGATGTATGCGTATCATTTTTTCCATTTGTTCTACATGAATGCAGCAGACACACACACACACACACACACACACACACACACACACACACACACAGTAGTTCCATCAATACAGGTTTTTGACACCTCAATAAAAGCAACCTCTTTATCTGCTCCACGTGGTGCAGCTGCTTGCAGCACATCATCTTGAAAGAAGAGCCGTTTGGGTGAAAAATGACAATCACATGTATGTGGAACTAGCCGAGGCACCTCATTGAGCTCCTGGACGTCACTGATAACAAAGATGGTTCAGAGAGAACACCAAAGCTCAGTCTCCTGTAGTGATGTCCTGTAGTTTTGTATGATTTAAAAGCTGCAACCGTAAGAGACTTCTTCCTTCACCAATGTTTAGCTCCGCAGCAGCACAATAAAGGATGATTTAAGAGCTGTTGTCAGTTTTCAGACTTCTCTGAGGTGCTGCAGGAGGTGCTTGAGGAAAAGAGTTCAGCCTTTCCACTGCATGTTTTCCTTATACAACATCTGCATGTTGAACACATTCATAGTGTCCAGGATTTTAAGTTACAGGTAAAGCAGTAAAGTGAAAACTGGGCACCCTGACACTGTGAGAAGTCAAGATTTCAGATACACACCAACATGAGGCAGGTGAAGTACGAAATATACTGATAAGTAAAATTAAAAACTATTGAAGTTTGGAGGAATCTAAAGACAAATTATTCGATCATGAGAGTGACATGATACATTACATTTGTAGTAAAATAAATCTGTTGGATGGTTTATAATTATAAATGTAAGACAGACATGTGAATCATGTGAACTGCCTTAATTCTTGGTGTCATAGATTCAACATTCCTCGGCGACCATTTTGACATGAAACATCACACTGTTGCTGCAGATTTGCACATCCATGAGATTCTCCCGTTCCACCACATCCCAAAGCTGCACTGTTGGACTGAGATCTGGTGACTGTGGGGGCTATTTGAGTACAGTGAACTCATCGTTATGTTAAAGGAAGCAGGTAGAAATTATTTGAGCTTTGTGACATGGTGCATCATCCTACTGGAAGGGGCCATCAGAAGATGCTACACTGTGGTCATAAAGGGACGGACATAGTCAGCAACAATTCTCATGTAGACTGTGACTGTTAATAATGCTTTATAACTAAAGGGTCCCAAAGTATGCCAAGAAAATATCCCCCTCACACCGTTACACCTCCAGAAGTCTAAAGCGTTGATCCAAGGCAGGATGGATCCATGTTTTTATGATGTTTCCACCAAATTCTGATCCTACCATCTAAATGTGGAGCTGAAATTGAGACTTATTAGACCAAGCGATATTTTTCCATTTTCTATTGTTCAGCTTTGGTGTGTCTTTGTGAATTGTAGCCTCAGTTTCCTGTTCTTAGCTGACAGGAGTGGCCCCCAGTGGGGTCTTCTGCTGCTGTAGCTCATCCGTCTTAAGGTTGTGTTAGGAGATGCTCCTCTACATATCTTGGATAGAACCAGTGCTTATTTGACTTCCCATTGCCTTTCATCTCCAACCAGTATATCTATTCATTGCTGACATGTGACATCGACAAGACAATTTTGTCCAGAAAACTGCTGCTTACTGGATACTTTCTCCTATTCAGATCATTCCCAGAGACGGTTGGTGTGAAAATCCCACTCCATCAGCAGTTTCTGAAATACTCAGACCAACAACCAAGCTATGCTCTGTATTCCTCATTCTGATGCTCATTTTGAACTTGAGCAAGTCGTCTTCACCATTTCAACTCTCTAAATGCATTGAGCCGCTGCCATATGATTGGCCGGTTGGATATTCGCAATTGAACCTCATAAAGTGGCCAGTAAATGTATGTAGGGAAAGTTTCTTATGGCTTCTGGATCTGTGGTTAAGAAATGTTAATGACACCATTTGATCTGATTGAACTGTATCAAAGTGTTTAATCTGTGTCTTTTAAAGGATTCCTTGGTACGTATTGATCACCTATAATGAAGAGATACACACTCAGGTAAAGGGAGATCTTGAAAAAGTGAAATGTCAATAGTCCCTAATGCTGAGTTTAAAACAAGACATACATGCACGGCCAGGTGACACACTCTCGTATCTCAGATGACTGTGATGTCTTCTGTCAAATTCTTCTCCTAAAAGAAACATGATGATGTACTGAAAGATGCTTGTGTAAGGGGTCACAACATGGGAAACAGTTCCTGATAAACTTCTGTGAGCCTGTGTTGCAAACTTTTCTGCTTTCATATTTTGTTCATTGTTTTACTGAATCTGCTCAATAATTTCTGTGTGGAAGCACTGTTGAGGGAGCTTTATGAACCTTTTGGCTTTATCCTCAGCCCTCCTCCCTCCTCTTGTCTGTATTATGCTGTGAGGCTCAGTACTCACAGCCAGCTGTTCCACTTCAGAGACAATTAAAACAAGCTGCTCTCTGCTACCGCTGCTGTTGTTATTTTAGTACAGTTTCTGTTTGAGTTCAAACCACCAAGCCAAAAACAGCCCTGTGATCCATTTCTTGGAGGGGCCAATCACTGTTAAACTGGACTCACTTCAAAATTAACCACCATGAACTCTTTAGCTGACCCTTACTAATCAGCTCTCCATTTAAAGTCGCTCTGATTTGTTTTTCTCCTGCTTACCAGTCGTCATTTCTGCCGTTTGGAAATATTTTCCATCGCCTGCCTGCATCTTTGGCTTCCCTCACATGGTCTGACACCCAGAAGATGATGAGCTGGGGCTCGACACAAACGACAAGCCAACACAAGCTGAAGTGTGAATTAGTTTGCATTCACATCAGGATAGTCCACTAGACTCGGTCCAATTGGGGACTCAGCTCAGTTGTTGGGGGATGTATCCATGCTGACCAATTTGTGTTCACGCTGCACCAAACCTTTACAAGAATATATCCCCATTCCCATCAAACGTGGCGCTGCACTATTATTTAGCAAAAGAGAGGACAAGACTCGCAATGTCGTATGCAAGTACCCTGCAGAAATGCACTGCAACAATGGACAAAGTATGAGCAACAGAAGAGGCAGAAGACTCTTAATGTAATCGCTATGTATACATCCACAATGCAATGCTACGCCTTTTTTTGTAGTCAGCTTCCTGTATTTGGTCCATCTGAAACCAGCTGAGACCTGCATTTGTCAGCAGACCGGCTCCACTTCTTTGGTCTGAATCAGAATTTGTTTGGTGCATTTACAGCTCACCAAACAAAGCGGACTTTCCGAGCAAATGGACTCGGATTCGAATCAAAAAGGCCAATGTGAATGTGCCCTTACAAAAAAGTAAAAATGCCATGTTGGGATCATATGTGTGTTACTCCAGATACATATCAGGGCTGCACATTCTTTAAGCAAACCTGCAGGACTTCAAAACCTGGTTGAACCCCTTCTTACCTACAGAGCTGCCATCTGCCTTTCAGTCCCAGGCTATTTTGTAAACAACATCCCCAAATTCAGCTAAAAGCAGCTCCAAATATGAAACCAACAAACATCTGTTTTGCCATTAGTTTCTTTTGTGTCTTTGGCCCCCAGAGTGAGTTAAACTTGTCATTTTTCTAAGCTGTAAATGAAAGAAAACAGCAGCTTAAGCATGACAACGTGATGCTGATGTGACTGAAACTTTTAGAGAAATTCTCAAAATTCTAGCAAATTATCTCACAATACTCAGATCTACTGCCTGAAGAGGGCGACTGAGTCCAGTCACCTCTTCGCTATGTCTATGAACCAGACTGAAGTTATGTGAGTTTTGTGCCTTTTGTGATAGCGGCTATTAGAAGATTGATTTACTGTCATAAATGGATGAACAGGCTTCGCATTACTTGGAAATGTTTGTGGTGTAAAACAATAAAGGATAGATTCATGCTTTTAGGTAGTTTTCCCCAAATTCTGAACCTGACAGTAAAATTTCTCAGCAAAATTCAAGAACCATAACACCAATTAAACTCCAGTCCTTAAGGGCTGCAATCCAAGTGGTTTTAGTTGTTTTCCTGGTCCAACACACCTGACTGAAATAAATGGGTCATTTTGAAGACGTTTACAATAAGATGTTTGATCTATTCAATTTGATTCAGGTGCGCTGTACCAGAGAAACAAGGAAAAACCGGCTGGATTGAGAACATGGAGGACCGGAGTTTGATATCCCTGCATTAGACCATATGATGTTTTCCAAACTTTCATTGCATTCTTGGCCCAGTCTCATCAGAAAATATGTCGCGTCTGCGTGTTCATATGTCTAAAATGTAGCAGTTTACAATCCATTGTTATAAACTGTGATGTGTCATGTGACTGTTAGATTTGTGACATGTTCAAGGTGTGCCCTGCCTCTTGCCTGCTAATTGCTGGATTACAGTCTGGCTTGAATTGGTCTAATTAGTATAGAAAATGGGTGGATGGATGGGCAACACATGCTTAATTGTTCACACCTTTTCAGTTTTGATGCAGTTTCATTAAGGCTTTATAATGGTAGTAAAAACTGTATGAGTAAAATGAGCTTACTATATAATTCATAGTGTTACTAGAGGCTTCGAAGTCTATGTGTGTCTGGTTTTCTGGCTTGGCATTAGAGTTTTTTCTTTCCAAAAGTTCAAAGCAAAACTGTTACTAGAGACGTGGTAAAGCTGGCTTGAATACAACGGCAGCTTTCACTCAGTTTTTTTTCATAAGTCAGAAATTTGCTGTTTTCTCCACACCATTGAAGGTGTCTCCTTCAATGAGTGAATTTAACGCCTTTCACTAAAACCCTACACGACAGACTCTGGGTTTAATTACCTTGCCTGACACTTACTGGATTGTCTTGTTTCCATCCTCTGGAGAAAACACAAAAAAATGCAAACACGCCGTAATAAACTGGACGTCAGACAACTTTAAGATCCCCTCTGTCTGCATCTACATTTCCATTTAATTATCAAACCAATGCGAAGTGAAGTTGTTTTATACGGCTGTTTTATACGAGCCGGCTGTTTGCTCAGCCCTGCTAAATCTGCGGTGGAGGCACGACTTCTTCTACACTGATCAGTGAGAAACTGTCAGCCCGCCAAACAGACGGACAAACAGTCAGCGTTGATGAACGAGAGGCACGAAAAGAAAGCGAGCGGATGAAAGTGAGAACCTGTAGTCAGGCAGATAAACAGGCAGGCAGACAGCCAGACAGCCGAGTGGAAACACGCCGGTGGTCTCAGCCAGTGCCGCCAGATGACCGTGTAACTCGGATGGAAAATAAGGAGGGGGAAGGAGAAAGAGAAACATCGCCACAGCCTTCCGCAAACTCTTGCACCCCCTCACTCTCTGTCGGCCTCTCACTTGCCCTCTTCTTCACCTTCTCTGGTTGCAGAACATTTTCATCTCCATCTTTTCACCACCATCTTTCATTCGTCTCGGCTTCTGAGATGCAGTGAGCAGGCCTGAGTGGTTTTCTGCCTTTTCCCTCCCACCTGTCTCGTCTGGCGGCCAGGCAGACGGCGTGCTCGGTAGCTGCTGCTAAGATGCAGTAATGAGGTGAACATGACACCGCCGCGGCCACGGCCCATATATTCTTATAGATGACGGCACCCGAGTTGGGATGAAGCCTCGCCGCCATGCCAGGTTATTTTTGGCCTCTATAATTTCTCCTCATTAGGAGCCATAATAGTGTAGCTAATAGAATGTAGAGCGCGATGATGGACCTAGCACACAGTTTCTTTTTTGCAAGCCTGATTGCCAATGCGCCCCTGCACCCCTTAACCTTGATGACATCGTGCCAAAAAGCCACCGAGGTTAGATGCTGACATGCATTCGATGAGACCGCAGATGCACTTGCAAGCATCTGGTTATCTGTGGCAGGCAGAAGTGAAATGAAGACATCAGAGCTGACTGACACAAAGTGACCCTTTCCCAGCTATAATTTTCAGTCCAGGCAGTCTGTTATTAGTGTTTGTTCATGATTTCTCCAGCTGAATGGATTCCTGCCACTGGCCAGCGTGATGGCACACTTGTCGAGATGGGATGTTGAACGCTGTCTGTGTAGATTCAGTCAGATCTCACTAACCAAACGGCCTTACACTCCCTGATATGAACACACACATGCATCAATTTCCCGCCGCATAGAGCGGTTTGGATGACATGCAGATCACAGCATAGCTTCTCCGTTGTGGAAAAAGAAATTTCTGCTGTTGCTGGCAGACACTCTCTCTCCTTCTCCTGCTCACACACACACACACACACACACACCAGCACTCACGCCTGGGCGGAAATTCTCCAACTTCCAGTCTGCCCTGCACACTTTGTGCCTGCAGCTCAAGCTTGCTCCTGTTTTTTTTTTTTTCCTCTTTATTTTACTGCCACTGGAAACAGCGAGCTGCCTTGAGTGGTCTTGATGCTGGCCAAAGTGTCCTCATCTCCTACACTGTAGCATCTCCCTTCCACTTCCATTATATTTAACACTAGAAAACCTGGAGTTGCTTCCTACTGCTACCAAATCCAGAGGACAGACAAAAGGCTGTGCAGCTTGAAATGAACACCTCAAGGACCTACAATTGGCTGCCTTTCATATGTAAAAGCAGCCATTACCTGACAGATTGGTGTTTCAGCATAGGGAAGTTCATGATTATTTTTCACAGATTATTAGCGAAACAACGGAGCAGGGATCCGTTGTGTTTTTGTCCACATGGTCTGCAGGTTATACTGTATTCTGTACATGACATGGGCCTAACAGAAAATGTGAAAAATATCCAGACGCAGCCTGTTCAGCTGTCTCCTCGCCATGGAAACGTTTTCTCTGTTTTCGACAACACACTACAACACACTCTGTTGTTTCTGTAAAGTGATAACACAACACTTTCAATTCAATTCAACTTTATTTATATAGCGTCAAATCACGGCAATGCCATCTCAAGACGCTTTACAGACAGAGGGGAAAACATAATGAAGGCCAATTCATAATAACCTATATAAGGAAACCAACAGATTGAGTTGAGTCCAACTCAATCTCCCATCCTGAGCAAGCACACTGGCAACAGTGGGAAGGAAAAAACTCCCTTTTAACAGGAAGGAAACCTCCGGCAGAACCCGGCTCAGGACAGGCAGCCATCTGCCTCTGCTGTGTGGGGGGAAGAGGACAGAAAGACAACAGACAACAGGAACTGCTACTCCCGGCCAGGGAGACCTGCTGAGACAGGAGACATACATGTTAATGATACAACACTGTTATGGGGGGAGTAAAAGAAAGAGATAAAGAGAAAAAGAAAGAAGCTCAGTGTATCAGGAAATGTCCCTCAGCAGTCTAAACCTATAGCAGCATAACTAAGGGATGCTAACCATCCCTAGCTATAGGACTTATCAAAAAGATAAGTCTTCAGCCTAGTCTTAAAGGTGGGGAGGGTGTCTGCTTCCCTAACACTAACTGGGAGCTTATTCCATAAGAGAGGGGCCTGATAACCAAAGGCTCTGCCTCCTGCTCGGCTCTTTGAGACTCTAGGAACCACAAGTAAGCCTGAAGTCTGCGAACGAAGTACTCTGCTTGGTATATAAGGAACAATGAGGTCTTTGATATATAGTGGTGCCTGGTTGTGGAGGGCTTTATATGTAAGGAGAAGGATTTTAAATTCTATTCTAGATTCAACAGGCAGCCAATGAAGAGAGGCTAAAACTGGAGAAATATGATCTCTCATGCTGGTTCTGGTCAGGACTCTGGCTGCAGAATTCTGGATCAGCTGAAGGCTTTTCAGGGCATATTTAGGACAGCCCAGTAATAGAGAGTTACAGTAATCTAGTCTCGAAGTAACAAAAGCGTGAACCAGTTTTTCTGCATCACTCTGAGACAGAATGTCCCTAATTTTGGCTATATTACGTAAATGAAAGAAGGCTGTTTTAGTAACCTGCTTAATATGTGGGCCAAAGGACAGGTCAGGGTCAAATATTACTCCAAGGTTTCTCACTGTAGCACTGGAAGCTAAAGTAATGCCATCCAGGTTCATTACAAAACCGGAAAATTTAGCTCTGAGTTTTTCAGATCCAACGAGAATTACTTCAGTCTTATCTGAGTTTAAGAGGAGAAAATTTCTAGACATCCAAGTCTTTATGTCTATGAGACAATTTTGTAGCCTATTGGGCTGATTTGTTTCATCTGGTTTAAAGGATAAGTATAGTTGAGTATCATCTGCATAACAATGAAAGTTTATTCCATGCTGTCTAATAATTTTGCCTAAAGGGAGCATATATAGCGTGAAGAGTATTGGTCCAAGTACAGAACCTTGAGGAATTCCATGACTTACTGTAGTTTGGGAGGAGGACTTGTCATTTACATGAACGAACTGAAGTCTATCAGATAAATATGATTTAAACCAGCTTAACGCTGTACCTGTAATTCCAATCACCTGTTCTAGTCTTTGTAACAGAATGTTATGATCGACTATATCAAATGCAGCACTAAGATCAAGCAAGATAAGTACGGACACAAGTCCTTTGTCTGAGGCCATAAGAAGGTCATTAGTAACTTTCACCAATGCTGTCTCAGTACTATGATGAGCTCTAAATCCTGACTGAAACTCCTCGCATAAATTATTTCTGCTCAGGTGGGCATGTAGCTGAGCTGAAACTATTTTCTCCAGAATTTTGGACATAAACGGGAGGTTAGATATAGGTCTATAATTTGCTATCACCTCTGGATCCAGAGATTGCTTTTTAAGTAAAGGCTTGATTACAGCAGTTTTAAATGATTGTGGTACATATCCTGTCACTAAAGACATATTGATAAGACTTAGTAGTGATGTATTAATTAAAGGGAAAATGTCCTTAAAGAGGCTCGTTGGGAGAGGGTCTAAGATACAGGTGGATGGTTTAGATGAAGCTATTATTTTAGTTAATTCAGAGGGTTGGACAGGACAGAAACTATTTAGACACAAGTCAGATCCTGGTTCTAAGGATGCTTCAGAGACCACAACAGGCTCAACATTATAGGTAGAAGGAAGAGTATTGTGAATTTGATCTCTAATAGTGTCAATTTTATTCCTGAAAAAATACATGAAATCATCACAGCTAAGTGAGAAAGGAATACATGGCTCAACAGCGCTCCGGCTCCTAGTAAGCCTAGCTACAGTGCTGAAAAGAAACCGAGGGTTGTTTTTGTTTTCCTCTATCAATGATGAATAATAAGCTGTTCTTGCCGTACGTAAGGCTTTTTTGTATACGATTAAACTTTCTTTCCAGGTTAAGTGAGACTCCTCTAGTCCTGATGAACGCCATCTGTTTTCCAAACGCCTTGATGCCTGTTTTAGAGCTCGAAGCTGGGAATTAAACCAGGGAGCCTTCATAATTTTACCTAATTTCTTCTTCTTTAGGGGAGCAACATTATCCAAGGTTGTACGCATTGAAGCTGTTATAGTATCAGCATGTTGATCAATCTGAGCGGGAGTAAGGCTTAAAGGGGGACTCTCAGTCATGCTAACACATGGTAGAGGGGAAAAAATGGATTCAATTGATTGTTTAAATTTTGTAATATTATTGTCTGATAAACATCTACTATAGTAGAATTTATTTTTGGTCAGTGAGTAATCAAATAAAGTGAATTCAAAGGTTAATAAGAAGTGATCGGACAAGACAGGGTTTTGAGGAAATACTTTGAGCTTATCAGTCTCAATACCAGATGTTTGAACAAGATCAAGAGTATGGCCATGAGAGTGAGTGGCTCCATTGACATTTTGTGAAAACCCAATTGAGTTTAGAATAGAGCTAAAGGAAATGTTTAAACTATCATTTTCATCGTCAACATGAATATTAAAATCACCTAGTACAATGACTTTATCAGTAGTCAGCACTAACTCAGACAAGAGATCAGAGAATTCGGTCAGAAACTCAGAGTAAGGTCCAGGTGGGCGATACACTAATGCTAAAAGGAGCGGTTTCTCTGAATTCCATTTTGGATGAGATAAATTTAATGTCAGGAATTCAAAGGATTTATAGTTAGTTTTGTGCTTAGGATTAATTAAAAATTCTGACTTAAAGATAGCTGCAACACCTCCTCCTCTGCCTGTAGTTCTAGGAATGTGAAAGTTTAAATAGTTAGCTGGCGTAGCTTCATTAATACTAACATAATCCTCTTGCTGTAACCAGGTTTCCGTAAGACAGAATAAATCAATGTGGTGATCACCTATCAAGTCATTGACTAATAAAGACTTGTTTGGAAGGGATCTGATATTTAGTAGGCCACACTTTATGGTCTTATTTTCAGATTTTATTAGATCCATTGTTTTTATTTTTATGAGGTTTTCACGATTAACCCCAGAAGTGTTTTTGTGTTGTTTAATTCTTACTGCTGGGAAGTTGTATAAGGTCGGAATGGGGTTTTGGGTGGGCGGCGGCAGGTGGGAAGCTGCAGAAAAGTGTGTAGGACTACAATTCTGCCTCCTGGTCCCAACCCTGAGTTGTCAATTTAGCTGACTAATAAAAGAGTCCATATTGCTAGATAAGAGAGCGGCTCCATCCAACGTGGGATGGATGCCATCTCTCCTAATAAGACCAGGATTTCCCCAAAAAGCGCTCCAATTATCTATAAAACCCACGTTGTTATTGGGACACCACCTAGACAACCAGCGGTTGAAGGATGACATGCGGCTAAACATGTCATCGCTGATTAAATTTGGCAAGGGACCAGAGAAAACTACGGAGTCCGACATGCTCTTGGCAAAGTTACACACCGAAGCAACATTAATTTTAGTGACCTCCGATTGGCGTAACCGGGTGTCGTTACCGCCGACGTGAATTACAATCTTACGGTATTTACGTTTAGCCTTAGCCAGCAGTTTCAAATACGATTTGACGTCGCCCGCTCTGGCCCCAGGAATGCATTTGACTATGGTCCCCGGTGTCTCTAGAGCCACGTTTCTGACTATGGAACTACCTATAATCAGGGTTTCTGCCTCAGCGGGTGTGTCGCCGAGCGGGGAAAATCTGTTAGAAACGTGAACAGGTCGGTGGTGGCCAGTGGGTTTTGGTTTGGGGCTACGCTTCCGCCTGACCGTCGTCAGGGAACTGCTGAGGGACGGCTCGGGATGGCTGCCCTGGCTGGTAGCTCCGCACTGGCTAATGGGGGCTTGCTGACTAACTGCTTCCCTAACTGAGTGCAGAGCTGGGCTTCTAACTCACAGAGCCTCGCCTCCAAAGCTGCCAAGCTGCTACACTTAATACACCTACCGTTATCACTAAAGGAGGCGGAGGAGTAGCTAAACATCAGACACACCGAGCAAGAAAAGGCAGGGGACCGGGGTGTGGGAAGAGAGCTAGCAGCCATGCTAAAACCGAGTGCTTGAGCTGTTTAAGTCAGTGAACAGAAAGCCAAAGATCCCAAAAATAAATGCAATATATAGAACAGTGGTTTGGGAAGATATTGTGCGCTAAAGTGAGTGGTTGGTTAACAATAGATAGAAGTTAGAAAGAAGTTAAAGGAGCCAACGGCTCGTAGCAATCCGCAGTGACACACGCTAGGGAAACAGGAAATGACACAATACGTTACCGCAACGTCAGTGTTCCAAGCAGTGTTCCTGAAGATGTCATCAAGACAATATTTTCTCCTTCTTAATAAGCTCAACTGTTGTGGAAAATTTGTGAATATTTTGTTCTGAAATAATAAAAAAAAACCCACAATGAGCTTGCCATGTTGGAAGCATGAACCATGGGATACTACAGATGCAAGTTTCTAGAAGAAATCACACATTACAGTCATGATACAAACAATTTCACATGGAGTGAATATCTACATGTAGTAATGGTGACTAAATTAGCCTGCAGTCCCTCAGGAAGCCAATGATTAGGAAAAATAGTGTATAGTTTTTCTAATCTCTACGTCTCTCTCGTTACATGACAGCGCCCTGATTCTTTCAGGTAAAGATAAACCAACATCGACTCCCTCTCAGTTTTGAACAAGTAATTGCTTTATTTACTCATGACATTAGCTCAAAACTAATCCAGCCACTTGGCTGCCCTGTGGGGATGGAAGTTAGAAGAGCCAAACGGCTGGTCTGTGGGACCTCTAGTGCTAAGGACAGTTTCATGAGGACCTTTGACAAAAGAATAAAAACTACAGCATGTACAAGGGGACAGAAAGGAAGAAACTGACAGAAACTCTGGATGTGGGCTATTTGTGTGTGTCTTGTTTTATCATGAAGCCAATGTTAGAAAATAAGCCTTGTTTCCTTGATTTGTTCGTCTTTGATTTGGTTTTAGTGCTAAAATAATGTTTTGGCTAAAGCTAAAGGCAAATGATCCAAACTATTTGGCCTAAAACGTTATTGTTTCAAGATTGTTTCAAGCACCAGATCAGCATTATAAGGTTGGAATAAAAAGTCAGAACATTTGTGGTCTTTATTTATTATTATTTCACTCCAATAACAATATCACAAGCCCGATTAGCCACATTTACTTCAGCTATATTCTCTACGTGTTTTCATTATGTAATGATTTTAGTTAATTCGTTGGTGTTTTTTTTTATTACTCTCATTTTAATTTGCATAATTTTGTGAACTTCTTTGTGCTGCATTTAATTTCTATGAAAAGTGTAAAACAAAACATCCCACATGTTTTTAGTTTACTTTAGCTGCTGTATTTACTGATTCCACATACTGGATCAGCTAAAAACACAGTGTTCAGAAAAAATGTTCATGTTTCACCAAACCCTTTATCAGTCTGATGTAAGTTTGACAGAATATAATATTTCCCCTTTTATTAATTCGTTTTACTTGTCTGTCTTCTGACTAAACACGGCGCACACTGACTGATCTGTACGTTGGTTTCCTCACAATAACTGGTGACCTGCTATAAATAAAATGATTTAACTGGTTCTTCCGAGTTGTTGTTATTTTCCATCTACTGACCACGTCCGAGTTTTTTCACCACACACAGACTTATGTAACTACATTTCCATGAAATATGTAAACAAACAAAATTAATGTCTGTGTTGCAAGTTCACAAAAAAAATGACTTTTTAATTTTCAGTCGTGAACTTGCTTTTCCCTCATGTCTTCCTAATTTAACATCAAATGTGTATTACTTTAGCATCAAGGGCATTTATGGATTTTTGATACTGACTCCATTTTTGATTATTGGTCCCTTCTTTCTGTTTTCATGGTTCTCTCTGGCCAAAGCCTTGACTCACATGCTTTGACTTTACCCTCAAAAACAGCTTTAACTTCCCTGATATTATCACAGCCTTGATCCTTGGTAAGCAGACAGGCCAAGCCGAGCGCATTAACACAACCTGATACATATTCAGCAAAGATATCCAGCTATCCCGCCTTAAGCAATTTAATGCACTGCACCAGCAGCTAAGAGGTTTGAGACAGCTTCCCCGTGATGTTGACCCATTTTGAAACTGTTCTCGAGTCGAAGGGGGGAAATTATTCATCCAACACAGTGTCAGTATTACATGTGTTGAGGCTTTACTGACCGGAGGAAAAGATGTTTTTGTTTTCTTTCCTTCATCGTCTTCAAAGAGCTCAGTGCAAATGTAGTTGTTGCCTCTGAAACAAGCAGCTTCTCAGCCATGATGTCAACCATGGAAATCCAGCAATGAACCTCATGTCGTTACTCCAGCAGGAGTAACAGCTAACGCCTCCAGTGTTTGGGTGCCCGATACTGTTGGTTTCCATTCTTGTCCTTTATTTGCAGCATATAAGAACACGCATTCATGCACATAAATATCCAACCTTTACTCACAGATGTGCACACGCAGGGTGTGTACGTAGTGTGCGGCTCATGTTGTAGAGCAGCATTTCAGAATCTGTGGCATGCACCGCATTTGTAGCAAAGCCACAGGATTACTTTCTCTTTCAGCTTTGAAAAGGAAGACATGCTCAAGTGTTACCGTTTGACATTGCATTTTCTCTTGTGTAATTACAGAAGCATTATCATCTGTGGGTGTGTGTGTGTGTGTGTGTGTGTGTGTGTGTGTGTGTTTCCCCTCTGTGCTGGTGACTCATTGTGTACTCATGCAGGGATTAGGAGAACATGCAGCCTTCTATTTGTACAAGGGTGAGAGTTTGTAGTGATAGTGACACCAAACTGTCATTGTATATCCTGCAAAATATTCTGAACACTGAAGTGGTCGTAAAACACTGGAAAAATACTGAGCAGTTGTGTAGAAGGCCTGTCACTTTTAATCGGACATTCAGACTCCTGATGATCCGAACACAGAGTATAAGAACAATTACAGGCTTATATTGCTGAAGGCACTTCCATGTAAAACACGATCGATGCATGCCATCGAGTTCATCTTCATGTTACTGTTTTCTTTAGTTTTGAAAGCAAAGACTGGAGGGGCCGCTTAATAAATTATAAGGATGGTCCTTTACCTTTACATAACACCTGATTCACTGTTATTCCTAATATATATTTCTTGATTCTTCCTCTGGAATATGTCTGTGTAACATTCTACTATTATATTCTGGTCTACAGTCATTTAGCAGACGTCTTTATCCAAAGCGACTTACAGCTGAGAGTGAGAACAACACAAGCATGATAACAAATGGTAGAGGACACCACAGGAAGGTGCTAGTGGACTGCTGGAGTCCAGTTGGATGCCAGTCTTGACCTGCAATGCTACAGGCTTTTCTTTTTTTTTCCCACCCCACAATATTACCTATGTTAAAACACAAAAAAATAAATATCATATTTGTTGCAAAAATCTGGGCTAAGTTCTCCAACTTTCCGACAAATATAGCTAAACTAAGTGCTCCTTGAAGAGCTGAGTTACCAGCTTGCTCTTAAAAGCAGACAAGGACTCTGCAGAGCGGACAGTTTGGGAGGTCATTGCACCATCATGGCATGACAGAGGAAGAGTCTGGCTAGTGACTTAGTCCCATGTAGTGGTGGTAACATGCGGCATATTTCACTGGTGGAGCGTAGCTGACCAGAGGGAGGCCATATTACATGGCCTAAAGTTGGGTCTGAATATCTGAAGCCATATTTGAAAAGATTATAAGAAAAAAAGGATTTAAAAAAATTAAATGCATATTTTAGATTGGTTTGAATTGCATGAATCACAGTGTCTAATGGCATGGTACTAGTAGCTGTAATTCAGTAGAAGAAATAGTTGTTCTATCCAGAAGTAAATGCATTGAGAAACAAGTCAAAACTTGTCTAAAGCTGGATTTATATTTGTGCGGTGTCTGGGTAAGGTCATTTGGCATCACTGCTACGGGCTCCATGTAGCTGAGGGAAGACTTGACGCATACCTCTCGCAGACCTGACATTTAGCTGTCCTACACTGCATGGTGACATGGAAGTACTCCCTGGTAATTAGTCAGAAGCACAAAAACAAAACAATGAGAGACTGATGGAGGAGGTTAAGATCTAGGCATCTAATCCTGCACCATGTCATCCACCACTGTTCTAAAACAGCAATGCCTGCCAGAACTGAAGTGAACCATCACATCGCCCAGTAGAGTTTACCAGCCGATACCAGCCCTGCTGTCACTTTCAGATTTGGAAAGGGAAACTGCAACACAACACCGTGACCATACATTCAAGAGCAAATTTCAAAAGCGTCAGCTAAGCCAGCCCTACGCAGACGCCACACAAGCATAAATCGAGATAAAGATCTTTTTTTATCTCAACATTTACATCTATGTAGTGAGTCTGCTGTCAGTCCTCATTTTGGCAAACTTTAGTCTGTTGACAGCTTGCAGGTTTGTACCTAAATGCAGCAAAAAATGCACTGGAAATTTTTACTACATGAAAAAATACAAGTATAGTGCACAAGCTTTTTTAAAGTTGATTCAATGATGTTTCTGAGGGCGATGGAAATGGTGTTTAATCATACTAGGACTTTTTTCTTTTCCTTCACTCACATTTAACGCTGCATGTTCGGTTCATCCTTTTTCTCTATTTCTATCTTTATATGCGATATAAAAATGTTAAAAAGGAAAGCAAACAATCCCGAGTACACACACAAGAGACAGTTAATGTTAGTAGTGTTGGCTCATAGCCATACTCTTTCTCTTAAAATTTCTTTAGATTTAATTGATATTTTGAAACAGTTTCTTGATCAAATGGTAACATTTTTACACATGTTTTTGAGTCCACAAGGGAAAATAACTCTGGAGACACACACACACACACACACACACTGAAAGCTCAGAAGAAAAATCTAAAAAAAATAAATAAATAAAAATAAATAATAATACAAATAAATAAACTTGTGAACATGTCCCAACCTAAAATCATTCAGACACATCAGTGTTGATTAGAAACACCAAAGGGAAAGTAATTGTGTGTGTGTGTGTGTGTGTGTGTGTGTGTGTGTGTGTGTGTGTGTGTGTGTGTGTGTGTGTGTGTGTGTGTGTGTGTGTGTGTGCATGTGTGTGTGAGAGAGATAGAGAAAGAACATTTGTGAATTATGTCAAATCATTGTAATTTATAACCTTTAAACTGAGATAAAGGTTGGTTTGTTGCCTTTTGATTATGGAGTTGCTTGTTGACTCTTAATTAAACATCACAACTGCCACCGTGTGTGTGTGTGTGTGTGTGTGTGTGTGTGTGTGTGTGTGTGTGTGTGTGTTTGTTGTACTTCTGCAGGGATCAGTGAGAAGTGCTAATTGGACGGTACCGTGATTAGCCATTCGCTAGCCCGCACGCTACAACGTCAGCTTCCAATCTGTGCCATGATAGGATTTACAGTCGGTGCCGGAGCCGCAGGATGCTCATAATGGGTTTCACTCTGTGAGATTTAGTGAGCTTTACCCTCAGAGACAGCAGGATTACCGGCTCTGTGGTGAATAAAGGCCACCAGACCCGTCGGGCTCATGTCCCCACAGCACTGTTTTGGGTGGGTAAGACGCTAATTCCAGTTAGCAGCAGTGTGGAACATGGGATGTCACGTAGCACACGTCCATGGACATACTTAACTATCCAAACTACCTCTTTGAGTTCTATTATCATGCAAACTGAAAACATCACAAGAGGATCGAATGTTTATATGCGAAGAATCCATTAAAACCAGCAACAAGACTTCGGTGCCTAAACCGTATCATGTTTGTATCAAAGGGAAGAAAAAATATCCCCCACATCAGTACACCACCAGCTGTCTGATGTGTTGATCCAAGGCAGGATGGGTCATGTTTCATGGTCTTTCCAAAAAAATTATTTGAAGTCCTGTTGCCTCAATTTTTTATTTGTTTAGTTGCTTTTACTTAAATTTATTGCTTGTAAGCTTCTAAACCAGCTTTGATTGTTGAAGTTTCTTAAGTTTCTGAAAATGTGACCACTTGTCCTTAAAAGAACAACTCTACACAAAACAAAACCTACACTGAGTCAACAAATTTGATATTTTCTGGCTTCCTGGGTGATAAATCCCATGTAACAAAAAGAAAAATGTTAAATTGGTCAAAAACAAGGGCAGTTATTTCCATTCTGTGGTTGAAGGAAATTTCAAGTCTAATCATGAAAATAATTATGAATTTATTTTCAGTGGAGGTCAAAATAACAAGTGAAACATGAATAGTCTGAAAAGTTACAGAAAATCCCAGCTTGATTCCTTTTACATACAGAAAAGACTTCACGGCCGTCTCCAAATTCAGAAAAATAATCAACAGGACACTAAAAAGTGTTTTTTTTCTTTCTGTTCATCTCAGTAATAACTTTCTGTTTTGTGTTTCACCCACAAAAAAAAAAAAAACTTTGCATCCTGATCTGCATGTAATTTCTCTTTTCTAACTTCTTACACGTCATCAGTTGTGCCAAAACTGAATAAGTTAAAAGGGGAAATAGGTGACAACACCGCCATACAAAATGATGAATCACTGAATGGACAACGTAATTAATGGATTTTGTTCAGAGGGGATGAGTGACGATGAGGGCGGGTCTACCGCTGCACCTCAGGCACATGAAAGAGAACACAATTAGACATATGGATTCAGAAAACTTGACTTGTTTTCCTTTTGTGGTTTCCTGCCATTAGTGAGGTCGTCTTTTTTGGACAAGTTGTGGACTTTTTCACCTTTTCAGCATTAATCAGATTAATCTGCTTTGTGTTTAATCAAAAAACAGAATATCTTCGGTTAAATTTTCCTCTTTAATCTGCTTTGAAGCTGACTGACTGACATGGTTTCTGACACGGCAGGGCTGCAGTGTTGATGGGAAGACTTAATAATGTTAAAGTGGAACACATTGTATCTTAAACTAATTGGTGTTTGAGGTATTTTTTAGAGGTTAAAGAGTTTGTTTTTAATATAACTGTGTTGTTTTTTTCTGTAATCAGAAAGTGAGAGCGATACAGAATTTTCCATTAAAATGCAGCCCTTCTGTACGTACAGAGTAATGACAATGTTTCTACGTCATAAAAGCCCCTCGTTTGTAACCACTTCACTTGGAATGTGCGCTCCTTTTATGTAATGTTGGCAGGAATACAGAAAGAGGCCATGGAGAAGCTGGGAAGGAAGAGACATTAGGTTAAAACCTCATTCTGCCAATCACAGTAAAACTAAAAGAAAAAAAAAAAACGTTTGAAAAAAGCACAGACACAAGGCAGCAGCGCCCCCCCCCCCCCCCCCCCCCCCCCCCCAATCCTCATCTCATTTCCAGGAATTTTATGAATGGAAAATGTCAGGGGATAGGTTTTCCAAAGCCGCTATGGCCTGCGTCTCATGAGCTTACCGCGCTGCTCTGGTGAGTCCAGGCTGTCTGGATGTGGAGCGCCACCGGAGGCACAGGACCACCCCCTTCCCCCACATCCACTTCACATCCTGCTGCTTGCCTTCTATGCTGTAAAAATGATCTGAACCTTACGGGTCTGCTAAATTGACATTTGCAGAAAGAAGACGTGAACAGTGAGTGGTGCTTTGGTTGGTGGTCTGCTGTTAAAGGGAACAATTGCAGTTTGATTGTCGATTGTTAGTCTAAGGCAGCACAGAATGGAAAATACATAAGTGAAGTAAAAGCAAAAAGGAAGAAGTGGAAAAAGATCTTTTCTTGTGGTCTGAGCTCTTACACGCCTTCTCCTTTAACTACCTGTTTATTTCAGGGCAGTAATTCAGTGTTTGGTTTACTCCTGTGAGCAAACATTGGACTACAGAGCTTGTCACCTCTTGTGAGTGTCGCACACAAGGTGGGGTATTTTTTTCCTGGTGAAAGACTTGTAGGGTTGCCGTACAGCAGAAAGGAATTTTGCCCACTCAGTCTGATCGGCTGTCGCAGGTCTTTATTTCTAACAAAAACACAGTTTCTCATGTGTTTTCTTCACCCATGGGCTGTTAGGAACCAGCAAGCTTCAGCTTATACAATCATTATGACAGATACTCATTAAAGATTTAAAGCTCCTACCCTCTTTAGTCTCTCTATGGCATTGAGGCATTTTTCTAAAAGAAACTTTAGTGTCACATTGAAGAAAAACACCAGCAGTCGAGTGCTATGGAGTCTTTGAGCTGCTCCTGAATTATTAAAGTGGTTTGCCCCCAATGGGGACGCCGCCACCCGTGGACAGGTTAGTGCGCTGGCCAGCTCAGGCCTTCTGGAGAAAAAAGAACAAAGTTTTTATTTCTCAGTCTCTGGACGATATAAAGGGTATTTTATAGGGGTAGGAAAATCAAATGAAAAAAATCAAATATCAGGATTTTTTGCTTCACAATTTTATAACCGATTTTTTTGTTAAAAAATTCTTTTACTTGTTTTCTTGGGCTTTATAGCAGCAGAATGATGGTCTGGCGACTGTGTTGTTTTTTACTAATTGAAATCAAGTAAAATAACTAGCAAAAAAAAGTTTTCTATATTGCTTTTGTTTTTAATCTACAAAAATCGGCAATCAAAACGAATAATTCCATTTCCTTTGACAGAACAGTTTACCATCATTATTCAAACAACTTACAATTTTTCATACATGGTTCACACATCATCACTATTTTCCAGACTTTAACAATTAATATTATAACAAAGAATAGCCACATTCTGAATATCAACAGTACTTAAACTTCTATCTGTCATCAAATTATAGTGCCATAGGTCATCATTAGTAAATCTGGCCCAGTCTAATTTCTCTCTTTGATCACAATCATGATCAATGCTCAGTTCTGGTAAATTCTCAATATTTAATTCCGTAACAGCAGGAATGTGATTAGTTGTAGCCAAACTATACAAGATCTCTATGTTTTCTAGACACTCATGAGCATCAGCTGTGCATATACAGTGATCCAGCCAGGATGTAGGATGCCAGGCTTCACTGCTGTATGTGTAACTATCTCCTGGCAGGATCTCTTTACTAGAAAGAATCAGCTTGCTATCTTGACCGAACTGAGTTAAATGTTTTCCGAATAGGGATTGTCGATCTGAAACATCAGCATTCATATCACCCACTACAAATATGCAATTATAATCACTTTCTTTAATAAAAGAATTTATAAAACCAAGCCTATTTAGACATTCATCTTCATTTTGATAACTCTCATATGGAGTGTACACATTTAAAATCAGGAAAATCTTCTTATCGTGTTCAATTTTAATGGCAATCGCCCAGTCCACATTTAACATAATGATACTAATCAATGAGTCACAACTTTTACGCCAGTGTTGTGGTCAATTTGTTGGAAATGCATTCCTGAAGTTTTATGTGTCAACTGTTTTAAATTATCTTAAATATGATGTAAGTGCATGGCAGGTGTTTGGAAACACCCACCTAGAAAGACTTATGGGACTTTAAATCGTATGTAACATTTTTGATTCCTTATGGTTGATTTGTTTTGAGGAAAATAAATTGAATATATTAATTTAAAAACAAGCAGTCAGAAGTGTAAACAGCCAGCTTTTTACACAGCTCATGGCCTGAGTTTGAACCCACACAGAAGGCTGCGACAAGCGAAGTTCACCGAGCAGCTAATTTACATCTAATTGTCTCTGAACAGGTCACAACAGCATGGAAACAAAGTGCAGACAATAAAAGGTAAAGCAACAACCAGTTGCAGTAAATATGGCGTGATGCACTGGATTTAAATGGCATGATGCTGGAGAGAGTTTTTAGAAATAAAGGATAAGAGACAATCAAAACGACTAACTATTCACTCATACAGTTACAAAGTACATGCTCATAGAGTGTTTTCACATGTAAAATATATATTATATGTAGGTGTATATCACACACGTATACATATGTATCTTTATATGAACATGTCTGCACATGACAGGATCTATAACAAGAATAAAACACTTCGTCTGCAGCTACAGTATGGAGGTTAGTGTGTGCTGCAGAGCATCTATGTAGTTGGTTGGTTGGTTTTTGATACAGGATTTAAAGTGTTTTGTGTGAAGCATTGTCTTACTGTGGGTTGTAAGTTTTACACATGTTTCTACCCCTCACTGACAGCACAGATTATCCAAAAGTGGTGCATCTGTGGGGGACGACATACTTTTTCTTTTGTGGTGGCTCCATTGTTTCCCAAAGTGAACTCAGAGAATCTGTGTATTGTCTCCACAACTTCTGCTGCAGGAATAAATCCTGATGCAGGTTGCTGAGCTCAGCAGTTTTACTTCATTAGACACACACAGTGAGGAGACACAGGTAGACCATTTTAACAAAAGAACCACACAAGCTGTGTCTGCTGGTGTTTAGAAGAGGGTTTTACAAAGTTTCTATTAATATAAGGAGGTGTTCAGTGAACCTGCAATAGCAGCTGTACGGCTACTCTTTCATTTGAAAGAGTTATTATTATAATAGTTTACTTATATTCCTGGTTATTCGGGGGAAAAGGTGGTAGTAGGTAAATTATGCCCTTCCCCCCATTTCTAGGTTGTTGGTTTTTTTTTTACTTCAAAAAGAAAAATGCACAAGGATGAAGAGTAATATTATTTATCTTTTTTATATAACCTTCTTTTTATTTGTAAACTCTAAGTTGACTCAGATATAATCAGATGTGTAACAATCAGTCCATTTCAGGGCATTTTTTTCTTTATGTAATGCTAAGTTCAGTTAACGCTGCTTAGCTGGCTTTGCACCCTAACCCAACCTGAGTTGCACATAATTACAAAATTGCAAATGACATAATAACATTTGATCTAAAATTTACATTGAATAAACATTAAGGTCATTTACAGTGCATTTACTTTTACATATACAAAGTGGTGGTTATCATGCAGGTGTTGTGGGATATTGCAGGATTTCTATGTCATGCTTTACAGGAAATAACTCTTCACTTAGTCTTGGACTCCAATGTGCCTTTTTTTTGCAATCCACATGGACCAAAGACGAAGTGGCACAAAGCTGCAACACGCAGACATGTCTGTTCAATTCTGCTGTCAGAATTCAGACCATTTATAATGGAATGTAACAATATAAAAGGATCTTTACAGTAATTTAATCCTGGTGTTTGATACTGCGGTTGATGTGAAATTGAGCAATCGTGTATCTGTAGACATAGTCCAGAGAAAACCAAGATGGACAGTGAGAGAAGCAAGGCAGTTTTATTTATACGATACATTTCCTGCAAAAAAAGCAACTCAATGAGCTTCACAGCAAACAAAAATAAAACAACAAAATAAAAGAATAAAACGATAAAAATAAATGTTCATTTTTAAGAGTTAAAAAGTTAAAAACAACAAATATACTTAAATAAAATGAATAAGCTCTGCTGCCATAAGCACGACAAAATAAAAACGTGTTTAGCCACACCAGACATCATCCGCTGGACTGTTCCAGACTTTAGCTGCATAGAAGTGAAATGCAGCCTCACCATGTGTAGTCTGGAGACTGGGAACCACCAGGAGGTTTCTCCCAGAGTTTAACAGCGCAGGATGGTTCATATTGATCTAACATGTCAGTAATATACCTAGTTTTAGACCATTAAGGGACTTGTACACAAGCAGAGCTGTTTTAAAATCGATTCTCAGGGCAGCAGAAAGCCGGTGCAGAGATGTGAGCGCTGGACGAATACGATCGTATTTCCTGGCTCGACTAGGACTTAGGAGAGGAGAATAAAGCTCACATTGGAGAAGGACTGATGCAGGAGAAGGGACGTCCTGCTGTCAGTGTTGAATGTAATCATGACCAGATGTCTTTCTGTTTACTGGAGACAGATTTTCACAACTGTTACTTTCCACTTATGGTGTGTGTTTGTTAAAGAATTCAGCCTCTTGTATCCGTTGTTGCTTTCAAGTCCGTTTGGATCCTCACGTATGTGCAGAGATCTGTGCGCCTAATCACTCCGAGGTTCTCCCGCAGCCTTTCAGCTACTTGTGTGTCTGAGCTGTGTATTCACGGAGCAGATGGGGTTGTATAACCGAGTTGTCCTCATGAT
This sequence comes from Telmatherina bonti, assembly GCF_933228915.1. Classification (NCBI taxonomy): domain Eukaryota; kingdom Metazoa; phylum Chordata; class Actinopteri; order Atheriniformes; family Telmatherinidae; genus Telmatherina; species Telmatherina bonti. The sequence goes on from NC_136621.1 coordinate 14,231,499, forward strand.
GACGAAGACTCCACGCTGCCCGAAGGAGCTGAAATCCAGAGTTGTACATCATCCTGAGTCAGCCTTGAAGTGTTGCTTGTGTTTGTAATCAGGACGGGAAATTTAGAAAGAAGATGATTCAATGCAGCAACGCTGAGTCTAGTCAGTTTAACATTGTAATGCATCACTTTAAAGGAAATAAGTTAGTAACCATGGCAACAGTTCCTCCCTAAAGCCATTAGGATTTTGTTCTTAATTCTACTAACCTCAATTTCTTAGTCCAACTACTTTTTCCTTTTATGACTTGAAACAAAAAATGACAAAAAGATATTGAGGAATAAAATAATTTCAGCTGTTTTACTGGACTTGCCTCTGATGACACACGACACAGCAGAAAGCAGAACGGCAACATATAAACACTAGTTTACACGTTTCACGCCAGTTAAATATATATATATATATATATATATATATATATATACACACACACACACACATATTGATATTATAATATATTTGTATTATAGATTTAAAGTATTCATATTTCTATCTTTTTCGATATATCAATCCGAAAATAGTAAAACAGTTCTGATTGGTCTGCTCCAAAAGAAAGCCCCGCCCAGCAGCTTCACATCTTTTAACATCCAGCTCATTAGCTGTGTTTAGCATGAGGCTGTGGCCAAACTCTCTCATTTTAACTCAACTTGCCAGGAAACAAAACAATGAAAAGAAATCATTCAGTGTGATATCTTTGCACAAAATAGGCTGTGCTGCTTTTAGTTACTGGTGTTAATGTCTTTTGTAGGAAAGGTTTTTGATGATATGAAGTCATGTCAAAGACTATTATTAGTTCATGCAATGGAACAGATAATAAAGTTGCATGTTTCAAATGAAATGATTCTTGTGGTCAAGTTCTGCACCAGCCTCTTATGACCCATTGATTTGAATCAGATGTGTTGCAGCAGGGAAACATCTGGAATTCAACACTGGTCCAGGAGTTTTGGAGTTGGTAAACCCTGATGTGGAAGCTTGTCTGAAGCATCAAATCATAACAGATGCATGTGATACAGGTTTTTTTTTTTTTTTGTATAGTTATCTAGTAGGGGCTTTTTGTTAAGCTGCCATTGCCAAAGTCTGCTCCAGTGTTTTCCTTCCGCGCTACAGAAATAAATGCTGTAAATGCAGCAGAAACAATGCTTTGAACCTCCTGGTCCAAACAAAATGACACCGGTTCTAAAAACAGTAGTTGATTGAATGCAAGCATCTGGATCCCAGTGCAGACTGGGTCTTCATGCATTTTTAAATAATTTGCAAAATACTATGATAAAATGATCTTTTAGTCATCAAAAAAGACACTTACTGGTCGTTGTTGATGTGTACCATGATGCAACACAACACCACATTCCCTTCAGTTTGACATCCTGGTGATTGGACACAGTCAGATTACATATGATGCAGCATTTCAAAGCATAATTAACCTCAGCCTCATGCACAACTGTTCATTTTGAACAAGAAAAGTAATGTTTCCATGGAAACAGTGCCGGATAAGGGAAAGAGGACTATTATGACACTTGACAATCAAATCAGCATAAAATACCAGCATGCAGCCACATATTACAATCTGTGGGGAACGCTGATCTGCCTGCAGGGCCTAAACGGACAATCTCTGTATCGTTTCCTGTGAGTCAACACTCCCAGCAGGAGGGGCGAGATAGCTCCCCCACATTTAAACATCTCTACGGCAACTTCGGCGGCAGGCTCCTGCATCCCCTCAGCTGGCTGTTTTGCAGATTTTTGATGGCGTTGCTGTTAACTCGACAAGGAAAACTGAGACAGAACTATTCGAAGATCTGTTGGGCATCCACACAGCGGTGAAGCTTGGCTCTTTCTAAACGATGGAGATGTCCGGAGAGGTTTTCTCTGAATCACACTGCTGGTGCTGTTTTAGTCTTCTCTTTTGTTGTGTTTTGTTTTTTTCTTTCTCAGCTGTCAGTTCTCAGAACGTGCACGCTAACATGAATGGCGATTTTTCTTTCTTTGTTTTTTACATTTGGAGAGAAAGTTTTTCTCTTTGGAGTCGATGGGAGTTTTACAGAGTTGGAAAACGTTTGATCATCATTTTTATCTTCACCCATAAAAGGAGAAAGTTTTAGCTTTCATCATTTATTATACATGATCTGTATTCACATGTACGTTACTACTTTGTTTATGGTCATGGTGCCATTAACTGTGTCCTCGACTGCTTTTTCAGGCATCAATTACCATCTGTCATGTCTGTCTCTTGGACTTTTGTTCCTTTTTTGACTAGTATATATTAACAACCAAAATAACAAGTTTTTTGCAGTATTTTGCCTTAAAAATATTGTATTAAAAACAGTTATAACAGAAGAGCTTGATGTTGAAAATATACTGAAACCAAATAATTACAAAGTGTTTTGTCTTGTCTGCTTAAAGCAGCACTACAGAAATTAGGCTGATTTTCTCACAGTGGCGACTCCTTGTTACGGATAATTCTGTATCCACCGTTGCTGAATCAACCACAGCACATGTCCAAAACAGCCTGTGTGGGAAAGCGAAGCACAGCTGATGCTCCTGGAAGGGAAATAAACTGTGGTTTCTGAGCCTTGGGATGCTGCTGGAGCATGTAATGTAAGTGTGCCATCAAAACCAGTCAGAAGCTCAAACTTTTCATGTCAGAAATTTACCTAGCGTTGCTTTTATGCAGGAAACTGTGGACTCATAGAGAATTTTTACCTTTCTGACCACTAAAATGCAACATAAAATAGAATATATGATGACTGATGCTGTAATTAAATCTTAACAAAGAAGTAATTGACATTTATTTGGTTTGCTGCCACATTTTCTTTATCGTACATGTATTTACATTAAATTTACATGTGCATTAAAGTGGTGTTTCTTAATCCTGCCTCCAGACTCCCTGTCCTGCATGAAGTTTCCAAACTTTAACACACCTGACTAGAGGAACTTCCGTTTTTGTGGATCGTGTCGGATTGGGTCTGATATGAACTCATCATCAATATGCAGGACGGGGGATCTCAAGGACTACATTTGATATAGAGCTGCAACTATCAAGTACTTTTGGAATCGGGTACTGTGTCAATTATTTTTAAGAGTAATCGAGTACTCTTACAAATTCTAATAAAAAATATAATCGTTAAACAAACACTAGAAACTCAACCAAAGTAAATCTAGAAATTTGTGAAGCTGTTGCATGTGTTAGTACCTAATGCATAAGAAAAATGTTTTTAAAAGGTGCACTTTGGTGCAGCCGACGTGTTTGTGCATGCGCTCAATGTATGGAGAAAAAATTCTCAACTGATCGCAGGGTAAAAATGGAGTTACTCTTACACTTGTTTCATACTTCACGAGAAGCAAGAACTTTCTTCTTGGTCTTTAGGCCACAAGAACACGAAAATATTATTTTTCACTGGTCAATTAATACTCCAAGAGCTGCATGGTGTCATAGTGGTTAGTGTCACAATCAGCCTTGCTTCCTCCAGCATTGCTGCTTGCCACACCCCTAATCAGTTCACTGCTCTCACCTGCCTCTGCCACCTGTTCACAATCCCCATCAGTTCAGCCTGCGCATATATGCAGCCTCCACCATTCACTCACTGCCAGATTGTCATTGCTTTCATGCCTGACCTTCCAGCACTCCGACCGCAATTGCCTGCCCGTTACCGACCTGATCTGTCCCCGACTTCCGCTTCCTGCCTTGCCCTTGGAGCCTGCTCCCCAGTGGTTACTGGGTTTCTGTCCTGGAGGACCCCCAACCGTGAGTTGTGGATCTTCACTCACCTTGTTGTGCTAGGTGTCCACTCTGTCGGCCCAGAGGAAAGTTACTCTGCCCTGCTCTGCTCTACTCATTGGGAACCAGAGTTCAACTCCAGCACCGAACCTCACCAAGTGGCTGAAATAAAAACTGTTAATCTGCCCAGATCTCTTGTGCTGCTTTTGGGTCCTTTCTCCGATCATTTCAGTACAATCTGGCCATAAGATGGACCCAGCGCACAATCCCACTCCACTCAGCCGCCTGGAAACAATAGAGGGGGTTCTGCAGCAACATGAAGCCATACTGACTGCATCGGCTGCGGAGGCCAGACAAGCAGCTGAGATCCAAGGCCGCTCTCTGGCGGCATTGACAGCACAGATGCAACAACTGACGGCTCAATTCTCACAGCTCGCTTCTTCTCCCCTGCAGGTTCCTTCCTCTGATGTGTCAGCTCCTGCCTCGGTCTCTTTGCCCAGTGACACTCCTGAGCCCTGGGTGGAAAAGCCGGAGCGTTACTCAGGGGATCGAGAGACTTGTGGTCCCTTTCTCACCAACTGCTCTCTTCTGTTTGCCCTGCAGCCCCGAACCTTCGCGTCAGAGTCGGCGAAGGTTGCGTTTGTCATCAACCACCTGTCTGGCAGAGCTCGCTTATGGGGAACGGCAGAGTGGGAAAGGAGATCAGCTGTTTGTTCCTCTTTTGACCTGTTTGCTGCCGAGCTTCGCAAAGTCTTTGGATTCGAGAGAAGTGGTTCTGATTCTGCAAGGGGCCTGCTGGGACTAAGACAAGGCACAAGGACAGTGGCAGACTACTCAATTGACTTCCGCATTAGGGCCAGTCAAAGTAGTTGGAACGGTTCAGCCCTTTGTGATGCCTTCCTTCATGGTCTGGCTGACAACATCAAAGACGAGCTGGTGTCTCATGACACCCCAAACTCCCTGGATGGGGCAATTGAACTGGCAATACGTATAGACAATCGTATCCAGACTCGTCAACAGGAGAGGAGCCAAGGGAGAACATGGAGATCTCCTCTTCCTCACCCCTGCCAACGGACTTCAGGCATTACCGCCCCATTACTGCAGCAGACGGGAGATCTGGAGCCTATGCAGTTGGGACTCACCTCCCCCTCCGGAAGAGAAGGACCGTCGCCGTAAGTCCAATCTTTGTCTATATTGTGGGGCTGCTGGACACTACGCCATTGGGTGTCCAGTAAAAGCCAAAGCTCACCAGTAAGGGAGGAGGCACTGGTGAGCTCAACAGCTTTGTCAACTCCTCACAGCCAGAGACTCCTGTTCCAGGGTCGTCTCCTTCTGCCCGAGGGGCCCAAGACTTTGCCTATTTTTGTTGACTCAGGGGCTGAAGCCTATATCATTAACGAGGGTATGGTCCATCAGCTGGGACTTGAGCGGGTTCCCCTGTCCCGTCCGGTTCCTGCCAGAGCACTAGATGGCCATGTATTGGGTACTGTCACACATCAGACCTCTCCTGTTCGTCTGCTGATATCTGGAAATCATCAGGAAACCATCCAGTTTCACATCCTGAGCTCTGCCTGCCTGCCACTCATCCTTGGGTATCCATGGCTTCGCCTCCACAACCCACACATCGACTGGACTACTGGGGCCATCTTGGAGTGGAGTTCTTCTTGTCTCCAAAGATGCCTCCAGCAAGCCTCATCCCCACTTCACTCCTCCAATTCCTGTTCTCTGGTTGACCTCGCCAGAGTGCCTCCTGAATATCATGACTTCCGCCAGGTCTTCAGTAAGGCAAGGGCCATGTCTCTGCCTCCTCATCGCCCCTATGACTGTGCCATAGATCTCCTTCCTGGAACATCTCCACCCAAAGGACGCCTGTACTCCCTGTCAGAACCTGAACGAAGGGCCATGGAGACTTATATCAACGACTCCCTGGCTGCTGGAATCATTCGCCCATCTTCTTCTCCTGCTGGTGCAGGGTTTTTCTTCGTTGAAAAGAAAGACAAGACTCTAAGGCCATGTATTGATTATCGTGGATTGAATGATATTACAATAAAAAACAGATATCCGTTGCCTCTCATGTCCACTGCATTTGAGCTTCTCCAGGGGGCCACCATTTTTTCAAAACTCGACCTGCGTAATGCCTACCACCTTGTCCGAATCCGGGAGGGGGACGAGTGGAAGACGGCCTTCAATACCCCAACAGGACATTATGAGTATCTTGTAATGCCATTTGGGCTCACAAATGCTCCTGCTGTCTTCCAAGCACTTGTGAATGACTTTCTCAGGGACATGCTTAATCGGTATGTTTTTGTTTACCTAGACGACATTCTCATCTTCTCTCGATCCAAGGAGCAACACGTCCATCACGTTCAGTCAGTCCTTCAGCGCCTTCTGGAGAATGCCCTGTTTGTCAAGGCTGAGAAATGTGAGTTCCATGTCTCTTCAGTGTCTTTTCTGGGACATATAATCACAAAGGGGAAGGTCAAGATGGATCCAGAAAAGGTCTCTGCTGTCTCAGCCTGGCCTGTTCCAGAAAATCGTAAACAGCTCCAGCGTTTCCTGGGATTTGCCAACTTTTACCGGCGCTTTATCCGCAACTACAGCTCTGTTGCTGCTCCTCTTACCACTCCTCTAAAGTGCCTTTTCAGTGGTCACAGTCAGCTGCCTCTGCTTTCCAGTCTCTCAAGGAGCAGTTTACCTCTTCGCCTATCCTCCAGATGCCTGACCCAGGGCAGCAGTTTGTGGTCGAAGTTGACGCCTCTGATGTCGGCGTGGGGGCCGTCTTGTCCCAACGCTCTGTTACTGATCACAAGCTCCATCCTTGTGCCTTCTTTTCTCGACGCTTGTCCTCTGCCGAGAGGAATTACGACATCGGCAACAGAGAACTGTTAGCCGTTAAGATGGCGCTAGAGGAGTGGCGTCATTGGTTGGAGGGTTCTAAGGAGCCTTTCCTTGTCTGGACTGATCACAAGAATTTAGAATACATTCTCTCAGCTAAAAGACTGAACTCTCGGCAGGCTCGCTGGTCCCTGTTCTTCACCCGTTTTAACTTCTCCCTCTCTTATCGTCCAGGGTCCCAGAACATTAAGCCAGATGCCCTGTCTCGCCAGTTCCAAAAGACAGATGAGTCAGTTGCTGGCCCAACTGCTATTCTCCCTGTATCTTGCCTGGTGGCATCTCTAACCTGGGACATTGAGGAGAGAGTTAAGGCTGCCACCGATGGTCAACCTGGTCCCAGCTCCTGTCCTACTAACTGTCTGTTTGTTCCCCCAGCCTTAAGATCTGATGTGCTGCTATGGGCCCACTCATCCAAACTCTCCTGTCACCCAGGGGTCTTTCGCACACGACAAGCCCTCCTCCAACGGTTTTGGTGGCCTACTTTGCAGCAGGACGTCCAGGAATTTGTCAAGGCCTGTCCCACCTGCAACCAACACAAGACCTCTCGCCAATCCCCAGCTGGACTGCTTAAGCCTCTTCCGGTACCTCACCGCCCATGGTCGCACATATCGTTGGACTTTGTCACGGGTCTGCCTCCTTCCAACGGCCACACCGTAGTCCTGAAGGTCGTGGACCGTTTCAGTAAGATGGCCCATTTTGTGCCTCTGCCTAAACTCCTGTCTGCCAAAGAGACTGCACAGCTGGTTCTGCATCACGTTTTCCGCCTTCATGGCCTTCCAGTTGACGTTGTTTCTGACAGAGGGCCCCAGTTTTCCTCTGTGTTTTGGAAGGAGTTCTGTAGTCTCTTGGGTGCCACCGCCAGTCTGTCCTCAGGATTCCACCCTCAGACCAATGGCCAGTCAGAACGTAAGAACCAGGATCTGGAAACCGCCTTGCGTTGTATGGCCTCTCAAGATCCTGCTTCCTGGTCTTCACAGTTATTGTGGGTGGAATATGCTCACAATTCCCTCGTTAGCTCTGCCACTGGTCTCTCTCCGTTTCAGTGTGCTTATGGCTTCCAACCCCCTTTGTTCCAGGTTCAGGAAATGGAGGTGTCCTGTCCGTCAGTCCAAGCTTTCATCCGCCGCTGTCACCGGACATGGCTCCGGGCTCGTTCGGCTCTCCTTCAGTCTGTGGATCGCTATGCCGCCACTGCCAACCATCGTCGGAGACCTGCACCATCCTACCAAGTAGGTCAGCGAGTGTGGCTTTCCACTCAGGACTTACCTCTCCGGGTGGAGTCGAGGAAGTTGGCGGCGAAGTTCGTCGGGCCTTTCCCCATTCAGAAGGTGATCAATCCGGTGGCCGTCCGCCTGAAGCTTCCCCGTTCCATGAGAGTTCACCCCACCTTCCATGTCTCCAGGATTAAACCAGTTCACCATAGTCCTTTGGTCCCTCCGACTCCTCCGCCCCCCCCTCCTGTTATGGTTGATGGCGGGCCAGTGTATGTGGTGCGTCGTCTACTGCGCTCTCGTCGGCGGGGGAGGGGTCTTCAATATCTGGTTGACTGGGAGGGTTACGGTCCTGAGGAAAGGTCCTGGGTTCCTGCTTGCCACGTCATGGCTCCTGATCTTGTGGCCGATTTTCATCGACAGCATCCTGATCAACCGGCTGCTGCCCCTGTTCGTCGCGGGTCCCTCGTTACCCCTTCTGTCCGGGATGGTGCGGCTGGTTCCTCGGGGACATGATGTCCTACTGGTCAGTCCCTCCCCCGTTTCCCCCTCCTCCCACCCGGTTTTGCTGCGGTTTGGGATGTCAGGGGCCATCCCTTGGGGGGGGGTTTCTGTCACAATCAGCCTTGCTTCCTCCAGCATTGCTGCTTGCCACACCCCTAATCAGTTCACTGCTCTCACCTGCGTCTGCCACCTGTTCACAATCCCCATCAGTTCAGCCTGCGCATATATGCAGCCTCCACCATTCACTCACTGCCAGATTGTCATTGCTCTCATGCCTGACCTTCCAGCACTCCGACCGCAATTGCCTGCCCGTTACCGACCTGATCTGTCCCCGACTTCCGCTTCCTGCCTTGCCCTTGGAGCCTGCTCCCCAGTGGTTACTGGGTTTCTGTCCTGGAGGACCCCCAACCGTGAGTTGTGGATCTTCACTCACCTTGTTGTGCTAGGTGTCCACTCTGTCGGCCCAGAGGAAAGTTACTCTGCCCTGCTCTGCTCTACTCATTGGGAACCAGAGTTCAACTCCAGTACCGAACCTCACCAAGTGGCTGAAATAAAAACTGTTAATCTGCCCAGATCTCTTGTGCTGCTTTTGGGTCCTTTCTCCGATCATTTCAGGTTAGCACTGTGGCCTCACAGCAAGAACGTTGCTGGTTTGATCCTCTGGTGGGGCGGGGTTTGGACATTGGTCTTTCTGCACGTTCTCCCCGTGTATGTGGGGGTTCTCTCCGGGTAATCTGGCTTCCTCCCACCGTCCAAAGACATGCATGTTAGGTTGATTGGTTACTCTAAATTGCCCATAGGAATGAGTGTGAGCGGTTGTTTGTCTCTGTGTGGCCCTGTGATGGACTGGCGAGCTGTCCAGACTGTACCCTGCCTCTCAACCGATGGCTGCTGGGATAGGCTCCAGCTTCCCCCTGACTCTTAATCAGACTAAGCAGTTAGGAAAATGAATGAATGATTAACACTGTGGGCGGCGTTCAGTGTGAATGTCTGCTTCAATGTGCAATGAACCTTTTATTTCACATTTAACGAGAAACTTAATCCTTGGCAGGTTGTGTTTTGTGTGTTTTAATGCTACATGTTGTAAAAATGTTCGTCTTTTCTGACCTGAATCAGTTGTTTTCTCTAAACAATTCATTATAATAATTCGTCATAAACTGTTTGTTTTACCTGCATCAGCAAAAATACAGAAATACCGCTTCATTTTTTTCCGTGTTAACCACGTCCACTTCAAATATCCGACTAATCACACAATACTTCTTGGAGCTCCAGAAGAGATAAAAGTTCTGCAAGTCCAATGTGTCGAGAGCGGTCTTCAATCACGCCCGCAAGAACATAATGATGTTGTTTTCTTCTCGGGACCTCAAGAAGAATAAAGTTTTTGCTTCTCGTGGAGTATATAGCAGGCTTTATGCTTGTGCTGCAGATCGCTGTGGGTGCTGAGTAACCGCGGGCTCTTTAGCACCTGCAGCACCACCAGATGAAAAGTCAAAGCAGAAACATCAGAGATAATGAGTCGTTTGGAACAGACACAGATTGGCAGCTTACTCAAACCAGAAGGAAAAGGTTGTAAGAAAGGAGTAGTTAAGCTCACAGCCTGTAATGGCATGTTAGTTTAGGCTTCTCTTGGCATCTTGCAGTGTTGGAAGCCAATATCAAGCCCGATTTTATGGCCTTCATGTGCTTGTGACTGTGTAAATGTGTGAGCGGCAATCAGAAATGACTTCATGTTTGCTGATAGCTGCACCCACATTCACCCACAGACCTTTAGCTCACAAACATGCAGCCCTCAGGCCTGATGTGGTGCAACAGCCAATCAGTGGGAGTAATTAAGCATAATAAGCGGCCTTCAGGGAATCCAGATCTTCGCTGATGTGATTCAGCATTTTGTAACGGAGGTACAAAAGAGAGAGAGAAACAAAAAAAGAGTTGTAGCACAAGCAGAATGCGACAAAACAGGCCAGACACGTCAGCTGTGTTACTTCTCTGACAGATGCATTAAGCAAGGCGGATTTTCTCATCTGTCAAAGCGCAGAGTGCATCCATATGTCCTATGTGCTGCATTTAAGATGTGCTCTTTACACACAGTTAATTGCAGTGTTGACATTTGGAGGAAAATTGTTTTTATTCCTTGATTGTGTTGTTTTTTTTTTTTTGTTTTTTTTTTCCCAGACGCCACCATACTTTCAAGTTGAGCTCGGTACAAAATGTCTGCAGCTTTTGTGCATGTTTGCATAACTGCCCATCCTCGTAGGAGAATAAAAAACCACTATTATTCATATTGTTCTTGTGTAAATATGTATTAGTGAACATTGAGGTTGAAGAGCTGTTTGGCATTGAAACCGAGAGCGGTCAGAATTGTGGATAAAAGGGATGGAGAATGTCATTGTCATTAGAATAAAAGGAAGAACTGTAGGTTGTTCCATTTCACTGAATGTCAGTTTTACATGTGGTATTACCGAGCTTTCAGCTGAGCTGCCTTTTTTTTTCCATTATTACAAGTATTTCCTCTGTGCAGCCTCCACTTGTCATCCAGACTCTGAGTACTTCATACTCTGTGATGCAGTATAATTTCATCAAAAAGTACTTGCGGAGTTTTGAGAGAGCGAGCAGTTTGTTGAGTTCATAGGTAGAAAAGAGGCAGAATTTAGCAAAGACATCGTGAAACCTCAACCTGGACAGAGTGAAATCGTTCAGACTCAGTCATGAATGTTTCCTGGTTTACAGCATGGTTTGTTCTGCAGGCAGATCCCTTTTTTTCCTCTCGGTGCTGCAGTTTATCAGTAAAGTTCACGTCACGCTGCTGTCGACCTTTATGAGTGTTTCGTGTTTAAAGCTTGTGGTCCAGTCACAAATCGTTTCCCCACAAATGTTGATCCAATCATAAGAGACTTCGAATATAGAGGTGTGCTGATTTTGGAAACTTGTCGATTTATGAACCAGAAAAGGTTAAAGTGGTTAGCAAACATTTTGTAACGCGACATATCAGCAAATGACTCCTGTAAGAAGTGTTGTTGGTTTGATGAACTTCCATCAGACAGCTGGATTGGATGAGGTCTGAGACTCTTTGTATTGTGCCATCTAAGCATCGACGGGGCTGTTGCATGAAATAAAACTGCTGCTTGAGGAACCCTCAACAAAACTGAAGCACAACATTCACCTAAAAATCAACATTTTTCCTTTTCTTCCCCTCCTGATACTCAAATCTTTAAAAGTGACTTTATTCATTTCAATTTATTTTCATTTTTCATGTCTGAAATCATCTGACATTTGGAACCGGAGACTTTTTACAGTGAGGTGGGATTAGTGTCTTAAAAAGGTAACTCCAGGTTCAGCTGGGGATTTATAGCATCACTGAGATGGTTCAAATGGAAAGCCTTTATGTCATCATTGAAGGGTGATTACGTGGCTCAAAACCGAGACTGACTTTTAGAGATTTTAAAATGACGTTAATGCGTTTTAGGTTTCACAACTACAGAAGAGTTCCTGCTGTCTGCGTTCATTTTCATCCCCGCATTTGTCTCCAGACAACTTCACTGCTTTTTCTGAAATGTTGAACGTCTGATGACGGAAAATTGACATTTCCAGTATATCTGCTGACTGCTTTAATGGATTTCTGTTTATTTAATAGATCATTTCAAGCAGCCAGTTTTGCATAAAACTACAGTACCAGTCAAAAGTTTGGACACACTTTCCTATTGGATTTAGTGGGAAAGTGTGTCCAAACTCTGGTAGTGTACCTCATGGCACAGGTATGACACATGTGTGAAATTGATTAGATTATAATTTTACACATTCACACAAGCAGGACTTTATCTCATCTTTTCTGCCTGCTTTAACTGCAGCAGCTGTATTTCAACCTGATTGGTCATCTGATGTTAGCTCCGCCCCTTTTACAGGGACATTTACCTATACAAAGTCAGAAAAAGTGAGTTGGCTGACTGAGTCTACAACTAAACATTGTAACACCTGTTTGAGAAATGATCATTGTTAGGGATGGTTGAGCCAGATCGCTTAAAGGTGCAGTTTGTAACTAAATCAAAGGTCCATCACAGACGTTATATAAAAACTGTGTTTCTGTTGGGATCTAAACCTTTTACTAAGACAATGGTTATGATTTTATTCTCTTAAAATTAGCCAATTATATCTTCTTGCCAGAAATGGTTATGAAACCATTTCCTGTCAAACTTTCCTCCAATCACAAAACAGACTGAAAAGAACAGAGTGATGCACCGCACTGCCGAAATGCAGCTTAGTTGTAGCTGGTTTTGTAAGGATAAGTAGGTAAATAGTAGCATAAATAACTCTAATTTGGATGAAAAAGTATAAATATGTAAATAAGTTTATGTTGTTTTTGTTTCAATGCCAAAGCTTTTTCTTCTGAAAGACAAGACTTTAGAGAAATGATCTGCAGATGAGAAAAGGCTTGTTCTACATTGATCTACATGTTATTTCATCAAAGTACTGCCAGTAATAAATTATGTTTTGTTGTTTTGGTTGGTTTTTATGCTTTTTCTATTGGTAGATTAATTTTACATAATTTTAGCCTCATAATATGAAAACAGAAGCTGTCCTGGAAACATAATGCCTGGATGTTGACTGGGATTAAAATGGTTCAACACGTACATATATTTCTAGAGAAAAAACATTCCCCAACAACATGACAAATGATGTTTTAATGAAAAAAATGTTTTATTTATCATCTCCAAATAAAAGGGCTTCATGGCCTTTTCAAACTGAGCAACAGATTCAAATCATCTCCGTAGCAACGTCTGCTTTAAAGCATCCTTAATGAGGGCAAATATCGGCATACGTTTCCAGGTTTCTGGTCATGTTTTCAGAATTCTGTTGACAGATGATGAATTTGAAGGTGTCGCTTCAGCCGCATCCCGCCGCATCCCGCCGCTCGTTTCTCATTGTGTTTCATTTTATTTGCTTTTAAAAAATATCTCATCTGAGCCGTGAACATCTGCTTCGACTCGCTTGGAGCTGATTTACCGTGTTGCATCAGCTGCGTTCATTTTTATGGCTGTAGATGCCTCCCTGTTGAATCGTGTGTGTGTGTGTGTGTGTGTGTGTGTGTGTGTGTGTGTGTGTGTGTGTGTGTGTGTGTGTGTGTGTGTGTTTGTGTGTGTGTGTGTGTGTGTGTATGGAGAGGAGCTCAATAACTTTTCTAACTGATGTGCAGCATACAGCCAGAGCTCAGCTCGATTATGATGCGATTAGTTAATTGGGTGAAGATGTGGAAAATGAATTATGTGCGTATCTCGTGCTTTGCCACTAATGGATGGAAAATACCTCCATGTCCGACCTCATCCTCCCCACACCCTTTAACCAGAGAACGTCTCATAATTTCCAACTTATGCATTCTGAAGTGAATAGATTTAGCAACTCAGATATATATCATCTTTCCATTTGGCTTTCTGCGGCTGTCTCGGTTGCAAAGTTGTTATCGTTACTGTAACAAAAACAGCCAACCAGCTCCTGTATTTATGTATTTTATCTTCTTGACCCCGTGAGCGCCTGCCGTAAAAGAGGAACGGTTATTATAAAGTAATCTTTTAGCTTTTAATACTGTCCCGCTGTGTAAACTTTCACCAGAGCATTTTTCTGCCTCCCTCAAATTTTTTGAGGAGTCCTTTATGTGCTTCTCGATGTCTGATGTCACTCCACGGTGGCTCAAAGTTCGTATTACCTCAAACAGAAAAGTCAACAGTTTTTCCAGAGAACAGGGAGCGTGATTATCTGGCACCTCGCTTATTGTTTCCACAGAAACCGAGCAGCTGCCTCAGTCGCACGCATCGGTCTGAAGCGTACCCACACTGTAAAAACACCAGAACAAATCCCTTTAACAGAGGCGCTGAGGGCCCGCCAAAGAATGTGCTGTTCACCAGCAGGAAGTGGACTGCTTTTCCACGGGACTTGACAGAAAATGGTTTTCCCATGAGCAGTGGCGTGCAGTCAGGTGCATGTTTTTATTTTTTTCTTGGCTGTAATATCTGCTGTCAGAAGAGCTAAAGAGATTAAAAAGAGTCGTGTTGATGAGGATCGTAAGCTCCATCAGTCACTTTCGTCCCGGTCTTCGTGTCAGGGGTTTGACAGCTAAAAAAGTAAGTGTTGTTGTAAGTCATTGTGTAGCAACAGGTGAACTCCTTTAAACAACAGATGCTTAGGAGCTTAATGTCGCTGATGATGAGATGGTATGCATCAGACACGGAGGATACGCCCTTCTCTTTTGTTTAAACAGCTCTGTCGTCCTTGTCGGACTTTGTTGTGACTGCTTTTATTTGGTTGAATTCATTTTTGTGAACAGAGAGCAAAAGGGAAGAATATTGGGCTGGGTCTCCTCGTCATACCGGGACTTAATAATGTCAATCTATTGTTTGTTGTTACATCTCAGAGCTGAATGGGCTTTCCAAAGCCCATTGCATGAGTTTCTTTCTGTTTCTGCAGTGAATGATGAAAGGGCATGTCCAAGCAGTTTCCCATACGCTGTCATGACAGATGGGAGAGCTGCAGCATATAGGAACCTCCTCCATTGTAATTGTGTTGTATCAGCTCCACATGCAGCTAAATATGAAGGCAGAAATAAATATTTGTGGTGATGTGAGACACAAAGTGCTGATTTGTATTTTCCAACCAGCCATTTAATGATTTGGGCAGCTGTGATGTAAAAGTCTGGAACAGTCATCCTGTGTGTGTGTGTGTGTGTGTGTGTGTGTGTGTGTGTGTGTGTGTGTGTGTGTGTGTGTGTGGAAATGAGAGGAAAGCCAATTGATTGTGTGCTTTTGTACTAAAACCTTAATGAGGATGAATTTATATGCACACACACATATATATGTGTGTATGTATGTGTATGAAGAGAGGTGATATATTTTCTAAACCTCTTTCTACTGTGTTGAACTAAAATTTTTCCAGACAGTACAAGCGCGTAAGTTTACATTTTTTTTGTTTGTGTCTTTTACCTGATGTAGTCGTTCCCTAAAATCCATTTTTTTTAAAAATGCTTTATTAAGATGAATTAATTACAACGCTTTGATGTATTGCGACACTGCCTGATGACACTGATCCCAACATCTGATGGCCCTCCTCCGAATTTCACTGGTAAATCTGCCTGGATCAGACAGGGAGCTAGGCCCAAGTGCCTTCCCACCGATACTCCACGGGATCTTCATCCCACCCCACCGTCTTTCCTTGCAGTGCACAGGGCTAAGTAGCCCCCTCACACATTTAGTCACCCAATCTACTGGTTTGGGTTTGATACCCCTGCCCCATTTCCCTCCCCAAAAGGATTCACATAAAACCCACCAGCCTCATTCTTTACTGTCCACCTCAGTCCACAGACCCGGTCAGCGTCATAGTGTCCCACAATCTTTCCTTTTGACCTTTGACCTTTCTTTGACTTCCTTTGAAAATGTCTGGAGGGAAAGGACGGATGGCAGAAACTGCTCTGTACTGCTCTGAATGTGCTGCAGTAGCTGTTTGACAATATATCCCACATAAAGCCCTCTAAATGTTAGTCCAGTGTTCTTATCTAATTTCACTGAAGATGCATCATATACTGTACACGTACATTTTGATATATAGGGATATAACAGGGGTGGGAAAATTGAATCAAAATATTGAATATGGTGATTTTTTTCTTCACAATTTTTTTGTTAAAAATTTTTTTGTTTTTTAAATAAATAAAACGAATCCAATATAAACTTTTTGTCTGTTTTTTTGTTTTTATAGATCTTTTTTCATGTCTTCTTGGGCATTGTCACAGCAGAATGATGGTCTGTCTTATTGTGTTATTTTCCTAATTGAAATCAACAATAATGACGAGCAAAAAAAAGTTTTGTAAATTTTTTTTTGTTTGTTTTGTTTTTAATCAACAAAAATCAGAAATATCAAAGAATTGTGAGAATTGCAATTTAAATCAAATCAGCACCCAATAAATCAGAATCAAATCGAATTGGGACAAAAGTATATCATTACAGCCCCAGCATATAATAATAATAGGACATATCATACCTTATAATTGGTGCAAGATGGCGGAGTGTTACATCGGGAATGCGGAGACTCTCCTTGTAAATTCGAGCAAAGGATCTAGCTGTGACAACTGCATGGTTCTCAGCCAAAAAGTAGATGAGCTTGAAAAGAGGATAGCCAATCTTTATAAAATCCATGAGGCTGAAAACGAGCTGGACACGATCATCCTTGGGAAAACTCAAACTGCTGCCACCACTGCTCAGCTAGCCGATACAGCGAATTATCGTGGGGAAGAGTCCGTTATGCACCAGGCCTCCCTACCCATGACCGCAAACGGTTCTTCTGTGGCTGTACCTGGCGCTTCAAATCCGTAAAAAAAAACCTTGGTTCGTACTCGGGGCTAAACCCAAAGTCCCAGTGAGTTCCACACCTCTCCACCCAGAGCCGTGGATTAGGATTGGAGCCCGTAACAGCAGGTCACGGGATCGATGCTCTACTCCTTCTCCTCCTTCCAGCGGGATACTGCTGAAGAATTGATTTATTGCACTTGATGCAACAAACTTCCCTCATTTGACCAGTGGCCCCCATGTTGCCATAATGGCCATGGCTGCAGGGGCACCTTTCATGCTTTGGTCTGTAACGGTGCCCCTGATACTGTTGTCTAATCGACTCCTGGTGCAGATGGCTCCTGCGATGGTGTTCCTTACCAGGCTCATTTGTGCTCAGCAATAAATAACTAAGTAGGTGCATGCATCATTTTTAAGAGTACTGTTGAAATTGATGTTGTTTGGGTGTGTGTATGAGTGTGTATGCTTCTGAATGTGAGAAGGGAGGAGCTGATGGATTTTCTTTGTTGTGTTTACTTCTTTTTTATCATGTAAAGCACTTTGTGTTGCATTTTATTGTAGGAAAAGTGCTTTATAAATAAAGTTTGATTTGATTTGATTTACTACCACGTTGTTTGAGGTGTCAGATAACATGAACATCTCAGCTACTGTGCTCATATTATTTTACACTGTTACAATATGTGGTTGCAAGGAATTATGGGACAGAACTATGATTTTTTTCCTCAGCTGAGAGGAAAGTAGACTACATCTGTGGTGAAAAAGGGAAGCTCTCATGCTGAAGTCCTGAAACATTGAGATTTTACACCTCTGATATTAAATATTGTCGTTTTTCTAAATATTCTTTTAAACTTAAATTTCCAGCAGTTCTGATGCTGACTGAAAGCTGCATCCAAGCGTGGATTTATCACTTTTTTTCTGAGTTTCACACTAACTGGATCAGTGATCAAACATGCTGGCTGGCCAGCTGCTTCTGGGAGATTTTGTTGTGAAAATTAGATGTGACAGTATCACCAGCATCTCTGATGAGATTAGGACTGGTTGAGGTGAGGTGAAGCTGCCAGGCAAAAAAAAAAAACAAAAAAAAAAACTGAACTATTTCCAGACATGCTGCAGGATGAAATTAAGAAATGAAAAAAAAAGTTTTTTAATACAAATGTGAAAAGATTTATTTCTCATCATGTTGCCTAGGTTACAAACTGATTGATGATCTTTTATTAAAGAATAATTATGATAGGCACCTCTGGACAGTTTCTCTCTTACCATCAACTGAATCATGAAGGCATTATCTTATCAGTCTTCTTTGTATATTTACATCATATCAAGCCTGTATTGGAGATGCAGCGTGTCTTGTGAATCTTTAGTGTTCCCCTGTGGATCATTTATCATGTCATCCAAGTCATCCATCACAGTATTATCAATTTTCCCCTGATAGGTCTCCCACTTGGCCACTAACGACCTGAAATGAACGGATAGTATATGACAGGAGTTTATTATCCTCCCAGTATATCTTTTAACCACCGAACTGTATGCTATTCTTGGGAGGAATGTAGGGAGACATTTTATCATCACAAGTTAGAAATTTCTTTGTTTTCAATGTGAGTGGCACATTTTAACGTATGGTTTTAATATAAGAAGATCTTATTGTGTATAAGATCTGGTCCCAGAACCAGCTTTCGCTGCTCTGATAAACCATCTCATCTGCTGACCCCTCTGCCCTTCTGCCCTGAACCTTTTATTCACCTGACTTCTTGTGTATTTGTGGCCTTGCTTGAGGCTTCCTGCTTTTCTGGGAGACACTGGTGTTTTCAGCCTAGTGATGGATCTTCCCACTTGCTATGAAGCCTTCAAGCTGTTTTTCTTGACGTTTCCTTCACTACAGATTTTTTCTTCATTCTCATATGTTTATAAATTAAATTATGTTAATTTAGTTTTATCTCAGTTTTGAGGTTTTTTTTTAATATAAGAACATAATAAGCAGATCTTAAAATGAGGGACAACCTGAGATGAGCAACAACGCACACCATATTATACTTCCATATATGATTATAAAGAAGTAATTATTCATCTAATTTCATAGTGTGGTATCACATGTTGGCAGCTATTAGATTTTGCAAGTCTTAATATGAACTGTGACTTTGAGTAACTCATACCTGTGTCTACCTTGGACCAATTCAGCCAAACTTCAGGAGGAGACTAAATTAATGGCATCCAAATTCATCAAAGAAAATATGCCAAACAAAGGAGTTTGGGATTAAAAATGAAGACTATGTATTGATTGAAAAACTGTCATCATTATGTATATCTGTGTTTGATTAATACTTCAGCCCCACCACAGCAGCACAGCCCACCTTAATGTTCTCAGCCATCAGCTTTCTCCTTTCCTTATCAGCCAAATTTAGACTGCATGGAGATGGATGCTCGGCGTCAGCCCATCGACCCATCCACTCCAGCACTGTTGATTAATGAGACCCTTACTATTCTAAGGTGAGGGGGGTTTGCCTGAGCAGATGTAATGGTGAATTTGCAGGGCAGCGCACAGCTAAAAGTGCACTCAGATATAATGTGTTCAGGGTTTTACCTTCTTCAGCAGTTAACTTTTTTAAGAAAAGTAGTTTTTGATTTAAAGATGTCAAGTTTGAGACACAGATCACGCCCTTCTTTTGGAGGAAGGGGAAAGGCTAAGGGTGAGGGACACACAACCCTTAAAACCAAGACAGCCCAAGACTACTCTTAAAACTAAGTGGTTTAAAACATTTACCAATTTACATTAGACACAGTGGCAAGAATGGCAACAGAAGGAGGGCAAGACATCCATAAATGTATATTTTGCATTGATAAGGATGCAAAAATTATTTTTAAATTCTGTTAACCTTTGTGGGCATTTATCAACGGTCCTGTTCATCGTGGGGCTGTTGCCGAAATCTCTAACTTATCACTGTCAATTTATAACACGTATAAAGTTAATGTTAACTAGTTTGCTAAGGTTGCTAAACTTGTTAGCAATGAACTCTGAATGTGCATTATAACCATAGACTGTATAAAAAAGATGGACGGCACCTCCGTGACGTCACCCATAGGTTTCTGAAAACCTGAATTGAAGCTCTGTGGGCGGTTCCTACCATCACCATCTTGGCAGGGGCATGCGTGTCGTCTCGTCCGGAAAATACATAAATGGGCAAAGAGGTAGAACTGAGTTGGGAGCTGTGAGCGTCATGGTGGATGATTGACATCGAGAGAACTCTGAGCTTTCTGTAGCTAAGAGCTTACCGAGCTAACCTGGAGATAACAGGGGCTAACCAGCAAACAGAGGTAAGCGGGCTAACGCTAAGTCACATTGTTAACCGGCTAAACACCGTGGTTGTTCTACGTTCTTCTTACTTGAAGTGGGAGATCGGGTACCTGTCAATCAACAGGTTACGCCCCCAAATATGCCAAATTTTGAGATTAAATTACTTTTAAACAGGGGAGTTAGAAAAAATTTCACTCCCCCCACAGTTGTGATGAAGGTAAACCTGACCTATTAAACCGATAATGGATTTTTGAACCAGGCTGTAAACATGTTTATTTCTGCTGTGAAGTTGGTCTTTTTAATATGGGAGTCTATGGGGATTCGCTCTGTTTTGGAGCCCCTAGTGGATGAAAGGGGGAACTGCAGTTGTATGCACTTCTGCATAGGCTTCACTTTTAACCGGCGGAGGCTACGTCCATCTTTCATATACGGTCTATGATTATAGCATAACATCACCTACTTTTTGTTCCCCTTTGAGGACAAACACAACAACTAAAACGATAGTTAAAGAACTGAACTGCAGTCGACGACATCTTTGTTTAATGTCATCAGCCTGTTGCATCCAGTTGTCTTAGACACTTCTTGCTTTATCTGACATCGCAACTATCAAAGTAGGGATGTATCCTTTCCTTGGGGAACGTTTCATCCTTACCTCTTTACCACTTTGTATCAAGGATGAAGGGAAGGGTGAGGGGTAAAAAAGAGAAATGTAATTGGCCCAAGTGTGCCTTGACAATGGCCTTTGGTTTTGTTTGTTTTCAACCCTGACCATATCCTGCTGAATCCCTGCTGACCTTTGACATCTTTTATTTCGTCTACTACTGAAAAGAATTAAAACTAACAACCTTATTTTTACGCCATCTGCTTATTCATCTTCCACACACACATTTACACTGTCCTCTCTTTTGTCTGTGAATTTGACCTTTTGGTTGTCTGCTGTCCTTGCCACACGGGAGTGTGGATTTGGTGGCTCCAATGATTATCCAGAGCACCATCTGGACAGGTGATGCCTTTATTCAAGACATAAAGGTTTGGGCTTTCCAAAACTCTGTAGGGTCAGATCAGGACACCCCTTCCGAGACTGTTGTTCATTACATTGTGACAATGAGAGCTACCGGCCTCAGGGAGTCTTCGTCTGGGTGCCTCATTATCCCCTCACC
>NC_136621.1:14260126-14487626 GCF_933228915.1 Telmatherina bonti
TTAATCAATTCTATACATTGAATCACAAAAGCAACTGAAATAACAAAATCTAATTTTCTTCTGATGTCAGTCAGACATTAAAAAAAAAAAAAACAATCTGTAAACAAAACAGACTGAACCACGTTCCGAATGCAAAGCCTCATGATGTTCACCATCCGGCCACCCTGGGCCGGGTCCTTCCAGGGCTTTTCCTTCCTGTTAAAAGGGAGTTTTTTCCTTTCCACTGTCACTTCATTCATTTTCACGATAGATGACTGGATCCAAGTCAAGATTTCATGTAATCTGTTGGTTTTCCTTTCCTTTATTTATTATAAACGGGCTTGAATGAATGTGTCTGTAAAGAGCCCTGAGATGACATTGTTATAAAGTGCTGCTATACAAATAAAGCTGAACTGAATCAAATTTAATTGGATAAAAGAAAACTTAAAGAATGCATTTGTAAAAGTTGACATTGAAGCAGGATATAGTGTGTAAACCTTGCTCCTATTCATCCAAAAGAGCAAATATTTGAATAAGTTAGTTATAAAAATGCAGGGTTGTGGAGTCTGAAATCACCGTAATTACATCTCTGGTTATCAGTATATTCCCCAACAATCCAGTTCATTTCAGTTCAGTTCAGCTTTCTTTGTACATCTAAGGACACTCGAGATTGTCTAATTAACTGTAGTCAAATTATAATCCAATTTAAACAAATCCATCATGTGATCTATATCAGTCCAATGTGTAATAATAATAATAATAATAATAACTCTGTTCACATAAACCACCATAAAAATAACTACCGGGCCAAACGTTGCTATGATCTTCTCTTTAGTTCAATTCTCCATCCTGAGCTGCATGAGGTGACAGTGAAGAGGAAAAACTCCCTTTTGTCCAGAAGAAAAACCTCTAATAGACCCAGAGGCAGGAAGGGAAGGCCATCTGCCTGGACCAGTGGTGGGGGGTGGAGAAGACGGGAAAGTCATTTTAAGATTCGTAGATTATAGATCAAAGATTACATTTTTCATACAAAGTCACACAAAGTGCTTTACATTGAAAAAATAATCAACAACAAAACATCTTTACACATCAAGTCCCCCAGACCCCAAACCCACAAGTCACACATTTACGTGACATATTCACACACAGACACACACTCGCACGTGGACATAAAACACTCAGCAGCTGCATCAGGGACTCTGGAAGTTTCATTTAAAGATGTTAAGCTAAAATAAAATCATAAGAACAAAACAAACTAAAAATTAAATAAAATTCCAGTAATAGTCTGGAGAAGTATTTAACATGAAGCTTTATTAAAAAGATAAGTCTTCACCACTCCCAGCGGCTCTCAGGTCATCTGGAAGGCTGGTTCATAAAAACTAAAAGATGCTTCTTCATAAGTTTTATTCTCCACCTTAGAAATAAACAAGAGAGCGGCGCCTGATGACCTGCAGGCCCAGGGAGGTTCATAACCTGAATGCAAGTTGGATAAACATTTCAGATTAAAGCTTTTAGAGCTTTAAAAACTAAGGAAAGTATTTTAAAATCATTTGAGAAGCACACAGGAAGCCAGTGCAGATTTTTTTCCAACTGGAGTAAAATGAGGTGTCTTCAGTCATGCCGACATGCGACATCGAGTAAATACACGAACAAACCTGCAGCAGAACCTTGAAAACAGTGGGCGGCTGCTTTTTTACACGGTCTGAGCGGCTGAGTCCCTCCCCTTTACTTTTCATTACAAGTTCTCCTGCAGCTCAGCTGATGGACTTTTAATTCGCCGAGCCCCTCGGCGTTCCTCAGCATCAGAGAACAGACACATTAAACTGCAGTCTAGCTGCTTTATGAGGTTTCACACTTGCGATGTTGCGCAGTCGTGTCCCTGAAACTTTTCATTTTGTATCCCAGCAGTTTTTGCTGCATTCTGTTTCCCGGTCCCTTGGATCTGCTGATGGTGTAATAGCTTAACGCTGTGGGTGGTCTCACAGGCTCTATCTTCTCGTAGCGCCTTCACATTTTGCTTTTGTAATCTAAGCGCACAGCTGAAGGGATTACGTGCGGGCCCCTTACACAGACTCCTCTTGTTTTCCTCTTCTGTTTCTTTTTATGGATTTGAGCTGTGATATTTCTGCCCAGCTGCGAGAGCGCAAAGGGAGGCGAGATGATGCACACGATCCATCTGCTTTCTGCACTAATTAACCTTTTTGGGGGCACAACAGGAAATCATACATAACACAAAACTCAACATAATGATTGTGCACTTCAGTTTAAGGTGGAGATGTGCGGGAAAACACATTTACATGGCCTTAAACTACCTTAACAACCAACCTGCTGCAGCATTTAGGTAATTAGTTAGTTAGTTAGTTTATTTCAAACAAATGAAAGAAGATAAGAAAAGAAAATATACGTATAAACCTATACATAGATATGTATATACACATACGTATATACATACTAATTAAGAAAATAATGATAATCACAAATATTAATATTAATAACAATAATGATAGTAATTCCTCATCAATTTGATAATTAAATAAATTTGTGAGATAAAAGGAGCTTGAAAAAGGAGTGGGAAGAAGTGTACACTTATCTGGTATTCCCACCTCTTTCTACTCATCTATTTTTCCATTCTGTCGCTGCACGCCACAATTTACTATCTATATTTACATTCACATATCTACACTTACACACACATTTCCATATACCTCCATTCATATAAACACACCCACACAGATATACTACATACATGCATACATACATACATATACTTACAGCCATATCTACAAAATATTACATAAATATCCATCTGCTTGTAATATTCCTTACATTTTTTCCTTATATTTTTTATTCCTCTTCTATTTCTGCGGCATATGGAAGCTTTACATTGAACAAGCTGGTGAAACCATCAGGTTTTACTGCAAGCAAACCTTCCATTAAACATCGTCTGATAGGAAGAGCAAACTAAACTGCATCCAAGCGCATGTTAAACATGGCAACAGCACAGCGGTTGTTGAAGCCTCTCTCTCAGAGCTGTGTGCTGTTGAGTAATGGAGGAGCCGCTTCATGTTAAAGTCTGAGGCGTGCTGTCAGGTCTCCTGCTGGTGCAGAGAAGCGCAGCTCATATTAAAGCTCTCAGAGTTGTATGAGCAGAAAGTGTTGTGCGGGTTTGTTTGCTTCAGGATCCACAACTTGTCCGTAACACAAGCCGGCATTGCTGTCAGCTGATGAGTAGCATGAATACAGACTCCTAAAAAGCACTCTGGCATCATTCATCCTACATGTCAAAAGACTGCCTGAAGCTCTTCATCAAAAGGTCTATTTTTTTTCTGCATTTTCTCCAAAATGACACATCTAAATGAAGCATATCTTTAACAACTACAAGGGGTAAATGTATTATCTTGGTCTCAAAAGAAAGCTGAGACGTGTCAGGTTGTTACAGAAGTGTCAGAATCAAGATGTGTGTTACTGTGTCAGAGTAAATTCACATGGAAAATAGCAGAAAATATCAATGTTTGTGCCTCTTAAAAGAAACCCATTTTACAGAGAACAGCAGCCTAATGCTTCTAGGAAGAAGTAAAGTAATGTAGATGTTTAAAAAAGTGAACTTTTACAAATGGTTTTAATAGAATTATTATGCAGGGAAATATCTCAGGAAGCCGTTGGCTGATTTGGATATGGACACCTTTAGCAATGATCAGAATCAGAAGGGTTGAGGGACAGACCCAAAGTCAGCGTAGAAACACCACAAGGATCCAGAGAGAACATTCCTGTGACAGGAAGAGTAAATATTTCACTATAAAAGCCGCTTTTATCGTCATGGAAACTGCAAGGACCTTCAGGATTCACTGCAAACAAAGCAGAGTCCCAGGAGGCACGTAAGCAGAGACTTTTACTGCTGGAATAAAACTTTTCACCACAAAACAACAAAAGTGAGACATGGTTTACGCTTCTGGCTTCTTGCTCCCAGAACTTTTGTAGCACACCGAAGAGACGGACGTCTTTGTGATCAGCTCTGCTTTCACGTGACACCTTGTGAGGCTTGCTTTAAAGTAGAGAAGCTCTAAGGTGGACAGAGCTGTCTTCATGTTTTTCTTATATTACCATGCAACTGATTAAGGCCTGAACTGCGTTTGCATTGGATGTCAGTGCTTGGTCGAGTCTCTTTTCTGAGTTTCTCTCTGTCATGTTGCCATGCTACATGTTAGAACTGCTGCTTCACACAGACCTCATGCTGTCCAGCTGACTGAATTGAATGGTGCGCCTGGCTCGATAAGGTTAACTACTGGTAATTTAGTTTCAGGAATTAGCTGTGAATGCGAATGAGAATGAGATAGGTTGGCAGTAAAGTCTCCCTTCACATGCTTCATGTATGCTTTCTCTTTTTCATGCTTGAACTGTGTTTACTTTTTTCTCCATTCCACCTGTAAGGTTATATAATGTTCAATATCCAGTATGTTTACAGTTGCTACATTTGTTTTCACAATAAAATCAATGATCATTTAAAATATTTATGAATGAAAAAGAAGTCAGTCTCCTCTGATTGGCCAGCTCCAGTGGTCTGAACAGGCTGTGCCGTTCTCTTCAAACTAAATAGGTCCCAGCGTGCAGGATGAGTCATCGATGTTTTTCTTACCATTATCCAGAAATGGAAAATCTCTAAATACCAGTAAAAATAACTGGAGGTTTTTTTCATCTTTTCCAGCCAGATTCTTCATCTTGACTGACATTTTTGTTTGTTTTACTAGAAAGTTAAAAAGGATTTTTTCTGTGTTGCATGTTTTAGTAGTGCACACACACCAGGTGTGTGTGTGAGTAAGGTACTTTCTGAAAGTCTTTAAATCTGTCAGTTCAATCATTATTATTTCATATATTTTAAATATCTGCTTGCCAGAATCAGAGAGAAACGTGTTTAATTTGAAACTCTGCTTCTCTGCAACGTGAGATATAGATAATGTGACTGGATGCAAAGAAATGCAACAATCTTCATTTTCGTGTTTGATGATGAACTTACTGAATCTGAAATAAAGTTTCAATAAGAAACATCTGTATTAAGGTTTGACTTTAATTGCTTGTTACAATCTGGAAATATCACACCAAAGCTCTCCTTCCTGGTGTGATTTTGGTGGTGTTTAGCAAATGTTTCTTTGCGTCCGGCCACACACCTTTTCTCCTCTCCCACAGCACACACCTTGTATATCTGAGATTGCTTGCAAGCTTGTCTCTTTGTGGTCAAACCACCTTTTTAGTTCCTGCTCTCGAAGGGCTGGGCAATGTGATGATATATATATATAGTTTGGCCAATAGAAAATGTCTATCATTTCATATGAGGCTCTATCGTTTGATAAGGTGCTTTACTGCAGTATTTTACGTCAAGATGCGCTTCACAGCATGCATGCATTGCACGCTGCAATGCATAAACAAACATGGAGAAAGATGGTAGAAGATGCGTTTCAGAGCAGGATAATTCACTAAAAGATGAAGCTCTCCCTGCTGCCCTGATAGCCTCAGTCCCTCCTCCAGTAGAAGCACAGGCAGCATGGAATCGGCTTCCCTCAGAGACAAATTATAAGTTTCAGCTGCCACTGTTCCCAGACTGGTGGCTTTTGGCCTTTTTATAGAGGATTTCACATTGAGGTGACGTTAAAGTAAACTGTTTGTGTGTAGTTAGAAGTTCACAGAACCGTCACCACAGCTTCACTTGAATATCCGACGATCTTAGCCATCAGCGAAAAGCCATTCATGTGTCAGTTTAGCAGTTTATTACACATATTTCATACCTTTCATTGTGGTTGGAGAGTTTCTTCTCTTTCAACGAAACATCCCCCACCAACCCACCCCCACCACCAGAAAAGCAGAATTTTGCTAAAGATGTAGACACAATACTTTACATAGAACTATATGTTTTTCTTGCTGGCAGTGTTTATGCTTTGCTTTCTGTATGTGGATGTGTAGATCTGACACAGCATGCATTCGTTTTCTCAGCTGCGAGCCCAACAAAAAGCCTCACACAACAACACACAGCCCCCCCACCCCCACCCCCCCCCAGATCCCTCCTAAACACCTCGTCAATAGTCTGACGCCATTAAAATCACCGCGCACGCTTCTTCTTTGAGCCAACTTTGCAAGTTCATTTTCATTCACCTAATCTCCCGAACATACGCGGCTCGCTCTGTGCTTCTCCCAGACTAAGAAGCGTAACATCAGCATTGTACAGAGGGATGAGACACACACTGTCACCCTCTCTCCGCTCCCCTTCTTCCTTTTGCTTGACAAAGTACAAACTGCATCCCTTGCTCAGCTTTTCAAAGAGCCCAGGTGCTTTATGTGTTCAGTTTGGCAGCAGCTTTCTCTGAGTTACGCAGTCCGACATGTCAACAGATGTGCGGGCCTGAGTGTTTTTGCATGTAGCTGTGCTGAAAGCGTGTAATGTAATGTCAGAATGAAAAAACTCTGTTAAGCTCCTCCCCCCTCCCTCCCTGCAGGCCTCTGAGATGTGCTGAGTGTTGCTGCAGAGGCAACGCTGTGTCGGGATGAATGTTGGGAATGCTTTGAGACGTGATGATGACTGACTGTGGAGAGGCCACAGGGGTCACGTCCACGGGGGTCACGTCCACAGGTCACAGTCACTGAAAGGAAGCAGAGAGGTGTCTGCGGTTAGTTATTGGTACAACTATTTTTTAGATTAAAACTGAGTTTTACAACTTTTCTAAAAGTTGCTCAGTAATACCAATAATGCAACTATATCTGTGTCATGTACATACTGTATGACACAACAGACATGAGCTGACACGTAAAACATGGAAACTTTTATGATCACTTTTCCCTTGTGTCGTCACGTCCACATAAAGTTCCCACAGAAAAGGCGAGAAGGTCTTACACACTTTCCCCACATGAGAAGTAAAATGAAAATCTGATCAGTTTTTGTTCAGCTTTCAACTCTTTTCATCAGTTTTTTCTACAAAACCACAAGAAAGAAAGGTTTGAGCGATAAGGGAACCAAGCTGTTGCAGTAACGAGATAGAAAGTTTTATAGTAATAAAATGTTGATGAAAATGGTTAAAAACAAAAAAGTCCATTTTATCAGGTCAACCTGCTCAACTGTTTGTCAACAAAAATATCTAGTCAGCCAATCACATGTCAGCAACTCGTGCATTTAGTCATGTAGACATGATCAAGACGACTTACTGAAGTTCATATCTCTGAGCAAGAAAAATGGATTTAAGCAGAGGTGGCAATTCCTGGTCCAGAAAGTAAAAGTCCTGTCTGGCAGCTGTTACTACCAGTCACCAAACCAGCTGAATTTAATGAGCAGAATTTATTTGCCAGGTAAACAAGCCTGTTAGTGAAAGCACCTGTTCTGAATGTACAGGTAGATCCAAAAACATGGCAGGACTTTTACTTTCTGGACCAGGAATTGCCACGTTTGGATTTAATTGATTTTAAACATGGTTGTTGCTCTGAGGATTTCTAAAACTGTTGATCTATTGGGATTTTTATGAGCACAGTGTAGCATCCTCTGATGGAAACTTCCAGTAGGATGATGCAACATGTCACAAAGCTCAGGTTATCTCCAGCTTTCTTCAACATGAGAGTAAGTTCACTGAACTCCAACGGCCTCCACAGTCACCAGATCTCAGTCCATTAAAGCAGCTTTGGGATTAGCATATTGTCACGGTCAGAGATCGGGGTGGAGGGGTGGACCCAAAAGCAGAACGTACAGATGAAGAGGTAAATGAAGTATTTATTTAGTACTCAGATCCTGTTGGTCTGGTCCAGGCAAGAACTTCTCAGATAATTGGAATTCTGATGATAGTGGAGGTTGCTGGGGGGGGTGGCCTCTGGTTGTGGTGGTTGGCCTTGGTTTGAAGCAGAACAAGCAGGCAGGCATAAGCAGTTGGTGAAGTTGGCTGAGGAAAAGGATCCTGATCCAGGAAGACGTCTGTAATGGTCTTGACGTGCTGAGGAGGCAAAGAAAAACAAAATGAAATCTCTAGCGATGAGCCACAAGGTAAGCACTAGAACTGGCCTGATTACCACGCAGTAAAGAGAGACAATCTGGCAAAGACTGGAGCTCCAGCTTGTCCTTAAATAGCAGGATAAATCAGGAAGATGAGCTCCAGGTGGTTGTAATTGAAGCTCCAGACTCCGCCTCGAGTCCCCATGGCAACCTGCACAGACTCAAACAGCAAACCATGACAGTACCCCCACCTCAAGGGACGCCTCCAGGCGACCCAGGAGGCACATGACGGCGGGAGCGGCGGAAATCAGCAAGCAGGGAGGAGTCCAGAATGAAGCTATGAGGAACCCAAGAACGCTTCTCCGGACCATAGCCCAACCAGTCCACCAGATACTGGAAACCCCGACCCCGGCGCCGAACATCCAGGATACGGCGCACAGTATAGGCAGGACCACCCCCAACAATCCGGGCGGGTGGAGGGGGCCTGGCAGGAGGGCACAATGGACTGGACAACACAGGCTTGAGCTGAGACACATGGAACTTGGGATGGACGCGTAGAGAAGAGGGGAGTCGAAGACGGACGGCCGAGGGGCCCACCAACGAGACGATCTCATAAGGACCAATGAAGCGAGGGGCCAGTTTAGGGTAAGTGTCCTTCAATGGAATGTTCCGGGCAGACAACCACACCTTCTGACCAGGCAAAAACACAGGAGCAGGACGACGGTGGCGATCAGCCAGGCGCTTGTTGCGACCTGCGGTACGGAGCAGAGCCTCCCTTGTCCTAGTCCAGACACGCTGAGCCCTCTGGAGATGATGTTGCACCGAGGGTACATCCAGATCCCGCTCCTCCGTGGGAAACAACGGAGGTTGATAGCCAAGGGAGGCTTCAAATGGAGAACAACCGGTAGCAGAAGTGGACAGAGAATTGTGGGCATATTCGATCCAGCTCACATGATGGCACCAAGTAGAGGGATTGTCAGATGCGACACAACGCAGAGCAACTTCCAATTCTTGATTGAGTCGTTCTGTCTGGCCATTGGACTGAGGATGGTGGCCAGAGCTCAGGGAAACCTTGGCACCTAGGGCAGTGCAAAAAGCCTTCCAAACCCTGGAAACAAACTGTGGTCCCCTGTCAGACACAGTTTCAGTTGGAATGCCATGGAGACGGAAGACATGGTTTACCAGGAGCTCTGCGGTCTCGGACGATGAGGGCAGCTTGTTCAGGGGAATGAAATGGGCAGCCTTGGAAAAGTGGTCCACTATAGTAAGGATGGCTGTCTTGCCTTGGGACGAAGGCAAACCAGTGACGAAATCCAATGAGATATGAGACCAGGGTCGGCTGGGAACCTCTAGTGGCTGCAGAAGTCCTGAAGGAGGCTGATTGGAGGTTTTATTCCTTGCACAGACTTGACAGGCTGAGACATATTCCCTGGCGTCCGATACCATAGACGGCCACCAGAAATGTCTTTGAGCCAAAGTGATGGTCCGATGAATTCCTGGATGACACGCAAACTTAGATGAATGGATCCAGTGTAGAACTGCAGAACGCGCAGAAACGGGCACATAACGGCGGTTGGGGGGTCCCTCCTCGGGATCAGGATCCCTTGGCGTATCTGATCCTCCACATGCCATGACACTCCACCAACCACCACTGAAGGAGGAAGAATGCGTGCTGGTTCAGGAGACTCCTTGGCAGAGTTTTGCCTGGACAGGGCGTCAGGCTTAGCGTTCTGGGACCCAGGGCGATAGGAAATAGCAAAGTCAAAACAATTAAAGAACAGTGACCAACGGGCTTGACGGGAGTTCAATCTCTTTGCACTCTGCAAATAGACGAGATTCTTGTGGTCTGTCCATACTACAAAAGGATGTTTGGCCCCCTCCAGCCAGTGTCACCACTCCTCCAAGGCAAGCTTTACCGCTAGGAGTTCTCAATCGCCGACATCATAGTTCTGTTCGGAGGGGGTCAACCGCTTGGAGAAAAAGGCACAGGGGTGTAATTTGTCCTCCTTACCAGATCGCTGGGACAAGATGGCCCCAACTCCAGTCTCAGAGGCATCCACCTCCAGGACGAACTGTCGCTCAGGGTCTGGCTGAACGAGAATGGGTGCTGTGACAAATAGTTCCTTTAAACGGCCAAAAGCTTGATCCGCCTTCGGAGTCCAGGAGAAGGGAATCTTGACAGAGGTCAGCCTGGTGAGGGGAGCAGCGACCATACTGTAGTTTCTGATGAAACGTTGATAAAAATTAGAAAAGCCAAGAAAACGTTGTAAATCCTTCCTGGTACTGGGAACAGGCCATTCTGCAATGGCCTTGATCTTAGCTGGGTCTGTCTTCACCTGCCCGCCCTGGAAGACGTAGCCCAGGAAGGAAGTTGATGAGGCGTGGAAGTCACATTTCTCTGCCTTGACATTAAGACGATTCTCCAGCAACTGTTTTAAGACCAACCGAACGTGTTGCTGATGTTCTGCAAGGGACCTTGAAAAAACAAGGATATCGTCAAGGTAAACAAAAACAAAGTGGTGTAGGAAGTCTCGAAGAACATCATTGATAAGTGCTTGGAACACAGCGGGGGCATTAGTGAGTCCAAAAGGCATGACGAGATATTCAAAATGTCTGAGAGGGGTGTTAAAGGCCGTCTTCCACTCATCCCCCTCACGAATCCTGACCAAGTGATATGCGTTCCGGAGGTCCAATTTAGTAAAAATCTGGGCCCCCTGAATGGATTCGAAAGCCGATGTGATTAAAGGTAGAGGATATTTATTCTTGATGGTAATGCTGTTCAGATCCCGATAATCAATGCATGGGCGTAAAGTCTTGTCCTTCTTTTGCACAAAGAAAATCCCTGCCCCAACGGGAGAAGAGGATGGCCTGATTAGACCTGCATCTAGAGATTCACGGATGTAGTTCTCCATGGCCTCCCGCTCAGGTTTGGACAGGTTAAAAAGTTTACCTCTAGGAAGTGATGCACCTGGGAGTATTTCTATAGTGCAGTCGTAGGGCCGGTGCGGTGGGAGAGACTGAGCCTTGTCCTTGCTGAAAACGGCACCTAAATCGTGGTATGCTGACGGAATGATAGATAAGTCCACCGGTTGTTCAGGAATACAAACTGGTGCACTAGAAGGTTGACAAGCCGACCTCAAACAGTTGGACAGACAAAAAAGGCTCCAATTTTCCAGGCGGCTCTTACTCCAGTTGATATGAGGGTTGTGCAAAGCCAACCAGGGGTATCCTAGGGTGATGGGTACATTAGCCACAGGGAAAAGAAGGAACTCAATTCTCTCACTGTGATTACCAGACACTAGTAAGGTAAGAGGACGGGTCTTATGCGTGATAGTTGTAAGAATTCTTCCATCCAAAGCAGTAACAGAAAGCGGGGAGTTTGAGTTTAGTGGCCATAGTTGGATCCATTAGGTTCTGTTCAGCTCCCGAGTCGATTAAGGCCTGAAACTGGTGGTCAGTTCAGTCCAACGAGAGTTACAGGTAGTACACAACGTGGAGGACTTGGCTGCTGAATCCCGCCCACCAGTAGTCCTGCCTCTACTGGCGGGCATGGTCTTTTGATTGCAACCGGCAACTGGACACGAGATGATCCGGGGGAGCCGCAGTAAAAGCACAAATGATTCCGTAACCGGTGTTGGCGTTCCTCTGGCGTCAACCCAGCTCGCCCTACCTGCATAGGTTCACTCTGACCTTCAGGAGCAGGTAGAGACGGTAATGTGCCACCAGCCGCAATTGGAAGGGTCCTTGGGCCGAGAACCGGCCTCCGACTGGACAGAGGATCTGAACCCCTCGCTCCCGCCGCCTCTCGGCAAGTCTGTTATCAACCTGTATTACTGTGGTGATCAACTCCTCGAACGAGGCTGGCTCCTCCCGGAACGCAAGCTGATCCTTTAGATGGTCATTAAGAGCATTTAGCAGAACTCCCCTTAACACCTCGGGAGGCCACCCTGTCTCAGCTGCCAGAACACGGAAGTCCACAATGAACTCTACTGCTGGTCGACTGCCCTGTCTAAGATTTAGCAATCTCTTGACTGCATCAGCTCCCTTCAAAGGGTGATCTAAGGTCTTACGAAAGTCATCTAAGAAAGAAGAAAAAGAGATTGAATCCATTGGACGAGACTGAAAATAGGCCAATGCCCAGTCCAGCGCCTTATCACGTAGGAGAGCAGTGACAAAAGATATATTTGCGGCATTGGAAGAAAATGATCGTGGAGAACGAGAAATGGCTAATGAGCATTGAAGGATAAAGCCTCCACACTTGCTTACGTTCCCAAGGAATGGCTCAGGTGTCAGGAATGCAGCATCACGAAACACCGGATCAGGTGAAGGAGTAATGCTTTGTGGGGTTGAAGTGGAGGAGGATCCAGAAGCTGCAGAAGAAACAGACAGTAAGTTATGAATGCTCTGTATCTGTTCAAAGACTTGGTCCAGACGATGGTTACAATGTCCCTGTTGTTCACCCAGGAAGTGCAATGCTTTCTCATGCTCCTCTAGAAGTTACCCCTGTTCAGTCAGGGCTGTTTGGAGTGTGTTCGCTGGGTCCATGTTATGGCCAGATTGTACTGTCACGGTCAGAGACCGGGGTGGAGGGGTGGACCCAAAAGCAGAACGTACAGATGAATAGGTAAATGAAGTATTTATTTAGTACTCAGATCCTGTTGGTCTGGTCCAGGGAAGAACTTCTCAGATAATTGGAATTCTGATGATAGTGGAGGTTGCTGGGGGGGTGGCCTCTGGTTGTGGTGGTTGGCCTTGGTTTGAGGCAGAACAAGCAGGCAGGCATAAGCAGTTGGTGAAGTTGGCTGAGGAAAAGGATCCTGATCCAGGAAGACGTCTGTAATGGTCTTGACGTGCTGAGGAGGCAAAGAAAAACAAAATGAAATCTCTAGCGATGAGCCACAAGGTAAGCACTAGAACTGGCCTGATTACCACGCAGTAAAGAGAGACAATCTGGCAAAGACTGGAGCTCCAGCTTGTCCTTAAATAGCAGGATAAATCAGGAAGATGAGCTCCAGGTGGTTGTAATTGAAGCTCCAGACTCCGCCTCGAGTCCCCATGGCAACCTGCACAGACTCAAACAGTAAACCATGACACATATTTCAAACAGCACGTTGACTAAAGTGATGTACGACTTCAAGATAACAAGAAAATAACACAAAAGCCCAAATCTAAATGACCACTCAAAGCCTACATTTGCTTTAATAAAAATAAATAACTGAAAAGAGATAGAATAAGGTAACACATAATTGAATATTGAATAGATTCTTTCTTTCATTTACTATCCAAACCGCTTAATCCGATGAAAGGTCACGGGGAAGCTGGAGCCATACCAGCAGTGTCTGGGCGAGAGGCAGGGTACACCCTGGACAGCTCACCAGTCCATCACAGGAATGTTGAATAGATAATTAACAATTAATGAATAAAGATAAATAATAACTTAGATAACAATGAATCCATAAATATGACTGACTAAAAGGAAACATAATTAAAATGATAATTAAAAATAAATAAATAAATAAATTAAGACCCTAGATTGCTGTAAACAGAAAAAGCTGTGTTACGCTTGTGCTTTAACCTGGACCTCGGGACAACCAGAAGCATCTGATCAGGAGGCCTCAGAGCTCGAGGAGAAGAAGGCAAAGGTAAAGGTTTGGAAAGATGAGTGGGTGCAAAACAAATCTTAACTAAACCTTAAAACCATCTGGGAACCAGTACAGCTAAATCTGGTGTAATATGATTAATGTGTCCTTTTTAATGGTCTGAAGCAGCTGATGCTATTATGGCAATTTATTCAGAGGAGTGTTTCCAACACCTTGTGGGTTTTAATGATGCCAGCAATGAAGGTGGTTCTGAAGGGAAAATGGTTCCAACTAGCAAGCAGGAACTTATAAAGTCCATGTAATCGTCCTTACAAATCAGGCTGTTATGTCAGCAGGCAACACACAGCTTGAATTTCTCCTGCTTTCTTATGCATTTGTAGAACCACAAGAGCTTTTTTTGTTTTGTTTTGTTTCATGTTTACTTGTCGGGTCATGAACACGTTTAACAAACATAACAAACCAGACAAAAAAATCAGATTATTTTCTAGAAACCTCGCCGCGTTCATGACACTGTGCAACATAAATAAACCCGACTGCCTCACACTGAGAAGATACAAATCGCTTCAGGAAAATGGCTAAATCTGGCCTAAAATTCAGAGTTAAGAGGGTTGAATCATAAATAAATAATTCCACCTTTCAGACTGGTAATAAAGAGATGCTTTAAAGCAGTGTGAGGCTAATTATTTATTAATCAGCAACCCACTGGTTCAATCAAAAGGCAGCAGCAGGATTTGATTTCAGGACCATGGACAGCATCAGATGACGCGACTTCATGTCATGTTGCTGACGGCTTCCTTTAATATGACGGGATGGAAGAAACCCAGTCAGATCAGATAATTACTGCGTCATTAGACCCTATTAATGCTCTTTGATTCAATAAACGCATGATTAAACTGATTAGGAGGATCTCATTGATTAGATTCACAATGTTTTTGTAGTGTTCTGCTGGTCTGTTGGACGGTGAGGAGATTATTGGTATTTTCAGCTGCTTTTCTGGTCTGTTTTTGCACTGATGCAGATTTATCTGACTACAACGTCAGCCTTTGGGATTATGTAACAGCAAAGCAAACAAAACAGTGAATGTGCTGCTGAAAACCTTTTTGTTTGCAGTCTGATGGCTGTACATGAAAGATGTGCTTGCTGGTTTTCGTTTTTCTTTTTATTTTTTTCAGTTTTTTTCTTGTATCTAGTAGGAAAACAGACTCACAGCTGTCTTATATCAAAGTTCCTAGAAAGACTTCAGCCCTTTTAGGATCCTGAGCGGATCTTTTACAAGGTTTTTGGGTTTTGCTTTGTGTGTCTCTGTCTTCCCATAAACTCAAGAATGATAACACAGATCTGACATTAATGTGACGCACACATCCGTCCAATCCCAGGCTTGGTTTTACTGGGTTTAAGTTTATTTCTGCTTGCATTTTGGGATGTGTGTGAGTCCCACACATTTCATCAGCCAGAATCTGCCTGTTAGAATTTCATTCCTCTCATGTTGACTTTGAGTTTTTGCTGTGAGGAATTATTAGAAACCGATGTAAGATTTTATTTGACTGCGTGCAGAAACACAGACGCTTCGTGTAGTTATGTTTATTTCTAGTTGGCCTAAAGGTCTTCTGTGTCTCTGTAACCGTTTTGCATCTCTCATGTCGTCTTTTTGCATCTTTGATGTCATTTTTTGCCTTTGTGGTTATATATATATATAAAAGTTCTGTTTGTTTTTGTTACTATTTTAATGATTTATAGCAAGAAATATCACTTTAACTAATCTTGTAATTGACTAAATAGTTGCTGTCTGTCTTCTTGGACATGTAACACCAACTTTCACACCGTTGATGACTAAGTGCTACATCCTTCCCCGATTACACCGGCCTCCAGATTCTTACTACTGAGATGAGTATCTGTGGGATACTGACAGTCCTGATGATGGGGGACTAGTTTGTCAACAAAAAAAGGACCTACTCAGTTTTCAGCAGATGGTGATAATGTTACAGGTGATCAGTGTCGGCAGACACATAGAAATGCATTAAAGAAAAGCAATAGGCTAATAAGAAGAAGACCTGAAATAAGTGTTTTATCCTTGGCCTGACTGGCGCGTGTAGCTTCTTCCAGGGCCGTGCTGCATGATGACTGAAAGCGGTTTTCATGTCTGTTCATTTCCACGGTTCGCCACTGATAGTCCACATTGTTCTTCTTTAGAGAGGAACAAAGATATTGTACATCTACCAAGTTCTGTTCTGCATGCTGATTGCTGATTGGCTACAACGGGCCGTTTCATGTGAAGCCCTTCGTCATTATTGTGCAACTCACTTTGCAGACAAATCAATTAATTTATGCAAATAGGAGCAGTACTTGGCGGTTGTTGAGCGATGCTGAGTCTCGTCATGTGTCTGCGTGAGTGGAGGAAAGGTGGAGGGTGAGTGGGCGGAGGGACAGATGCCCCTGTTGTGTTGGCAGGATGTGTGTGTTTGCCAGTGTAATTTTCAGCCTCTGCGGTTTGGAAGGTTAAGGGCGATCACTCTGCCCGAATCACGGAGCGAGATACTCCAGATTAAATCTGGAGCATCCGAGCGTCGGGACACGCGGCGACCAAGGCCGCCTGAGAGTGTTCACTTGTTACACTAATAAGTGAACTTCACTCAGCGCTTAATGATGCTTTCCATTTGTTCTCTTCCCTCTTTTAAAAGTAAACGTATATGGAAAATGGAGGCAGGAGTTCAGCTCTGCATCGGAGGGAGTTGATTGTCACTCTGTAATTTTCGGTCTGACAACCTTGTAAATGTGAGAGGCGTAGGTGTGCCGGTGACAAGGAGCTTGCTTTCCAGCTGACAGCGCCACAATGCTTGTCACTTGATGCTTTTCTCCAATCAAACGCACATTATTCAAATGTTTGAAAAATGTCACTTTTAACACTGTATGTTTTTATTTCCCTGCGAGTGTCCAGCAGCTCGGTGATCTCTGTTACGGAGATGTAGCACAACGTATGGCTGCTGATGTGCTGACATAACCGTCCCTGGGGCTGTGGAAAATTCTGACTTTCACTTTGGCTCTCTGGATGTCAACAGGGGTCAGATCAGTACAGTCCTGTCCTGTACTGAAGGGTGTGGGACAGTGACCCTCTCTGCATACCCACTGTTTTCACACAGGTGCCAGGATTTCATCTGATTGCTTCAGATTGCCGGATTTGCATGGCCCGCTTCTATTTTCACTCTTTTTAATCTGGATTCAGTTTAGCACAGAGGGATCCCCAATCTGCATCAGTATATGTGTGTGCAGATGGATAAACTCCGTCTAGTAATCATATATACATGACAAGTTATGTGCAAGACTTCTTAGGGATTCAAATAGACCCTGTTGCTGTAATGGCTGAGAAACTAAGCAGTTGTGAAGAAGGCATGGTGTGTAACAGGGGTATTAGCCAGGAGTCAAGCTAGTAAATGTGTTAGATCTCCCACCTGGCCTAGGTTCTGAAGTCACGCACCACTTCAGAGGAAACCATGCATGTGCTTACTTTATGCAATCTGGAGAGCAAATAAGCTGTTTGGGCCTCACAGCAGCTCTGGTTCGACTCCAACCTGAGCATTTTTCTGCACGTTACACGCCCACACTTCCTCCCCCACGTTTCTGTCAAATACTGTCACCATCTAAAAGATATCCCCCAAAACAAAATTATACCAAGTGAGCAGCTTTATCACTGTGGTTTGAGTTTATTCCAATATCAGAGCAGTCGGCGTCTGGCCAAACATGGACCGCCAGCGATGGATGTAACGGATTACATCTTCTGATGTAAACAGAAACTATTCATGTCCTTCTTTTGGGCTTTTGAGGGCATGGCTACTTAAAATGCAGCCCCTCCCCACTGAATTATGGCTGCAGAATTATGACCAGAATAATAATCACAATTATTTTGATCAATATTGTAATCACGATAATTAATCACGATCACTCATTGTGTCTGGAAAAACATGTATTTTTAATGCACCACTTGTAAATAATCTATTATACATATATATAATAACCTATACCAACTTTATACACACACACACAAACATATATATATATATATATATATATATATATATATATATATATATATATATATATATATATATATATATATATGCATGAACAAGCAACTCCGTCCACGGCGGGGCAGGTTGTGTATGTTAATGCAACATGTTGTAAAAATGTTTGTATATTTACCACCTCGATCAGCTGTTTAATCGAAACAATCCGTTTTATCTGCAGCAGGAACAATCTGGAAGCGCCATCTTACCGCTTCATGCTTTTCCGTATTAACCACGCCCACCTGAAATGTCCAACCAATCCAACAATACTTAACTAGCTGCT
Source organism: Telmatherina bonti (assembly GCF_933228915.1). NCBI lineage: Eukaryota > Metazoa > Chordata > Actinopteri > Atheriniformes > Telmatherinidae > Telmatherina > Telmatherina bonti. The sequence continues at coordinate 14,278,004 of NC_136621.1, forward strand.
GGTAAAAGGTGTGCGCGCTTGGTATTTAGGCAGTTTAATGAAGCCTTAACCACGCGTTCGCCCTCTGGTGGTTGGCAGACTACTGGTTGAGAACCTGAGTGATCAGAGACGCATGCAGCATTTAATTGTGGCCACCAAAATCATGATCACAATCAAAATTTCAATTAATTGTGCAGCCCCACTGAAAGGGTGATTTGCAAACAGTAAGATCCCAGTCAGAGCTGACTGAAGGTTAACTTTTAGTTAGTATTGAGCTCTTACAGCGTAAAACTGACATGAAACTGTCGGGTTGAATGCCTTATTTTTTTATAGGTGGTAACATAAAGAGGATGCTTGTATTTTTAAATTTCCTTTCTCCCACCAGCTGATATTAATCAATTCTTAGAAATGTTTGCCATGCACTGATTTAGGCCCCACAGTCATGGGATGCTAATCCATCTGCTCGAGACACCCTACCTGTGCTGGCTATTCAACTGCTGATGGGCATTTCAGGCAAAAATACCACTTGAAAATCACTGAGAATTATTCCGCCCACCTTCACCCAGTGCCATCATGTTCTCGTGCTGTTACTTTTCCATTTAGCTTCCATTGTTCAGTAGCTGTAGAAGGCACATTCATGAGGTTTTAAGCGGCATGCTGCTCTGTCTGCTTTGATTTGCAGAACAGCTCTGCTCATTTTCCAGCTGAGTGTGTGACGACATGTGACAGCAACATACAACTCTGTTGGAAGCTTTGTTTATGAGGCTTTTTCACACTCGCTGACTGAGTGTTCAGCTCACCTACAGCAGTATCATTCACAATTTTGCAGTGGGGAAGGGGGCCCCTGGAACACCCTTGGCCCAGGGGCCTGTGCACTTTTAATCCGGCCCTGGGGGTGGGGGTGGGGGGCACAGTCCTGCAGAGTCCCTGCTGCAACACATCAAAGGCTGATTAGCCGACTGGATCAGAGTTTGACGTCGAACGCTGCTCCAGTCGGCTCATTAAATCTGAAATTTCTGAAGAAGAATAAGTGAAGTTTCAACAATATTTGCCTCAGTTACACAATTACATGTTTTATTTTATATATTTATCATTTATAATATATATCCATATGGTTTGTAAGATTGTATGCATTTGCAATAGTTATGTTTCATTTAAAATTGATCAACTTCATATATGTGAAAAATAGTTTAGATTTTTATCTATATAAACTTTGTCCCCTGTAAGGGGTCCCTGGCCTCAAACCCCCTGCGTTAGACAACAGGAAAGAGGAAGCGCGCTCAGTCTGTCGGCAGCTCTTCCTCCTGCAGGCATAAAAGGAGATTTGAAATGATCATTTTCAGATGCGCTCCTGCCAACCCTTCACAATGTTTGTCTTCCAAACATCAGTGTGTTCCTGGAAGATTTGTGTGATGGAAATAAAAGAGAAAATATGTTCTTCTTATGAGGAAGGAGAACTGTGGTTTCCTGGCAGAGCGAGCACCAGTTGTGGAAACTGGTTATTTTTTTTCCAGTAGTGACCGTTTTACTGTTTGTTTCTTGCTAATCTTGTTGCACAAACAAGCCTGATTACCTTGATATCTCAGGAAATTGAATAATAGTTCAGCTCATGGTTCACTGCAGACAGAAAATAAGATGCGATTGTGCTGCCAGCTTATTTCCCATTGCCAGACGGGGTTTAGTGACAGATTAATCCGGAGTGAAAAGTTACTTTTCCATGTAGAGTTCTGTGACAAATGGCAAATGATCCTGTTTGATTCCAGTTGTTTGTTTGTGTTTTGTTCAGGTTCATCTTGGTCTTCAGCTGCCTGGTCCTCTCTGTGTTCTCCACCATCCCAGCTCATCAGGATTTCTCCTCCCACTGCCTCCTCGTTCTGGTAAAAACCCCGACAACAGTCAGCTGCCAAAACTAATCTCACTTCTTCCTCCCAAACTGTTCACACAGCAGCCTGACTTTTAAACTGACTGGAAAACAATGGTGACGAGCACCAAAGGCTGTTCTCATTGATCTAATCCGCACCTTCTCTCTCCATCCTCCTAAATGTAACCAACAAATCAATGTCAGCAAAATGTCTTGAAGGATGCATCACTCCCTAAAATTCACCATGACTGCAGGAGGAAACGAGGCATCATAGCGTGTTGTGAGTTCATTCAACGCTCCTCTGACAGGAGTCTCAAAACAGCAGCAGCAGATGATGAAGTTGTCACACATCACATTTAAATGACTGGTTTCATCTTCCTGTGTCCTCCACTCCTTGTTTGTTTTCCCAACCTCCTTTGTTTGCATCAAAACTGGGAAATGACACATGAAAATCAAAACTGAGGTAAATAATCGAGGGTCCAAAGTAGCATTACTGAACACTGACTGATTTTCTCAATGTGGTGCAGGGCAACGACAGCTCTGGGAATGTGCAGAAATGTCAGGGCGGCTTCAAAAAAGGGTCAGAAGCAAAGAAGAGTGGTACCTCACTAAAATGTTGTCAGTCGAAGAGTGAGCTGATAATATCACACACTTTGAACATCAAGCTATTTATAGGTCAACCATCTCTGCTTGAACATGATGATATACTATATCAGTCAGTGGATAATGGTTTAATGTTTCCCAATATCTTAAATTCTGCCACCAAATGATTTCACTTCAGTTTGATTCAGAAAACAGCGATCAGTATGAGATGATATGTTATGTTATGTTATGTTATGTTAATTTTGAACAGCAGCTTGAATAATGATTAAAATTTACATACAAAACAAAAAAGCAAAGAAAACTGTCATAGTTGGTGGTGGTGTGGACCCAAATGCCAGACAGAATGGCAGGAGGTAGACTAGTTGCATGAACAGGTTTTAATCCTTAAATTAAAACTAAACTGTACAGGACAGAGACAAAACAGGCTACTAAAGATAAGCTAACAAAATGAACCATCACTGAAGAACAGAAACCAAGTAGTATATACACACACAGAGCAAGAACGCAGGTGGCTTAACTATTTGAGTCCATGTGAAGCTAATGAACGGGAAAGCACAACAGGAAACAAGACAAAGGGGAACTAAACATGGAAAGCTACAAAATAAAACAGGAAACCTAAAGTCACAAAAAGTCCAAATCATGACACAAAAGTAAAAAGTCATACTAAATAAAAGCAGGAAAAATAAAAAGAAATCCTACATGTTCAAAAAGGAGTAGGAAGAAGTACGAAACGTATTCATTCCTACTCCTTTTTCTAAATTTCATTGCTACACTTAATATAAATCACACAAATGACATGAACTGTGCCTGTCAATCTAGATGTGACTACATGAGCAGCTACAAACACACCAGCTATGCATATTCACTCGGTCACTTGTACTGAGCATGCACGATATGCATAAGCAACCCACACATATTCACTCTAGACTGTTTTATCCATCAACACATAAATATGAAACATTTTAAATAAATACCAATATTCTTATCTATTTGCCACATATCACCATCCAGCTGTGCCTGTTTACCATCACATCATCTGTTAGTACCAAGCAGCAACCTGTGAAGCCTGTGCGGAAGTGCATAAAACCGCAGTTCCTCCTTCATCCACTAGGGGCTGCAAAACAGAGCGAATCCCCAGACTCCCATGTTAAAAAGGCCAACTTCACGGCAGAAATAAACATGTTTACAGCCTCGTTCAAAAATCCATTATAGGTTTAATAGGTCAGGTTTACCTTCATGACAACTGTGGGGGGAGTAAATTTTTTTCTAAATCGCCCTATAAAAGTAATTTAATCTCAAAATTTGGCATTATTAGCGGCGTGTCCTTTTGATTGACAGGTACCCGATATTCCACTTCAAGTTAGAAGAATGCAGAACAACCGGGGTTTTTGGCCAGTTAACGTGACTTAACTTTAGCCCGCTTACCTCCATTAGCTGGTTAGCTCCTGTTATCTCCAGGTTAGCTCGGTAAGCTCTTAGCTACAAAAAGCTCGGAGTTCACTTGATATCAATCATCCACCATGACGCTCACAGCCCCCCTTCTCAGCTCCACCTCTTTGCCTATATTTGTATTTTCTGGGTGAGACGACACGCTTGCCTCTGCCAAGATGGTGGTAAGAACCGCCCACCGAGCTTTAATTCAGCTGTTCAGAAACCTTGGGGTGACGTCACGGAGGCTACGCTATCTGTTTTTATACAGTCTATGGTTAGTACAGACACATCTGTATGTGTCATTGCGTCTTTGTCCTCATTACCAGCTTTAGAAGTTATATATTTTTGGTCACATCACACAGATAATTTCTTTTTTTCATTTTTTAAATGTGCTTTTGCTAACTTACAGACAGGATTAGACTTTAATATTGGCCTTGATGATGCTGTCAGATGTGGTTCATTTGCATTTCCTGTCCAAAGAAGCTTTTAGCAGAAAACAGTCTGACCAGGCAAAATAAAACGAAATAATCTTTGCGTGTGAGCGTCAACATTTCCATTTTCCTCCAACACAACCTCAGGACACCAGTATAAATGGCAGACTGGAGCTTGTCTTGCTTTAAGTACTCACGGAACTAAATTGAGTTCAAAGTTTCCTTCAGAGACAGAGTCAGAAAGGAGCACGCGAGCCACCAGTGGGCATGGGAGGGGGAAAAAAGGCTTTTTAAAAGACTCTCCGTGTGACTCAACCTGTGTTTTTTAAAAGCCTCTAACAGAAAGAAAAGGTCATTTTTTTGTGCACTGCAGCATATCCTGCAGATGATTACCCCTGCAGCTGCAGCTACCATTTCACAAAGTGGATGGCGCTAATTACATCAGTGTTATCTAATGGAAGCTGTTGCAGCATGTGTGCATTAACACACGACCTGTCTCAGTCATTATCTCGCACAATCATTCCTATACCTGTCGTCCGTTTTCATGGCAAAAACATTAATGATGTATCAGTGACAAAGTTGCAATGATAAACAATCAGTTATTTGCACTGATGAGCTGAAACAGACTGATGGCAACACTTCCACAGAGATGGCGGCTTGTTGGTTCCTCTCATCCATGTTTCACATCTTCACACCTGCACAGGAAAATGTTGATGAGCAGGGATGGGCTCAGGATTTTTATTAATACTAATTAGTAGAAATTCTGTCAAAGCTTCAGTTTCTGCTTTTTCTGTTTTTCAACCATTTTCAGGGAAATGTGTTTGATTTTTTTTGCTTTTATGTCTCGTCCTGCAAGACATGCCGATAACGGCGATGTCAGAGAAGCTGCTGGTTGACAGAGGAGGACGGCCTTAGTAGGAGGGACATGTTGAAACTGTCTATTGATTGCTAACCTGGTGGTGTAACAGACTCTGACAATGACAGTGGTCAGTGAAGACAGCAGGAGGTGTAATACAGAATCACAACTTGAATTGGGAAGCAAATAAAAGTTAACCCTTTAAAGCTCAAACTAAGAACAACTCGGGTGAGAAGTCCAATTTTTAAAACTGAAGTCTTTACTCGGCCCTTTAACAAAATCTGAAAAAAACAATGTTTTATTTTTAGTTTTTTTTTTATCATTTATTACCATGCAATAGACAAAAATATAGTAGTGTAAACTTCTGCCTTTTGGTATCCACCAGGGTAAAGAGGACGTGTATATTCTGGTGTTCAGAAGGGTTTTGAGTAAAGTTTCTACCATAAAGGGAAGCAAAATGTCTCAGACAGTGTATGTATGAAATATGATATGATTGGCTTTATAAAGGAAGTCCAGATACATGGTGAATAAACAGGCAATGGTTAGAACAACTGTTGGCACAAAGAAGTGGAGAGGACAGAGTTTACGTGGTGCTGCACGGAGGTGAGACGGGAAACAAGGCAAAGTCCAGGTCGATGAATAAGGCTGATTGGTGAACAGTCTGGACATGGATAACATGGCAAGAGAACGGAAAGTATTTTAAACACAAACATGTCAGATATGTGAACCATAATAATCAGTCCCACCAATGGGTGCAGTCAGGGCTCCATGGCAGGGGTGCTTATTTCATCACAACACCGGGCCTCCTGTGGGGGCTTTGGATGTAGGAGGGGCTTATATCAGCACGGTTGCTCATTGATAAGAAAAAGAATAATGCATGTTTTTACATCTGTCTCCATAAAATGCTGATTTGTCGCAAGTGGTAGTTTTTCCTTTTAAAGAATCAGTGAAAGAGGATGAATACCTGCTAAAATGGCAACACTGTCCTAAGTTGCCATCAGTGAGCACCAGTTGGAGGAACGTCTAATTCCAGTATTTGCCCAGATTCCTCTTCAGAAGCATCAGGAGTACAAAATATATTATGGAAAATAAACTGAATAATTTTTTTTGCAGTTCTGACCATTTTCATGAGGATTTCAAGACCAGTACAGTTACTGTCCTCTGTATTCCAGCGGAAAACAAATGCATGGGTAGTTCAGATGGTGGAGGTGAGGGGCGGGGGGGTGGGCGCCACAAGCTCAGTTCATAGACAGCTGAGGGGTAGTAGCTATTCCCCAGCCTTGCTGTACAGCACTTCTGGGCCCTGTGGGGCCTCCCAGAGCGCAGAGAAGATATGGTGGTGGACGGGGTGAGTGACATCTGATGATTCTTCAAGCCTAGCTTTGGCAGTGTGACCTCTAGGTGTCTTTCAGGGAAGGGACCATGTTTGCTAGCCTCTAGAGTGCTTCTGTGCAGTTTACCAAACGTCCCAAAAAGGAATGTGTCAGAACGCTCTCTCAGACGGCGGTAGATGATTTTCAGCAGACCGTGAGGGATTTTGTTTGTCCTCAAAGTCGTGAAGAAGTACAGTCTCTGGTGGGCTTTCCTCACTGCAGCAGTTGTGCTGATGTTGCATTTTAGATCATTTTTTGATGTTGGATTGCAGGAAAATAAATTGAATTGCACTAAATTTATTTTGAACATGTAAAAGGCACATAATAGCCATACAGTATTAAACAGACACAAATAGAAATGCATGCATAAAGCAAACATAACTAACAACTACATATTCTCTTTACATATCTGAAAAGAAGAGGGAGGAAGTAGTCATCCCACCCCCACCCTCATGAGTCATTAATAATACAATTCTTACCTTCCTATCAGTAGCATGATATTTCTAATGATATATCATTATCTGTAGCATTAACAACAAAATTCCATAACATTATAACACATACATACCTGAAGATTACGCCAAAGTACTTTAATACCAAAAACTATTAGTAACACCCAGTAATAATCAAACACCCTCCTCATTTATATACCTTGTAAAAATAATTCTTTATATTTCTAATAATTTCTTTATATTTTGATTAACTATCATAACATCCTAAGGATCTCATTATAGATATTAGTACTTGATAATTAGCTGCTCTTGTCAGAAATGTGTCCACTGTTTTTCTGTCTTATTTACATTTACATGTGTGTTTTCATAGTTATAACACAAAGGCACTATAGTTCTTTTGTCTATCTATCCATTTTCTTAGCTGCTTAGTCCAATACAGGGTCGCGAGGAAACTGGAGTCTATCCCAGCAATTATTGGGCGAGAGGCAGGGTACACCCTGGACAGGTCACCATTCCATCACAGGGACACACAGAGAGACAGACAACCATTCACTATCACACTTATTCCTAGGGACAATTTAGAGTTACCAATTAACCTTACATGCAGGTCTTTGGACGGTGGGCAAACTCCACACAGAAAGGCCCCCCCCACCCCAGCCAAGGCTCAACCAGCGAACCTTCACGCTGTGAGGCCACAGTGTTAACCACTACCCCACCATGAAGCCCAGTTCTTGTGTCCACTTTGGATTACCTTTTGTCTTTTAACTTGCTTTTTTTTTCTTTTCTTTTTTTTTTTTTTTTTACTAATCCATAAATATAAAATAAAGAAAGCTGTCCTATACATGTAATGGGCTGTACAAAAAAACTTTTACTTTAAAACATTTGAGGGAACCATTCATATGGAGGAGAAAAGAAGTCATGGGAGACAGGCCTGATGGAGGGATGAATCCTTCCCTTAGCCCAGACATCAATATCATCATTACATAAAGAAATATACGGCAGAAACATCCAAAGCAGAGCTTTGGAAAGTCATTCAAGAAGCCCAGAAAAGTGTTTATGAACACAACTGAGAGAAATGACACGAAAGCTTGTCAAGAAGGTTTAAAGTGTGTTGAAGAATAAAGCTGCTCTGAACCAAATGATCACTCTAAAGCTCCTTAAAGCTGGACAAAAAGATTGTTAGCCTCATGTACTGTCTTTCTATTTACATTTACACATATTTGGATAAATCTTTCACTTATTTCCTGTTTTCCCGACAGCATATACCATTAAACAGCTGGTGGCTTTAAGACACACTACAGAACTTTTGCCATTTTCCCCATCGCACGCCCCCCTATTGACTTCTAATTTGGCATCCATGTAGTGTCCCACCTGACGTGCTAGCTCTGTCCAGCCAGAAAAATCTCTGCTGCATTGTCACGTTGTGTGCCAGATGATAGTGCGGTTTCTCTGCCTCGAGGTGGTGCTGGGTAGCGGCTTCAGATGTGCACATGTTAGATGTCACTGTGTCATTGGTCAAGTCTGGAATGTTTTATGGTCAGAAAGTTGCGTAATGTATCATTAAGATGTTTGAGTTTCTAAGTTTCACCTCAACTCTTTGGACAGCTCTCAGCCATCTTATCAGCAGCTGGCTACCAAATGTTAGTCATATGTCACCATCGTCACCAAAACGATGTTGTCTGTGTCTTTGACAGGAGTTTGTGATGATTGTGGTGTTCGGGTTGGAGTACATCATCCGTATCTGGTCGGCCGGATGCTGCTGTCGCTACAGAGGATGGCAAGGTCGTCTGCGATTTGCCAGGAAGCCCTTCTGTGTCATCGGTAAGTAACAAAGAACAAAACCATTTCCACCTTTCGATTGGTTCCTCTCTTCGCTCTGATAAAAACAGAGTCCACGGTAAGAACCCATTGGAGCTTGGAGTGTTGACATAAAGAGGCTGCATTAGCTGACTTTCATCATGTCTGCTGCTGTAGACACCGATCTCTGCTACATCTTGGAAAGTACAGTATTTCTGTGAGGGAGTGGGAGTTGTAGGTCATGCAGAGTGCTGCGAGTTCCCACCGTCACGTTCTGCCGCCGGCGCCATCATTCACCAGCATCGAGGGAAAGTTAGCAAAACAAAAGGCTGAAGATAAAGTGCAACCTAAAGATTTACAGTGGGCGGGCAGAAGACGGGATGGGATGTGAAGGGTGGAAATAATGAGAGGATGGGGCCGTTGATCAGTCTGTGGCTCTCAGGGATCATCGTAATTAATAAATGAGATGTGTTCTTTCTTCACCATACTCCGTTTTAAAATGTATTCCCATGTGAACCTGCACCTGTCGTCTATGAACAGAGCATTATGGGATTTTTTTTAAGTTTGTAAAGTTTTATCTTCTTACAAACATGTTTCAAGGTTTCTCTGAACTCTCCAACATCCTAAGTTGAGGAGAGATCAGAACTGCAGGCAAGTCAGTCCAGTGCCCCCATCTCCCTCAGCCATGCTGCAGAATTTGGTTCTTCGTCTTCCAGTTGAAACATCTCATGCTTCTCTCTGCTTAACAGCAGACTTCCTACTTTCTCCAGAATGCTTCTTTGTATTTGTCATACACTAAAATCAGAACGTCTTATTCCAAAACGGTGAAATATCAGGCATTCTGGTAGCGGTTGTCATGGAAAATCCATTGATGCTTGGTTTTTATTATGGTTCCTAACTGGGTAAAGATACCACCCAGAGTGAGAAGGTCTTGGCTGCAGACTGGAGAATGAGGCAGGGCTGGATATTGGACGGGGCTGGATGTCCAACCCCGCCCCCTCAACATTTTGATTGGTGGCCATTGCTAACCCTAACCCCTAACACCCATTGTCCGTCTAATCACGCCCATTTGACATATAATCACACCTATTAGACACGCAAATCCGCCCAATATCCAGCCCCGCCCTATTCTCCAGGCTGCAGTCGGGGGTTATTGCCTAGAGTTGACAAAGCAGCTGATCTACAACCTTGTGAAGGTTGTCTTGCTTGGTTAATGATTTGTTTTTACACTGGGACATGTGGATTTTTTTTATTTTTTTTGTGTGTGTATTTTTCAGTTTTTGTTAGATTATTTTGTGTATTTTATTTCTGCACTTTTTAGTTTTTTTGGCTGAAGGGTTTCATATTTCTAAGAATCCCTTCCTCTCTACAGCGAGGAACTTCAGTGTTCCCAACTATAAAAAAATGTTCTAAGCAGCTTGCCTGGAAGTCTTTGTGCCAAAACAAAGTCAGGTTTGGTCCAAATAATTCCTAAAATTTATTTATTTTTTTTTTTTTTTTTTTGCGTGTTTGTGACTTCCAGGAAACTTCCAGTGATCTCATAAATTAAACAGACTTTAAATCAATTTCATTTTAAGTGGTGTGAAAAGGTGATTTGTCCCCAGGAGTCATTTAAAGGCCATTAGGACCAAATCCTTTTAGGGGGGGCACTCTCTGAGAGACACATCTGCTGACAGGTTGGATGTATGACTCCGGCTTCATGGTGGCTATAACTCACACAGTCTGGTCGACAGGAAACGCTTTGTGAATGTCCTGGAATGGTTCGCCTGAGGATGAACAGCGATGGGACACAGCTCCACTAATGTGTTTGTCTGCTGTCCTTGTTTCTCTCCTGCAGCCTGACAGAGGAACTTCAGTTCATCTTAACAAACTTCTCAGACATATAAAATTATTTATAGTTCACTTTTGGTTTTTCTGTATGATGAAAGTTGAACAGACAATGTTTATTTGTGCTTTTTCATACGGTGGATGTGTGTTTTTTCAGATGTTTTCAACATCTTGTTGTGTCAAACTCCTCTTTGAAAATATCTATATTCTATTAACCTTTTCTAAAAAATTAAAATAGCCATATCTGACTCTCAGGATGACACAATAATTAGCTATAATTTATAAGATCATTTTACATATATTCTCTTTTTTTTCTGTTTTCTTGCCATATGGAACCAAGGGCAAAGCTTTGATTTGTACTCCGATAGGGACATAAGTGTCCTACACAGGTTGCTGGAAGACAAGTGTCTTGTCTAGTTTTTAAAGCAAAATATTCTATTTGGATTTATTAATTAAATATAATGCAATTTAGACGAACGGTTGGTTTTCTGCTGGAAGTACAATAAGATGACCACAAGGTAGGGCTGGGCGATTAATCGGATTTTAATCTCAATTACGATCTGGGTTTTCAACGATCATAAAAATAAAAGAGTGCGATTATTTTTCTCTTTGCAGTTTCCTCTCCTGCTGTCTTCAGCTGTTAATCGAGCATCTCTGGCATGGCTGCGCTGTGCTGTAAACTCCTCCCACCGCCGCTTTGGTTTCATTCAGACACTGTTGCCAACTTGGCGACTTAGCTAAAAGCGACTAGCGACAAATCTAGCAGCTTTTACTGGAGTTATTAGAGACTTTTCTGGTGTTTTGGCGACTGGCTTGAAGGCACATATTGTTCTGCAGTTACTGTAAGGAAGGAGCAGCGGGAGCCTCTCCCCGTCCTAAAGCACTCCCAGGCGGCCAGTCTCAGTCGGCTGCAGGTCAATGTAGAATAACTGCAGTAGGTTGTGGAAGTTCAAAACAACATAGTTTATACCATTGTCAGTGAGAACTGGCTGCTTTACAACAGCCATCAGCCTGCGGAACAAGACCTCCTCAAATTGATTATTATTATATACTACAATATTGAATTTTCCTTTGGGGATTAATAAAGTATTTTTTATTTCATTTCATTTCATTATTTTCATATACATAGTCCGGCGAGTTAAACACTGTAATATTCCTCCGTTACGGGGAGTTACCATAGCAACGCGTTAATCAGCTGGTTCAGATCAGCTGTCTTTTAACAGGTGAATCAGAGAAAAACGTTATTTGGCATAAAACGTACATCGAGGCCAACGTAAAATAGTTCCTATATAAGCGGTAAAAGTGGATTAAACAACACTGAAACGTGCATTAGACGGTTATAATGCGTGACACGGAGTCAAGAACTCCACGATGCGCGGCGTTGTTTAAAAATACAGGATAATTGTGTTAAATAATTGAGATCTCAATTTCAGTCAAAATAATCATGATTATAATTTTAGTCATAATCGAGCAGCTCTACCACAAGCAACAAGTGTCCTTGTTTTGAAATGGACCTCCTCAGCAGGTTGTCTCTTTGTGTGCCTGCTAATGAGTCATTCATTTTGAAAAAAGGAAACGGATAAAGGTCTTAACTTCTCTCTTTTTAGATTTCCTTGTATCATTCTGTAGATCTGTGACTTGATACGACCACGTCACACCAGAAGCATCATATTAACAAAGCGTCTGAATACGTAAAGTTTTTCAGCCTTGGTCGCTGCAAACAGTCTGAAACACCTGAAAACATGATGAACACTTTTCACCAACTCAGTGTGAAACATATTAATGGGCAAAATGTTCCAGTTTTCAACCAAATGATGAGTTTTAAAAAATATTAAGAAAAAAAACATGAAAAAAAATGACATCATGTTTACTGGAGGATTCCTGATTTACTGGGACTTCTTCATCGGGAGTAAAACCTTAAAACCCTCTGCTTCCTCACAACGGTTGGAGGATAAGATCATTTCATCGACGCGTCACTAAAACTCTGTTATTTGTTCAAACCTTCTGCTTCACACAGAAACAAAAACCAGCAGCAGAAAAGTATTCATACTCCTTGTCAGCTGTGAGTGTGGAGGCAGCAGCCAGCTGAGGTTAACAATAAATGCCTCACCCGTATAATTTACAGCTCGAGTTAGTCTGCAAGTCTAGCAAACTGCACCAGTTTCCACTTCCAGCTTTCTGCTTCAATATGCTGGAAGATTTTTAGACTTCATCACAATATGCTCGACATTCCTCCTCTTCCTCCCGCTGTGCAAAAGAGAGACTTCATTGAAATAGTTGCTGCCATCTTGTGCTTATGATGTGTGTGTTGTAGTGATCATGGATGCTGAGGTCACGCTTACTACAGATATGATGACAGAGTTCACGTCACTCAAACCTTGTGCTACATTATAAATAAATGAAATGAAAGAAAAGTGGATTTAATGTGGAGCTGAAGCGGAGACGCATCAGACCAGAAACACTTTCTTCTGTTGTCCTGTTTTGGTGAGTTTGTGTGAATTCTAGCCTCAGTTTCATGTTGTCAGCTGACAGGAGTGGCGTCTGGTATGGTCTCCTGTCCATCTGCTTCATGACTGGACATGTTGTGTGTTCAGAGACGGTATTCTAAAAAAAATCAATATTTTTTTTTGTCAAATAAATAAAATGAATGCACTATAGATTTTTTTGTAATTTTTATTGTTTTTTTTATTGATCTTTTTACTTGTCTTCTTGGGCATATTAGCAGCATGGTGGTCTGGCTATGTTGTTTTTTCCTCATTGAAATGAAGAAAAATAACAAGCAAAAAAGAAGTTTTATACAGTTTTTTTTTTTTTTAACTACAAAAACAGCAATATTGAAGAATTTTGAGAATCACAATTTAAATCAATTTAAATCGAATCGGCACCTAAAAAATCGGGATCGAATCGGGACAAAAGCATATCGTCACAGCCCTATTCTCTGTAAACCTTAGAGGTGGTTGTGTGTGAAAATCCCATTAGATCAGCAGTTTCTGAAACACCCCAACCAACAAACAAACAGCAAGTTGTCTTGATACATGCCGGACAAAGTGGCTTTCAACGTTTTGCTTTTTTGTTTTGTTTTTTGTTTTTTTTAGGGGGGGAGGGGTATTTTAAACTTTTTTTTCTATCATATGTCTGTTTTGAACATTTTTTAATCACGTCTGCCTTGAGTTCCAGTAGATTATGTCATTTTTTTATTTATTTTCCTTTATTAACGTGGTAAAACTTGTTTAAATAAGTGCAGATCTTTCTATCGTTTTTTTAATCTTAGAAAATTAAGCATCTTGTGTTCTTTTCTTTTTGACAGTGTGTTTTACACACCACGACCCAACACACACCTACATACTCATCCTCACGTGTGTCCTCCATGACTTCCTTGCACTTCCTCCCATGTGCACCTTTAAGAACAGCGAGTACACTGCAGCTCTGTGGGGCCCCTTCATGAATTTTTCACAGCACTGCTGACCTTTCCCCCCTCTCCCTACCTCCACTGTGGGTCAACTGGTCTGTGGTTTAAAGCAGCAGCCATCAGCCTCACCTTGGTCAGCATTTCCTCTAAATTAAATGGGTTCGGCCAAAGGACAGGAGTTCCAGGCATGGTTATTGAAACCTGTCACACACTCACATCCACACACACACACACACACACACACAGTGAGGGAAATAACATTGGTGAGGGTTCAGGTTTTATGTGGTGTTTTGTGGAAATGGAAGACAGCACCTGAGGAGGAAAAAAGGAGAACAAAAGTGTTATTTCTTTAGTTAGAGGAGCTTATCGCCATAGTTGTGTGTGCTCTTGGTGGTTTCGGTGTTATTGATTTGCTTTCTGTGAACTTCCTCTGCAGGTTCAGATCTGTGGATGTTTGCTTGTCTGAGTCTCAGCTTGCTCGCCACGTTTCTCACAGTTTGCAGCACTGAAAAGTGAGACTGTCTGCGGGCATGTGCAGCATGCATGTGTTAGAAAAACTGAAAAGAAACCAATAAAATAAAAAAATAAAAAACAGGATGATCTCCGTTTCTGGAAACACACCAGTAGTCAGAGCTCTCACTTCTTCCTCTGCTGTTCTTCATTCATTAGTGGATCAATATGGTGGCGTTTCTGGCATATTACTATGCTGTTGATGCCAGTGGCAGCTTATGTCATCTGTGGTAATGCAGAGCCTTTGTTGGGTTAATTTGCCTTGCGGAGCGGCGAGAACGATGTGACAACAGAGAGCTTGCGAGGGTCTCATGCACACGGTGCTGTACAGAAACTGTAGCAAAGAACTAGTTTTAAATTGGACCCTTAGGCTTCGTTTTAAATACCAGCTTTTTCCCATTAGTTTAATTTACAAATGTGCCAAATAACACAGTTTGACAATCATAAAATTGTATTTTTCCATCAACAAACTGATCCCTTCCCCCCAAAAAACCTCATTAAACATCATTCCTGTCTGAAAACAAAGCTCAGCAGCCTTGTGAAGAAATGATCTTTTTCCTTGTGTGTTTCCTGCAGACATCATTGTGCTGATAGCGTCAGTGGCGGTGGTGTCGGCGGGCAGCCAGGGCAACATCTTCGCCACATCGGTCCTGCGGAGCCTGCGTTTCCTGCAGATCCTTCGCATGGTGCGAATGGACCGAAGAGGAGGCACCTGGAAGCTGCTGGGCTCTGTGGTCTATGCACACAGCAAGGTCAAAAGCCAAAAACACAAGACACTTTTAATCTGGACATGTGAGAAACTAGTAATACGAAAGGAGATGCAGGAAAGCAGTTTCAGACAAGACAGTGTCATTTAGAGGCTGTGGTGTCATCCAACACCATGACTTCCAGTTGTTTAGGTTTAATTTTCATCTTTGCTTTGTGTTTGGTTAAGTTTTAACATAAATAATGCTAAGCAACTGGAAAATATCATGGCTTTATTTAAAAAAAGCATCTTCAATCTTTAGAAAGGTGAAGTCAACAGCACAGCCAAGGGGACATGCAGAGTAATAAGCCCTGAAGAAAGAGCTTTTGTAGCCAATGGTGACACCCGTACCTGTTACTCTGATTGGAGAATCTTCCACAACACCGTTTCTGTATTTCTACAAACTTTTCTGTCCTTCTTTACCTCCATTTCTGCTCTTTATTTAAGTATACTGCTGCATCAAAATTCGAGTTTATTCATATTTTCTAAATATAAAAAAGGTCATTTTGTGTTTATGAAATGAGAGTTAAGTTTGTTACATTCCAGAAAACCTTCTAACTTTCTTTAGAAACTGTGTTTGCTGACAGTTTTCTAGGTTTCAATCTGGCGTGGAGACAGATTTGCTGTTGTATCTGTGTTCTGAGATGGGAAATAAATACCAACAAAATACAAGAGTATGTTCACACATAAATGCTACCAGATGCACTTTCTGTGATGAGATTCTATAAATTCTTGTGAATTAATACAAAAGTTATTATGAAAGACTGAAACTTGGACAAAAAATTCAGATTCATTACATGCTGGTGGTTGTTCCCACATATGAATGAGCTGTTTAATAAAAACAATATCAGCTCCGGCAGTGATATTAAATTTAGCCCTGCAGGGTTTATTGAAATATCTGCGGGATGACTCTTCCTCTCCACTTCCTGCTCTGTTTACTTCGACTCACTATGTCCTTCACCTCTGTTAGCCCACACACAGCTCCTTTTTTCTTCTTCTGCTTTACATCAGTGGGTTGAGGCCAGTTTGAGTTGTTGCTGCTTTTTTTAGCTTCATATTTAAATGGTAAAATTTTCTCTTCCGAAATGTTCAGGTCAAGGCTGAGTGAGTGATGAGGATGTGTTTCATAAGGGCCCTCTGCTACCGTGCTAGCCTCCCACTGCAGATGCATTCTGGGTCGACAAATTGTTTTCTGAGCATTTTTGAAGGAAACATGTCAGTGGGTTTACCTTCATACAAACTGATGTGAAGGTTGTTGTTCAGTTTGAGACTGAGGTTATGTTTAAAGGTACAGTGTGAAAGAATTACTGCTATCCGGTGCTACAACGTGGGCACTGGAAATACTTGAAATGGCAGGCAGAGTTGTAAAAGGACAGTGGCTGTTAGTGGAACAAAAGTCTTGCAGATAGAAATATATACTTCTTATATAAGTAGTTCCAGTGGTCTCATGTAGAAATTACTACACTACATGAGTACACATGTACAACATTGTGTACTGTCTTGTTCGGTGGTCCTTTAAAGGCAGGGGTGTCCAAAGTCAGTCGTCAAGGACCACTATCCTGCAGGTTTTTGATGAATCCCTTCTCCAACACACCCAGCTAGTTAAACTGATCCAGCAGCGTATGAAGTTCTGCACAATGACCGATAAATTTTAGTCAGGTAAGTTTGAGCAGGGATTCCTGGAAAGCATGCAGGATTCTGACCATTGAGGACCAGAGCTGTGCACTCCTGCTTTAAGGCATCACTCATCCCAAGCGGTGCTTTAGCTCCTTTTCAGGTAAAGTATCATGCAGCAAACACCAAGTACCGGGTTAACGTTTTCGAGGTTAATGTCCCCTCATACACGAGTTAACTTCACAGTTAACTGCAGTATCAAACACCAACTCAAGGCTTTCACATGTTCAATCTTCCTTAAAGTAACCATTTCATCAGATCTGGCCTACAGTACTGGATCTAAAATCCATCTGGACAGACATGGGTAGAAAATGACTTGAAACAATCTCACCGTGGTGTCTGAAAAAAAGCGTAGAATTTAGACATACTTTTATTTTTTAGAAGATTTTTTAAGAAGTCTTAAAATTCAATTCAATTCAACTTTATTTATATAGCGTCAAATCACGGCAATGCCATCTCAAGACACTTTACAGACAGAGAGGAAAACATAATGAAAGCCAATTCATAACAGCCTATATAAGGAAACCAACAGATTGAGTTGAGTCCAACTCAATCTCCCATCCTGAGCAAGCACACTGGCGACAGTGGGAAGGAAAAAACTCCCTTTTAACAGGAAGGAAACCTCCGGCAGAACCCGGCTCAGGACATGCAGCCATCTGCCTCTGCTGTGTGGGGGGAAGAGGACAGAAAGACAACAGGAACTGCTACTCCCGGCCAGGGAGACCTGCTGAGACAGGAGACATACATGTTAATGATGCAACACTGTTATTTGGGGGGGGGGGGGTGATAGAGAGAGAGAAAGAAGCTCAGTGTATCAGGAAATGTCCCTCAGCAGTCTAAACCTATAGCAGCATAACTAAGGGATGCTAACCATCCCTAGCTATAGGACTTATCAAAAAGATAAGTCTTCAGCCTAGTCTTAAAGGTGGGGAGGGTGTCTGCTTCCCTAACACTAACTGGGAGCTTATTCCATAAGAGAGGGGCCTGATAACCAAAGGCTCTGCCTCCTGCTCGGCTCTTTGAGACTCTAGGAACCACAAGTAAGCCTGCAGTCTGCGAACGAAGTACTCTGCTTGGTATATAAGGAACAATGAGGTCTTTGATATATAGTGGTGCCTGGTTGTGGAGGGCTTTATATGTAAGGAGAAGGATTTTAAATTCTATTCTAGATTCAACAGGCAGCCAATGAAGAGAGGCTAAAACTGGAGAAATATGATCTCTCATGCTGGTTCTGGTCAGGACTCTGGCTGCAGAATTCTGGATCAGCTGAAGGCTTTTCAGGGCATATTTAGGACAGCCCAGTAATAGAGCAGTAATCTAGTCTCGAAGTAACAAAAGGATGAACCAGTTTTTCTGCATCACTCTGAGACAGAATGTCCCTAATTTTGGCTATATTACGTAAATGAAAGAAGGCTGTTTTAGTAACCTGCTTAATATGTGGGCCAAAGGACAGGTCCGAGTCAAATATTACTCCAAGGTTTCTCACTGTAGCACTGGAAGCTAAAGTAATGCCATCCAGGTTCATTACAAAACTGGAAAATTTATCTCTGAGTGTTTTTAGATCCAACGAGAATTACTTCAGTCTTATCTGAGTTTAAGAGGAGAAACTTTAGGCTAAAAGATTGTTATTCACAACAACAGCTGTTGAATGTCAGAGCAGGTTCTGTTTGCCTCAATGTTGCATATGAGAAGAACATACATTTTTGTTTTATTTGGTAAATTATCTAGAAAGTCTGGGCAGCAGATTTACAGGAAAAACTTTCCCCTGAGTAAAAAGGTTCAAAACCTGCAAAACAAATCTAATCAAACTTTATTTATAAGGGGTTTTTATACAAATCAGTGCAAAATGCTTTACATGGTAAAGAACTTTTTTCAAGATATTTTTTAAAAATAAAAAGGATAACCCTTCAAGTATTAAGGACGATCAAGTATCAAATATCAAAGTTCGAAAGCACACACCAGGTCATACTATTTTTTTGTTTACACAAATAATCACACTCTTCCATCATGAACCTGAGCGTTTTTTGCATTAACCAGAGCAAACTGTCTGTTTTTACATCTGCCTGCAGGAGCTGGTAACCGCCTGGTACATCGGCTTCCTGGTTCTCATCTTCTCTTCCTTCCTCGTCTACCTTGTGGAGAATAAGTTCAACAAGGAGTTTGCAACCTACGCAGATGCCTTGTGGTGGGGCACGGTGAGTTAATTTGTGCCTGCCAGAATTGAGTAAAAACTCCTGACCTTAACAGCAGCTGGTGAGGCTTGCAAATCCTGCATCTTGTTTGCAGTCTCAGTGTGTCTCTTTGGTTGCTCGGCTAACGGCAGACTTGCACTTCTTTGCATCAGAAATAAGATATTGTTACCTCAGATACCTGCATTTTTTCTGATCTGGAGACTGAAATCAGCCTTTCTTATTAAATTAGTTAACAGGTCTTCCATAAGCATTCGCCCCATGCCGCCTCATTAATCACCCATTTTAAAAACCCAAAGATTCATTATCATACAAAAAAACTACTCCTTTCATGAATAGCAATCAGACCCTCGTTCAAGGATGATCCACGGTCTGCCAGGCAGTGAGGTGGACAGATGGATATCAGTACAGACAAACAGTTTCAGTCCTGAAGCTGAGCAATGACTTGTTTTCAGCTCAGTTTTTCTTCTATGAATTTCCTTGCTAAGTCTGCCACTGATGATGTGAATGACTTTATTCAGTGGTTATATTTTGATGCGTTAATTAGCATCACTCTGGATCATTAGCCAGATTAACTCTGGCTCATTTTTCATCAAAACATTGTTCTCAGATTTAATCTTTCACCCAAATCTTTCAGTCCTGTTATCAGTCAGTCAGCGGTGTCTGCTTGTCGGAAATGCTCTGCAAAGCCTCAGAGGAGTGAAAACATTCACATGCAGATGAGAACAAAAGTAGGCACATTGGTTTTCTACCAAAGCAGAATGAACAGTTCAGCTGCAGGCTCTTAGCAACGTACCTGAAACCAAGGCCATGCAGACTGCAATGAAACATGTTTACACAAGCCCACGTGTGGTTTGTGTCTACTGGGCCTGAAGCCATCTTTTCAAATCAAGCTTTTTATACAGCAAAGGAAAAAAAAAACATAAAGATACTATTCAAACACAGAGATACTAGTTTTCTAAGCATCAGAGAAAAATAAAGCCAGAGTGTCATTCTTGCAAATGCCAACATGTCACATGATCTATATGAAAATATATTTCACTCCAGACGACTGCAGGCATTTGTGGATAACAGTCTCCACCATGCTGCTCATTCTGCCACTAAGTGCAAAACAAAATGCATTTGTTTGTTTTATTTGTGCAGTTCAGATAACATTTAAAACCATTCATTAAACAATGTTTGTTTTTTTTGTTTTTGAAAGAAACACAGGAAATTAATGGACACATATATTCATAGATGGATGGATGGAGGGATGGATGGATGCATGGAAGAATGGATGATGGATAGATGGATAGATGATGATGGATGGATGATGATAGATGGATGGATGGAGGGATGGATTGATGGATAGATGATGATGGATGGATGGATGATGATAGATGGATGGATGGATGGATGGATGGATGAAAGATGGATGGATGGATGAAAAATGGATGGATGGATGGATGGATGGATGATGATAGATGGATGGATGGATGGATGGATGTTTCAGGAGTGCAGAGCATAAGGCTTCATACCGTCTTCATCCAGCATCATTCAGATTGTTAAGTCTTTTATTTGCACAGATTACCTTGACAACCATTGGCTACGGAGACAAGACACCAAAGACATGGACGGGACGGATGCTGTCCGCCGGGTTTGCCCTCCTGGGCATTTCTTTCTTTGCTTTGCCAGCAGTAAGTTGATTCTACAGTGAAACTGGAAATCAAGCCACTCCTCTCCTTTCTAAATAATGAAAACGCCACATTTTTCTCTCTGTAGAGCAAAGAACTACAAGCACATCATCAGCACATCATTGTTCAGGATAAACCTGCGTTAACCCAAACACTAACTTAACTCTTTTGACCACTTACAATCCATATGCGTCGATGCATCTTCTTCTCTCATCTGTCTCCTATGCTTAGAAATACCAAATAACATTTAAAACAAGAAGGATTAATTGTAGTTTTTCCCCAAAAGGAAAAAATCATTTACTTTTCCTGAAGAGGACAGAGGCTAAAGACGACAACATTGGCTGTGTGGTGTCGCTTTTCTCTGTGGCTGTGTGAGACTTGTGTCGTGTAAAAGCAGCCAGTTTAACGTCTTACTGTCACATCAGGGCATTCTGGGTTCAGGCTTTGCCCTGAAGGTCCAGGAGCAGCACCGACAGAAGCACTTTGAGAAGAGGAGGAACCCAGCCGCCTACCTCATCCAGGTAAGGCTGACTTCCCTGGCATCTAAGACAAACAGACATTGATGATGATGATGATGAAGAGCTGCTGCCCCCAGCAACTAAAGAAATATAATTAAAACCCATAAATGACCTCATCATTCTCCAGTTTCTCTTTTTCTGGTGTGGATCCTCTGAAACCTTCAAACTGTCTGACAAAAGGCAGCCAGCATGCAGCTTCACCCTGTCCATCCTTCCTCATCCTCATCCTCATCCTCATCCTCGTCCTCGTCCTCATCCTCATCCTCATCCAGCTCTTTGACTTCTGGGAGCTTTCTCCACACTCTCCTGGAAGCTCTCCCCTCCTCTCTATGTTTCATGGTGCTGACATCACATTTTCCTTATCATGTGTTTATCCACATGCTTCTCTCTCTGTTATCCCGCCCCCCCAACACCCTCCTCCTCTACCTCCTGCTCCTCTTCATCCTGTGCGTGCCCATGTTGTACCAGGCTGCGTGGCGTTATTACTCCACCGACAGCGCCAGGCCCTACCTGGACGCCACGTGGCGGCACTATGAGAGCCTCCTGCCTTCCCAAAGGCATGTATCCATGCCTGACCTCCGCCCAACCACAGACGAGTGACACACCTGTTTTTTTCTTTGTTTTCTTTTGACTAATCAGCTTTTTAAATTTGTTTTCTGTTCCTTTTTTCCTCCTTTCCCTCCTCTTTTGAGGCCCTATTTGCCCCTTATTTTGTTCAATTTTCTTTTCTTTTCTTTTTTTTTTTTTTGTTTTGTAACTTTTTATTGTACCTTTCTTCCTCCTGGTTTTGTGTATTCTGCATGCAGTGTGTTTGGCGTAGTTATTCGGCTGATGAGAACTCGGTTTCCATTGCTACCTGGAAGCCTCACTTGAAGGCGTTGCATACCTGCAGCCCTACAAAGTAGGTACAACTATGGCAGCTGGTGTCCGTATTTGGTGTCTGTGCTACTCTAGTCATCCTCTCCTACTTCAAATTGAAACTGATTCACTTATCCTGCTGTCGTACTGTGTTGTGTATCTGCTTTGTTCTCTTTTTATAAATTTTTTCCTGAGAGAAAATAGTTCAGGGTCATAAGAAGGAAACCAGTCATTTCCAGGTTCCGTTTATCTCGGTTCACGTCAGCGGAGTGCTCAATGAGGACTGGGCTCGTTACTTTGACAGACAGTGGCTGCAATTCTATTATTTCCCCTAAAAAATGTGTTGATTTATGACATTAAATCTGGCCTTAATGAGCCTTACACGCTTCTTTAAATTTTCAGCACTTCAGTAAAACAGGCGAGCTGCTGAGCTCAGGGATTTAAATAAGTTCATATATTTTCTCAAAAATCAAAATCAATAAACATGTGAGAAAGAACATGAGGGGTGGAAATGTGCAAAAATGTCATCAAGTGCAATCATGATCATTCATGTCTGGATTATCTGAAAGACATGTTTTAGTTATGCCCTGTACAGGAGGGCAGCATGAGATACATGCTGCACCAAGTGGCAACCTCCGGCAGTTAAAAGTGAAGCGCATAAAACTGCAGTTCTCCCTTCATCCACTAGGGCCTGGCTGCAAAACAGAGCAAATCCCCATAGACTCCCATGTTAAAAAGACCAACTTCATGGCAGAAATAAACATGTTTACAGCCTGGTTCAAAAATCCATTTTCGGTTTATAGGTCAGGTTTACGTCAATGACAACTGTGGGAGGAGTGTATTTTTTTCTAACTCGCCCGTTTTAAAGTAACTTAATCTTGGAAGTTTGGCATATTTAGGGGCGTGTCCTTTTGATTGACAGGTACCCAATCTCCGGCTTCAAGTAAGAAGAACGTAGAACAACCACGGTTTTTAGCCGGTTAACAACGTGACTTAGCTTTAGCCCGCTTACCTCCGTTAGCTGGTTAGCTCCCGTTATCTCTGGGTTAGCTCTGTTAGCTTTTAGCTGCAGAAAGCTCGGAGTTCGCTCAATGTCAATCATCCGCCATGGCACTCACGGCCCCCCTCTCAGCTCCACCTCTTTGCCCATATGTATTTTCCGGGCGAGACGACGCGCATGACGCTGCCAAGATGACGACGGTAGGAACCGCAATTCAGCTCTTCAGAAACCTATGGGTGATGTCACGGATACTACATCCATCTCTTTATATACACTCTATGTGTTGTACAGAAGGTCTTTACACACACTGGAAAATAGAAATCTCAACATGTGGCACAGTAACATGACTCAGCTAAAAAACTCAACCTAGCATTAGCATCCAAACTAAACACAGTTCAAACCTGATGCATTTATATGGAAATATAAGAAAAACATGAGAACTGGAGCTTCAGCTGATTTCTTCACTTCAAGCAAATATCACAAAGAACCATGACTGCAAAACGTTTGACCCAAATGCGACCCACAGCTGCAGTTTTAGTTGACCACTATTTGGCCTTGATCTATCGCTGACAGCATGCAAAGGTGGCCACCAAAACCCATCCTGGTCACATGTGAAAAGCTCTCCTAGCCCATATTTGATGCTAAATGAGTACGGCTGCCAAATCCCCACCTGATGCGGGCCACATCTGGCTACCAGCACAAGCACGCTCCTTTGAAAATTTCCCACATTTTTTTTATCTTGATGCAGTTTGTTGCGCTTTTGCTCATTCATGTGATGGAAACACAAGGCTGCATGTGTGAAATTTGGCACCACCTGTCAAAACTTAAGCCCTGCATTTTAGGCATGTCGCTATTTTGCTAGCTGGAATTTTTACTAAGTGATAACGTCAAATTGTAGCTGTAACGCTAACGCTAAACCTTAGCACCACTATGATTTGACGTGCAGCTGCTTCTCCGCCTACCAACTCGAAACAGTTGTCACGCCAGATTGCATAACTTCCTTTGTCTGTTGTGATGGAGAAATCAGACAGAAATAAAAGAATTATTATTCCACTTTTGTACTATCAGAGAGTGTTTCGACAAATACTCGCCGATGCCCATCCCTTTACTTTTGGCAGGATTAATGAGTATTACGAATGCTAACAAGATGATAGGCAGAGAAAAAGTTCTAATGGAAAGGAGATTAAACCTCATGCTTCCTCTGAAAGCAGCATATCAACGCTGAGGTTAAGTCGCCAGGGCAGCAAGGAAAAACCATGAGGCATTTAAAAAAACAAAACATACTACTAGAAATGAAAACTGAAATTTATTCTGCCAGTTTTTTAAATTGTAATGATGTGATGGTTACATGTGACTTCAACAAGCAGGTCAAAACTCTGAGTATGCATCTCACCAACAACATCATTCTGTTCTATTCTACATTCACTTAGCAGACACTTTTATCCAGAGTGACTTACATATCCTCCTTACAACCAGGAAAAAAATGTGTAACTACAAATGTCCACTACGGATGACATTGCTTAAACTTTTAAGTATTGTGGTAAAATATAGTTATATTTATCTAAGAAACGATTTAATTTGTTTATAAGATATTCAATTAAAATATAAGTACAAAATTTCAAGTAAAAATCAGCACAAAGAAAAGTATTATGCACTTTTGCTCTTCCCATAAAACATGCTTGTTGCAATGGAGGCCATTTTTCTTGAAGAGAGAAAGAAAGTTCACAAAGCCCCAACCCAACAAATGAGGTACCTTTTAAAAGCACTAAATGTCCTCTTTAAAGTCGAAAAGGTGTTAGTTCAGTGGCATTAAGGGAGATAAAAATATTTAGGTTTACAAAGGTCCTCCACAGAGGACAAATTGAACTGCTGGTAGTCAGGAGGATATCACAGACATGTCACTTTGGGAGCATCCTACAGCGTCTCCAATCAACGCTTATGAAACTATAAACTTAGGTCCAACAGATTCTGTCAAACTTGGAAAACCTTCATCTTCAACAGAGCTGGTGGGAATCGTGTCTTTAGCTTAAATCCTAGAGATGAGGTCCAGTATTTACTGTTCCCCTTTAACGTCAAACCTACTCATCTGATGTCAAAGCATCCAACAGGAGGTGGCAGCAGACACACTCTGATGCAGAGCGGAGTGTCGCATCAGAACACATTACTGCCAGGAAAACAAAAAAATTGTATACTTAGATGAAAACCACAAAATATTCCATTTCTTAAAATTTAAATGAGAAAATTATTCTTGGTTTTTTCTGTGAATCTGAGTGAAAAAGTTATTTGCCTAAAATATGCAGGATCCAGAACTAAAAAAAAAAAAAAAAAAAACCTAGATAAAATGTAAACTAATTCAGAAACAGAAAAGTTACCCTTTTGGGAAAATGAAGATGGACTTTATTTATTCTGTATGTGTGTTTGCTGCAAACATTAAGTTAAATGAAGTTGTATTATTTAACTGTGAAAAGTACCTGTTCTGGACAGGTCTGAGTGAAGTCATACAGTTCATGTTTTGCTTTGTTGTGTACCCACTGGGAACTGCACTAAGCCTGTCAATACTAATGTAACTGGACAATGGCATGAAATATAATAACAGCTTCTCTACATTCTGGTTGTTTCCTACCCCGTTGTGTCCAAATACCACACTCAGTTTCTGATGTGAGCTTCGGAGCCTGGAAATATTGGGTCATCCTTCAGTTATCTCCATATCATGCATCTGGACATACAGAAATCGTAAACTACAGTTACAATAAGTAAACACTCCTTTTAGGTCACCACCTCCAACTTTCTGCAAGTGCTTCTTTAGTCTGCCTCCACAGTCTGCATGCACTTGCATGTTCACTGTATTCCTCTGAGATGCATGTTGGTGATCGATGTGTTGATTCCTTCAAATCATCTGCACTTATAAAAAGTCACTGCACTGCATTTAATGCCAAAACTTTCCTGCCTTGTTGAGTTTCATACAAATGTTGGCGTTTTTGCAAGTTTTAGCTAATTTATAATGAATTATTCACAGTTTTAATAAATTATTTTAGTTTGTGTTAGTTTAGTTCAGGCTTTCGATATGTTGGGTCATGCAGACTTTGCACATTTAAAGTCTTATTTAAATGTTTCAAGAAAACAATTTGCACCAACGTTATACAACTCAACAAGAAATATTTGCTGCATTAGGGACAACTGAAGATGTGACATCAGTCTCTTCATCAGGTCCAAATGTTAACTGTTCACTTGTTAACACATAACTAATCAGCAAGTGAATGCATTTAGTCATGACATGGTCAAGACAACTTGCTGAAGCTCAAATTGAGCATCAGAATGAGGAGGAAAAGGGATTTAGGTGACTTTAAATGTGGCATTGTTGTTGTTTGGAGTATATCGGAAACCACTGAGTTGTTTGGATTTTCACACACCACCATTTCTAGGATTTACAGAGAATAATCTGAGGAAGAAAATATCCAGGGAGCAGCAGTTTTCTGGACCAAAATGTCATATTGATGTCAGAGGAGAATGGGAAAACTGGTTGGAGATTATAGAAAGGCAACAGGAAGTCGGTTAAGAGCTGGTTCCAACCATGTATGCACCACACCAACCCAACCTTAGAGCCAATGGGCTACAGCAGCAGAGGACCACAGCCACTCCTAACAGCTACAAACAGGAAACTGAGGCTACAGTTCACACAGACTCGCCACAACTTGGCAAAGATGGAAAAGCGTCACCTGGTCTGATGAGTCTTCAGATGGTGTTCTCAGAAACAACCTTGGATCAATGGTTCAGGCTGCTGCTTCTGGTGTGGTGTGAAGTATATTTTCTTAGGACCAACTGAGCTTCCTGCCTGACCACGTCCATCCCTTAGTGTAGTATCTTCTTATGGCTTCTTCCCGCAGTATCCACCATGTCACAAAGCTCAAATCATCTCCAACTGCTTTCTTCAACATGACAAGAAGTTTCCTGAACTCCAACGACCTCCACAGTCACCAGATCTCAGTCCAACAGAGCAGCTTTAGGATGTGGTGGAACGGGAGATTCTCATCATGACGCTGCGTGTCAATGTGCAGAAAAATCTCTGAGGAAGAGTTTAAATCTATGACACCAACAATGAAGGTGGTTCTTCAGGTGAAAGGGGTCTGACCGAGTACTAGCAAGGTGGATCTGATAAAGTGGCTTGTGAGTGTATGACGTTGGTGGTTGTTGGCATGACAGACAAAGCTGCCATTCACACACAAATTTTTAAAATCAAGGTTAATTATCCTTATAAAGTGCAAACTGTTGTAAAATGTTTGCGTCATCACACAATAACACAGATGTAAGCTTATTTCTGCTGACAAAGTGAATGAAAATAAATTTAAAAATGAATCAAAATTTTTCAACATAGTTGTAATGGGAAGTCAAAGGTCTGTATTTGGTGCGGAAACATGCAAAAACGTCACAGTGATCTTTTGAGCTCAGTGCTTTAAAATGATTTAAAACGTTCTCTCATCTCTTTTTCTTTTTTTTCTCTTCTGTCAACCTCAGGAAGGAGCAGGGAGAGTCGACCACCAGGTTTGTGACCCTTTCTCTGGACAATCACTGTTTTCTGTTCAGACTTAATGATATAGACAGATATAGGTGTTAAATCAAACTTTGATGTTTGTGTGAGTTTGGATACAGAACTGTCACTTGGCTGTTGCTGCAATTTATATTCCATCTATTGCTTATGACGCTGCAAAAAAACAAAAAAAACAACACACATTTGTTCACACCTCCAGCTGCAAGCATGGTTCGGTTCTTCCAGTATTTTGATATTGAAATTATTTTTTAAAAAAAGTGAAAAATTTGGTTCCAGATGGTGAAAAAAAAAAGCTTTCTGGTAAAATTTGCAGCTCTGCAATGCAGAAGTGAGATATTTATATGCAGTCATTCTCTTGGTACTTTGGAGGCATCAAGACAGGAACAAACTTAAAGGGGTCTTATTATGGTATTTGGACTTTTCTGAGCTTTCTACAGTGTTACAGTGTTGAATCCTCATCAGACATGTGAATGGCACTGTTTTTTATCACCTAAACGCATGTTTGAGTTTGAGTTCCAGCACGCTGTCCGTTCGGTTTCCATGGCGACGAAAAACGCGTCGTTTTAGAGAGTTTTTTCTGCTTTGAAATCCTTGTGACGTCCCGGGGGATAAGGTTCGGTGATTGGTTACCTTCTACTGGTTAACAAGGGCATGTACAAATACATCAGGCGGGTGGAAAACGTGGGATAAAGTTATTTCCAACGGTGGCTGGTGAGTTTACCAAAGAGAGACATCCTGCTGCATTCGTTGCTGTGGGTTGCTGTTTTCCACTTTTTCAGGGTCTGATTCAGTTTTATTGAGTTCATATTAGCCTAATCCTTCTGTTTATGAGATGTTACAATGACGGTGAAAGCAGTTGCGGTGCGCGCTCCCGATGTAGTGCAGTGGCAGGAGGCGGGGCTTAATGCGGAAGAGTCTCAATCCACTCGTTTTGCCCACAAGCTGATCTGACAGCCTACGGAGAGGGTCGGTCTGAAGTAAATAAAGTGATTTGTGGCAATAACTCGACCAGCCCTTCTGGTCTCAGAAATAAAAATAAATTAGCCTGAAATGCACATAATAGTTCCACTTTAACATCAGTTGGTAATCATAGATCTGCCAAGCTATGATAGGATGTCATTTAGGTGCAGGATGATTGGACGGGGGAAGGTACCGTTTCTTCATGGTATACATTTTTATTGATGAAACTATGAAATTATTATTTCTTCATGTGACACAGGAAAACCTTGTCAGCGTCAGTTGTTGGACATTTTAATTCCAACATTGATGCATAATGTTTGTCTGGGTGGAACTAGCTCATTTGCTGGTTTATGGTACATTTAGTTTAGTTTGGGTTTTTTTTCTGCAGTCTGCATACTGATGTAATTATAACTTTAATGTTGAAATCATCATTTTCATGGCACCACAGAGACGAGTCTCTCTCTCTCTCTCTCTCTCTCTCTCTTTTTTTTTAATTTATTCACTTTGTTGTATGATGTTGCTCATTTGAGCTGATTTAACAGAATTTCATGAGTGAAGCTGTAAACTTTTCTCTCCAAGGCTGACACATGCATCTTGATTCTGACTTTCAGAGTAATCTTTACATGAAATTCACCTTTTCTTATCTGGATTTTATGAAAGAATTTTTTTTATATAAAATAAAACATAATGTCCTCAGACTGTTTCTATACTTTTACACTAGGGCTGCATGATATTAGGAAAACATTAAGATATCAATTGCCACATTTGCATGTACAAATATTTCTTAGATCTTATTAAAATCAATCTGATCAGAGAGATTCCAGCTGACATACATGAACTACAGATAAAGTGATCAGTTAAGCTTGTAGCCCTGCGGACATGCACACATACTGAGTTGGAAGAAGAGCATTGAGATGCTCAATAATCTCTTTCAGTTTCTAACAGACATATCCTCCTTAAGCAGTCGCTGAGATACGCAAGCTGTTATCATGATGGTATAGGAGGACTCATTACAAATCAGTCGGTCAAGGTTGTAACAGCTGTCAGAACTTCTCAGATGTGGAGAAACCGTGCTGCGTTTTGACTGGGGAGGGTGAGGATTACCCTGGATTTTTAAAGTCGCAACTTAAAAAAAGTCCAGTTCCTCAAGGCTTAATTTTGGGACCCTTGTTGTTCAGCATCTACACGCTCCAACTAGTTAGGACCATGGAAACTAACAGAATTATGCTGATAACTCTCAGCTCTTTATTAGTGTCTCACCAGCTGACTCTGGTGCAATACAAAGCTTTAAGACGCTTTTTTTTTTTTTTATCGGTGCAGCCCCTGTTGACAGTTAATCCGGCCATCTTGCATCCCACCTGCACACTGAGCTGTCTTCATCCAGTAAATATTATCATGACTCTTGTTCTGTCCCTTTCTCTCTTCCTTTTCTTTTGTTTCTTTACTGAAACAGCTATGGTGCACATTCTAAATGGCCAGTGTGTTTGCAGCTTCCCAGGAGACAAAGTTGTATAGTATGATTTGTCAGCTACAAGATGCAGCTAAAGCACAGGAAAATGCACAGGAATAGATCTCACGGTACCATCATTGCAGAGTTTTAGTGTAGCAAAGTTACAGAGAGCCTCAGTCAAATCAATACTGTAATGTGCCAGAATTTTATTTCATCTAAATGGAGAGGAATCTAAAATTTCTTGTTTAGTTTCGAAGACGGGCATCCAGTTTTGTTCAGCAATGTTAAAAATCAATAGATCAATCCAGAAATTGTGGGGTCCAATCAGGTTCTTTCAAATTTCCCTCCTGTTTTGTAGTTGACCTCTCTTTAGACTTTACATTGTAATATTGTCACAAAAAAACTTGCTTTTTGAGACCAGAGAGAGTTAAAAACAAGCTTTGTTTGCAGTTGGGAGGCTGGAAAAATTTTAAGCTCGTCTCAGTGGTCTGCGTGAACTGCAGTGTCACTGAGACGGTATAGTCAACCTAATTAGGGCAGCTTAAGGCGGTGGGTGTTGACATGTCGCCCCGCTAACAGCTATTTCTGACTCACTCTTATACCTGTTTGTTAGTGTTTTTTTTCCTCACACAAACACACATACATCTGTTTCCTCACCACGCTACTCCTCCAGGTATCTGTTGTGCTCATATTAGACATGTTATTATGTTGGTGTGCATTCATTTTGCTTTATTTTTATGTTTGTGCACTGCTAGTGTTAGTCTTTTCAGCTGATGCATTGCCAGAACTGTAAGGGGTGGACAGCGTGCAACGCTGTAGGAGCTGCCTGATGTAATATGTTGTGTTTTCAGTTATGAAACAGAGTAAATATTTGTCTATCAAGGAGGCTGGACAACGTGAAAAGTCAACACAAAAATAAGCAGATTAAAATGAGTCTGCAGGGAAGATCGAAAGCAGCTTTGCTTTATTTATTGGATGGATTTGCAAAGCATTCAGCACAAAGCTCAGTGTGTAAGAAAGAGAAAGTGGTAAAATGCAGTTGTGACCTAAAAAACAAAAACAGAGAGAAATAATCTGCACTTGAACACCCTCAGTGATCTGTTGTAAGGTTATTGGTATCACACTGAGATTCGAGCACTTGTTGCCATGTTCCAGCTGAATTCACGCGGTAAAAGGAGGACATCGACATGAATTGCATGAGTCACCAAATTGCAGCCTTTTTTTTAGATGGTGCTATAGGTGTTCATTTTCCTCCCCTGAGCCCAATTGCCTCAGATCTCTGCAACTAAATGCCAGCCAGCCATCCTCAAACTGAAACACCCGCAGTAACTCAGAATCTTCATTTGAGTTGTTGCTTTTATTTCATTAACACATACACAAGAAAAAAAAGAAAGCAGGTTCATTTTTTTTTCCACTTTATCAGACACAGGATGTTCTCTCATCTGTTTCTAAATTATGTAACACATCGTGTGTCTATCTCCCCTTGGTTTTTAGTAAAAATCATAGTAATAAACAGAAGCTACTGAAGAGGTGTACCACTCGGAAACATAGGTACACGGCATCCCTGCTCCCATGTGACATGAAGTTTTTTTCTTTGGGAATGCTGACTAATTCTTAGTGCATGGGTATCTGTAGGAGGCTGAGAGCCTCAGAGAGGCCAGAGCCAGTGAGTCCTGCAGGGAGATGTCTTCATAGTAACCCTCTATCTGCTTCTGTTTGACATGTGCCTGAGCAATGTGCTACTTCTGCTTGTTGTGATTTTATTTTTCAGCTGTTAGACAAAAATGTGCCGGGTTTTTATTCTCAGCTGCAGATCCTGTGAAATAATCAACATTTGGGAGCTTTTTCTTGGATGTACTGAGCTTGAAATGCTCTTCCGTGGTTTGGCATCATTTTCATTACATGCTTCCTTGTGTGGCATCTATTGGCCTTCTCTTCCTGATTTCCTTTAATTAATTTCTTGTTCTCTAATGTCAGTTTCATGCTTTTTATTGTCAGTAATCTCATGAAGGAGACCATTTTATCAATGTTTTAAATGCTTATATCTCCACAACTTGATGGAGATTATTAGTTAACAATAGCAATAAATCTGCATTCTCACACAGCTGGAAGTAGTCCCTCACAAATGTACCATTGGTTTTCAGATTTATTGAGAATCTAAAGGAAAAAACTTTGAGTATAGGTGAGAAAGAATAAAGTTTTTGGTCTTTTCATTAAGTTGGCTGACAATAAGACAAAAGTTCTGCATTTTCCAGTAACTATCCTCTGAAATTAAACCAGGTGTGCTAAAAAATCCTACATAGCAAATATGCCTGACCTTTGTGTGCTGCATTTGCATGCTTTTGTTCTGTATAAACACAACCTCTCCACACCTCATTACCTGCTTTGTTTACAGTCTGCAGATAAATTTGATTTATTTCCATCTATGAATGCCCTTTTTATAATGAACCATATTAAAATAATAATTACATCTTTAAAATGTTTTTAAATGCAACAAAAAGGTTTTGAATCTTGATTTAACAGACAAAAGTACAAGTAAATTATTTTAATTGCACTGACCAACTTCATTGTTTTTAGTAAATATAAAGTTTTCTCTAATTCTACCAACAACGCATTAAACGTAGATGATGGCAAAGTTGTAAAAGGTTGTTTTTTAATATGCAGTAACATCATTTTGGACATTTCTCAGCAGGATAACTGGTGACATGTAAGGGTGTCAGCACTGGGTATAAAAAGAGCAGCCATCAAACTCTCCAGGCAAGGATGGGTTATAGTTCACCACTTTAGTTCAAACTCCAACAGAGAATCATCACTTTAGTTCAATAAATATTTCTCAATGACTGATAAAAAAAAATATTCAGGGAGTCCTGGAAAATCTGTGTCTAAAGGCCAAAGACAGAAACCACTCTTGGATGATGATGATCTTTGAGACCTCACATGTGTGCTGTCTTTCTGTCCATCTGAGGTGAACTGGTATCCAAAGAACTTCTCACCGTTTCTGCACAGATCTGATAAATGGCTTCCTCCTTGTGCAATCCCGTTTCAGATTATATCTGGATGCAGTGATGTGTAAAAATGGTTTAGCAAGATTCTGCTGACCTCCTGTTGCTGTAATGATCATGGGATCATGACAGTTTCTCCTACAGTGCTGCTTATTCTGTGCTCAGATGAGTTCATGTGCCAGCTGCTTTTGGCAAAAACTGACATCCACTAAGTGAGGTAAAGGAGAAAAGGGGAGGGGAAGATGAATGGGGAGAATCAGACAACAACCATGGAGTGTTGAACAGTCAACATCTTCAATTCAGCAAGAAATGGAATTAGATTCCTTAGAAAACCTGAAATAGCCAAAATGGCCAATGTTGCACTGAACATGTCATTTCCATGTTTTTAAAGTTTAGTTTAAAGTTTTTACACAAGACACCTTGAAAGAGTTGAACCCTTATATGTTACCCAAGAAAAATTTAGGCTTTGAGTGAGATAGATACCTGTTAGGTCATTTCAGCAGTATCTAGAACTATCTGCTGCTTCAGCAATTTCTATACCAATCTACCGTTTCATCATAAAAGATTAAGATTAGATTAGAAGAGATGAGAAGATTAAATTTAATATTTCCTACAAACAATGAAGTTCATTAAATGAACACTATGAAAATGGGATTTGAAACCTCAGCATTGTTGCAAAGTTTGCTCCTCACCCTTTAGACCATAGATCGTATATAAAAGATGGACGGAGCCTCCCGCGGTTAAAAGTGAAGCCTATATGGAAGTGCATAAAACTGCAGTTCCCCCTTCATCCACTAGGGGCTGCAAAACAGAGTAAATCCCCGTAGACTCCCATGTTAAAAAGACCAACTTCACAGCAGAAATAAACACGTTTACAGCCTGGTTCAAAAATCCAGTTTAGGTTTATAGGTCAGGTTTACCTTCATGACAACTGTGGGGGGAGTGAATTTTTTTTCTAACTCACCCGTTTAAAAGTAATTTAATCTGGAAGTTTGGCATATTTAGGGGTGTGTCCTTTTGATTGACAGGTACCCGATCTCCCGCTTCCAGTAAGAAGAACGTAGGACAACCACGGTTATCTACAGGTTAGCTCTGAGCTACAGAAAGCTCGGAGTTCGCTAGATGTCAATCATCCACCATGACACTTCCAGCCCCCCTCTGAGCTCCACCTCTTTGCCCATATTTGTATTTTCCGGGCGAGACAACATGCATGCCTCTGCCAAGATGGCGATGATAGGAACCGCCCACCGAGCCTCAATTCAGCTCTTCAGAAACCTATGGGTGACGTCACAGAGGCTCCGTCCATCTTTTTATATACTCTATATATATATATATATATATATTTTTTTTTTTTTTTTTTTTTTTTTTTATACTACTATATTCTATGCTTCAGACACAAACTTCCTCACACAGTGGAAGCATCATCACTAACCAGGACCTGCATTTTGTGTGAACTACCTGCTACAGTGCATGAGAGATTTTTTCATCTTTTCCTGCAGCCCTTCATTCTTTTATGAGAAAAACATCTAAATGATGGCTACTGTGTAAATGCCACATCACAAGGAACAATCTTTTCCAAAAACGTCCAGGAAAATTTATCATGTTGGCCCTCAATCAATAACACATCTTCACCTGTTTCTCTTTTCAAACCTTCATGTCCTCCTTCTCTATACAACTCCTCCTCCCTCTTGTAGCCAGAAGTTGAGCTTTAAGGAGCGAGTGAGGATGGCGAGTCCTCGCGGTCAGAGCATCAAGAACAGGCAGTCCTCTACTGCAAATGACCGGCGCTCTCCAGTGGCTGATACTGGTACAGAGGGCACCAGTCCTGCAAAAGTTCAGAAGAGCTGGAGCTTTAATGACCGCACACGTTTCAGGCCCTCACTCCGTCTGAAGAGCCAATCCCGTTCCACCACTGACGGTCAGTGCCTCAGGCCTCCAAATATAGTTTGACCTTTTTTTTTTTTTTTTTTTACGTTGTTTTTTTTCAAGTATGTTGCAGATAGATTGGCAGGTCTCGGTATTTTAAGCCAAACCCAGAAGACAAACGTCATAAAGACTAGAAACAAGGAAAAAAGTTACTTTGATGAATATCAAGTTATTCCTATCTCAGCGTTGTCCAACCCACCACAACTGTTTTCCTGCTAATTAATGCAGCTGTGTAGAGGACTGCTCATGGTTGTTGTCCTTCCTTACTTTGGCCTTGATGTGCTGGCCTGGGAAACAGCCAGCTGGTGTTTGTGGATGGACGGATGTTTGAATGGAGTTGGGAATGAGCCAGGTACAGGGAGTCAGAGCTGCCTGGTTTACAGAGGCCTGCTGGTGAACAGGAATCAATCAAAGCTAGCTAAACTCAAAACGGCTGGCAGGTTTGCAATGTTTTCTCTTATCAGAAGTTACACACCAAGAGGCAGCAGTCTCTTAGTGTCAAACCCCAAGCATTTCAATGAGAATGCAAGAAAAAAATGAGAACAGCACAGTCCACTTTAGAGCTGCTGGTAATTTCTCCACTTCAATCAAACCACACAAACAAGGTGTCATATAAAAGCGGCGAGTCTGCTGATGACAGAGATGTCTGTCTCACCGCTGTGGGACAAAACATTTTGGAGCAAGCAGCCAGAATCATAAATCACGTCTCACTTCTGCTGTTTTCTGGTGAAACGTTTTATTCCACCTCTTCAAAAATTGCGAATGTGTCTCCCATGACTGTCTTTGTTTGCAATGAATCATAACTGGAGAAAGAAAAATTCTGCCTGGTTTTAAGTCTCCATTTCAACTCCACAATCAGATTTCAGGGTCACAATTAGATGGAAACAACATGAAAGCATGGATCCATCCTTCCATGGATCCATGCTTTAAGCTGCTAATAAAGCCTACTAAGCTAATAAATAATGTACATTAAAAGCCTTTTTTTTTTTTTATTACCATTAGCCTAATAAATTATGTTAGCATGCTAAGTGGTCACAGGAAGCAGCTTAAAAGAACAAATGGATCATGCTTCTTGTGTTTTTCTTTTTCTCGAGCAGCAGACTCAAACATGACGACGGATGATGGCTTCGATGAGAAAGGCTGTCACTGTGAGATCTCGGTGGAAGATTTGCTGCCATCAGTCAAGACTGTCATCCGAGCTGTTCGGTGAGTCAAAGGAAAAAAAAACACTTTGGCTTCAGGTCAGGAGGAAGAGCAATTGTCCCCCAACCATTAAGTTGGGGGATCAATTCGAGATTTTCTTTAACTACATGTCCTTGGGCAAGACACTGGACCCCACGTTGCCTCTTAATGTGTCTATTGAGGTATCAATGCAAATTATAAGAGAAAGGTTAAGAAGT
Organism: Telmatherina bonti; assembly: GCF_933228915.1. Taxonomy (NCBI): domain Eukaryota; kingdom Metazoa; phylum Chordata; class Actinopteri; order Atheriniformes; family Telmatherinidae; genus Telmatherina; species Telmatherina bonti. The sequence continues at coordinate 14,314,474 of NC_136621.1, forward strand.
AAGGAATAAAAATAATACTCTATACAACAATATTAGTAATGTGTGTGTGAATGGGTTAATTTGACATGTGGTGTAAAAAGGCAACACATGATTGGAAAAGTCATTATTTTATATTTCTACTAACCAACTTCAACTATACAGTATAAAAACTGAATAGATTCACGTTTCAATTGTGTTCCATCAGTTTCTCTTTAATGACATTTGGAAATGGAGGATACTGATTGCTTTGAAAACAAACATCATTGATAATATTATTTTCCTCAACAATACGATTTTTGTTTGTTTTAAAAGTAATTTTGCAGACAAAACAAAGTTGCACACATTAGAAAAAGAAAACAAAAAAACAATAGCACTTGGAAAAAAAAGAAATCAAATGACAGACATTAAAATGATATGACAGTATTAACCATACTGTCATGTCCAACCATTCCTCATGTACCTATTGATGATCTTTGATTGCGTTTCACACAAAGCAATAAGCCATGACCCGTCTTTTGCTGGAGAGACTAAGCATTTGGTAGATTCTCCTTTTATACCCAATGCTGACACCCTTTCTTTTCACATTTTAGTTTTCTGATTGTGTCTTATAGAACAATAGTTGTGTATATCATAATGACCTTTTCTTGCTCTACCTCAGTTTTTTTGTTGAGATATTTTTGCATCAAAGTTTAGAAATTTTTTATTTATAAACCACAGAATACAAAGTTTGGATGATTTTCGAGTAGCTTTTCGAGTGTTGTTGGGTTAAATGCAGTAAAACTGTGCAGTTTTACTGAACGGAGACACAACAATCACTTCATTTGTACTCATGTCAGATAAAGGTTCATACATAGGAATTACACAGAAGATACTCTTGTATTGCCTTAATTTTATTTCCATTCCACATTTTGTATGAAGGATCTCTTTAAATGTACTTTAAGTTATTTGTGTCTGTTTTCATGTCTTCCCTTGCCAAAGATATCCGTTGATTCACATTTAACTTATTTTTTCAGCAGTGTTGAATATCGATTGAGGAAAATCATGCAGTTTTTTCCTTGTTCTGCAGACACAAACACAGGAGACTAAAGAAAACCTGAATTAATAAATGCACGCTCTATAAATGCACTGCAATTCCACCAACAGATACATTTTTCTAAAATCCCTGCAGCAACATGACTCCACATAGTTTACAGTCAAGATTCTGAACACGCCCAAAGAAAACAGCCAGTTGATCAACATAAATATTAGAGATTACAGATATTCATTTATGTTACCAGTGGCCGAAGAGGTAATGGGAAAATAACTGATTCAACTGAATTTGTGCCCTTTGAAATAACCATTTTCGACACAAAAACAATGAACAATAGAATATACATGGATTTTTACAGAGACACATTTAAAGGAGTGAAAAAGATTTGAAAAAACCCAAAAGCTGCACGTCTCCGTCTGAGTTGGTGCAGGTCATGATTACCGACTGGGTCAGAGCTCTCCCTGGTGGCTGAATGAAGCATCTGCTTTTCCTTCAGGATTATGAAGTTCCACGTAGCCAAGAAGAAATTTAAGGAGACGCTGCGTCCGTATGATGTAAAGGACGTGATTGAACAGTATTCTGCAGGTCACTTGGACATGCTGTGTCGCATCAAGAGCCTGCAGACCAGGTAGGAAGGACAGCAGGGCTGCACTGTGCTAAAAGTTTCTATTCCTGACTATAAGTGACGGATGTGTTGCCTTGTATCAGCGTTTGTGTGGATGACTCTGACCTGTTTGTGTTTGATGTCTTTGCATGTGTGTGCATTTTTTTTGCTTCTATCACAGGCTGGACATGATAGTTGGGCCGCAGCCCTTGAGCACCAGAGCCAAGACCTTTTCCTCCCCTTCACTGAATGTCTATTACAGCCAGGGGAGAAAGAACTCTACCCAGGGGTCAGGACACCCCCACCCACCACTCCATCATTCACACCTCTCAGGCAGTTAATTCAGTGAGAACACTTGTGAGCATGTGCAGACTCCCCTGATGATGCACACTCAGTCAAATCAAAGTAAAACATTTTCTACAGAACAATTCTTCCAGATATAATTTCAAGTTGTTTTTAAGGAAACTCCTGGGTTATAAGATAAAGCTCAACATGTGTCCTTGAATTGACTGAACTGAGAGAAACACTCTATTCTCCCATCCCCAAACCACACACACACACACTAACTCTGCAGTGTGTCCACTCTGATTTTGTTGGGTGTTCTGGGATTTATACTAATACATCTGCAACCTGATGTTCAGACATGCAAACTCCACTGCTGTGGGTTTCTAACGCTGCCCCTGCTGTTGTTCACCAGCTGTTCTATCAACTTCCTCGTGTAATTCCCCCCCCCATATATAACATAAAACTTGACTTTATTGGCTTTAAATAAAAGTCTTTTTAAAAAAAAAAAAAGAAAATAATATTCATATGTTGTTTCAAAGCTTCAATCTTATAAAGAAAAGCATCAGACGGTCATCCTCCCACAGTTCAGGTCAGAAACTCAGCCCTTCTGGGCATAAAATTATTGTTAAAAACATATTGTAAAGCTTGTAACCAAAAAAAAAAAAACACCAAGCCATCAACGTAAAAGTGTCTGAGCATTAAGAGGATGGAAATAGAGAAAAAAATCTGAAAAGTTTCCACTGTTTTTTGGCCTGTTTTGGGGAATCAGTGTTGCACATAGAGTAAAAAAGAAACAACTTCACATGACACATCTGACCTGGCAAAGGTTCAAATGATGCAACTCACCAGTTGTTTTATTATTAGAAGTACTGTATGTTTTTGTCGTTTTCCTCAGGTTTGTTTTTTTTTTAATGTCTATTTAAATATTTTGGTTTTTTAACTGTTACAGAAGACAAAAAATAAATATAATTTTGAGAGAAATTACCCTCACAAGGTTTCAGCATCACTTGAGAGCTGATATCCAATGTTATCCCCACACCATACAAGTCACGTAAAAACTTTCCTTTTCTTTTTTTTTTTTTTTATCACAAAGCTTGTATTTTTATATGAGTTGTTTTTTCTTTCTTCATACTTTTCAATTTGTCAGACTTGAGCAGTAAATCAAGGAAAGTAGAATGGTTATCATCAACACCAGCACTTTTTACAAGTTATCCCAGTTGCATCTTGAAATATTTACATTTTAGTTATTAATAATTGTGAAATAATATTTTCTAATGTATATTTTGTAAAATTGTAGTTTTGGTTTGTACAAATCCAACTTTTCCGTCATCTACAAGTCCCTCTCTGTTGTGCTTCTGCTCCACCTCAGAAGCTCCGCCCTGTTGCTGAGGTTGGAATTATGTAACCACGGCAACAATCAACTTGAATAAAACACTTTAATTATCACATTTTAAACTATCAAAAATTGTCCAAATTCAGGACAACACGCAGCTTTTTGGTGCTGGAAGATCCTGTTTTTGCTTCACAACTTAAAACCTGCTTTTGGCCTCAATGGGGGTTCGACTGTTCCAGCATTTCACTGTTTCCTGTGGAATTTAACCCAAACTAACTTTATTGACCTGATTCTTTATTAACATGCTTGACTGAGCTGGTGTGGGTGTTATGAAGCAGAATATGTTGACAAATTCAGTTTTTTCCCTACTCTGGTGTTACATGATTGTACTTGTTGAAATTCCAAACATAAGAAACATGGAGTCATTCAGCAAATTTCAGTTCTGTCATCTGAATTATGGAGCATTTTTTACAGTGCACTTTTACTGTTTTTCTGGTGCTTGTATCTGAAAAATCCTAATAAACATGATAAATATAAACCTTGTTTTAATCCAAACCCCATATTACAAGTGAAAACTGAAGGTCTGTTGGCGAAGTGGCTGGAAGCTGATAAATAATTACTCCATGAATCTCATGTTTGGCATTTTCCTGTCACACACTTTTATCTTACAGCTGGAAAAAAGAAGTTCATACAAGGAAGACAGGTGGTAACTGTTGCTTGATTTCCTGAAATGTCTGTCACGCAGCACTGGAATTTATCCAATCAGATACTACGATGTGCTTGTTCTTCTTTTTAACACCTTCCTGTGGGCTGCTTAGCGGATTTCTACTTCACTCCTTTAATTCCAGCTGCTAACATGTTTGCATGTTTGTGTTTCACCTGGGATCCAGAGTGGACCAAATCCTTGGTAAGGGCCAGATCCCTCTGGATAAGAAGATCCGGGAGAAGCTGCTGTCTGACGGAGATATTTTAGAGGACATGAGCATGCTGGGTCGTGTCTGTAAGGTTGAGCGGCAGGTGTGTAAAATGTTGCATTGAATCATTACGAGTTGCTGGTGGTTGTAGTTTAATTTCACTGCATTCAACACTTCAGGTGTCACTATATCTACTAAGGCTGTGACGATATGCTTTCGTCCCGATTCGATTCCAATCTTTTTGGGTGCCGATTCGATTTAAAATTGCCACTCTCACGATTCTTTGATATTGCTGATTTTTGTAGACTAAAAACAAACTTTTTCTTGTCATTTTTCTTGATTTGGATTAAGAAAAAACAACACAGTAGCCAGACCATCATTCTGCTGCTGTAATGCCCAAGAAGTCAAGTAAAATGATCAATAAAAATGACAAAAATTTTATAATGGATTATTATTTTTATTTTTTTGAAAAAAAATCAACTTTTTAACAAAAAAAATTATTTTAAAGTTGTGGCGCAAAAAATCCAAAGACTCGATTTTTTTTTTTTTTTTTTAAATTTTCCTACCCCTAATATTTACTGTAGTTGAATTTGATGCAGCCCAGCATTATTACACTCCTTGCTCTAATCAGCTTCCTCTTCTCTCAACCCGCCAGGTACAGTCTATTGAGTCAAAGCTGGACTCTCTGCTGGACATTTATCGTCAGGTTTTACGTAAAGGCTCCTCCTCGGCTCTCACACTCTCTTCTCTGTTTGAGCTGGAGCAGACCTCCGACTACCACTCCTCCGTCTTCAGCAAAGATTACTCCGGTTCCACTCAGGTCAGCGGTAGCGGAGGTCCTCCTCCGGGCGGCTTTGCCACACGCTCCTCAACCAATTCCCACCTTTCCCAGGGAGGACTCAACCTTATTTTGGCACCTCCAAATGAGCTCAACCTCAATCTCAACGCCTCTTCTTCCACACCTCCCTCTGGCCTTCCATCTTCCTCTTTTAGCCCATCACCGCTGCCTCACCATCATCACCATCATCATCTGCATCGTCGTGCGCAGGCTCAGGCCACCTCGCCTGAAAGTGATGAGGCTGTGGGGAACTCTCCTCCTCTACTCACCCCTAACAGCACCAGTAGTTCAGTGGGAAGAGGAATGGGACATGGTGGGTTCCCTCTTCTGGCCAGACTTCCACCTCCCCCTCTCAGCCATAGCAGTGGCCCAGGCAGCGTGATGCAAGCAACGTCCCATGAGGCATCCCCGGATATGGACGACTTCTGTGGAGGTCTAGGGAGGCACATGGAGGACAGCAGTGCAGGCCTTGAGTTGGGGCTGAACAGGCCGGATTACGGTGGCAGTCGGATTAACGCTAAAGAGGAGGGGTCCTGGAGGAGACACATGAGCCTAGAGCTGGAGCCCCTGGTGCCCCCGACCCCAGTCTGCTGTTCTGGGCCTGTACAAAGGGACAGAGGACTTGGCAAGTCCATTTCCGTGCAGGATCTGATGCAGGTAGCTCCTGTTCAGGACGCCCATCACAGCCACAGCCTGTCATCTCCTAGCCCTAGCACAAGCAGCGATTCCCCTTTCGGCTTCCACAGCAACAGCCAAGACCCAGGGGGGGGAGGCGATGGTGCAGGAACAAGAGGTGGGGGTGGCTGGGGTGAGGAGGACCTCTTTATCAGTGACAGGGAAATGGAGGTACAGAGATTTGACTTCCTGTCCCAGGGGACCGCTGAAGCTCACAGCTACTCCTCCGAGCTCCTGAGGACAGGGGGCAGAGCGGGGGGAGGCTCCCGGGGCTCGAACCAAAGCCTGGCCAGTGGTCCAGCATCCTCCCCTTCCACTGGCAGCACTGAATTGCTGAACATGCCACATGTACGACTAAAATAGACCCAGCTTCATGCTTAGTAGACGCACAAATCTCACCTCAAAGAGACAGTTTTTATCCTTTTTGAAGGGAAGGGGGCGGGCGGGAATATAACACGGGGTCTTCTTTTGTTCATTTTTATGTTGATCGAATTGTTAAGAATCACATTATTTTCATGCAGGCTGATCACATGGACGTATCACTGCATGAGTTCTGAGTTGTAACGTATGTCTGACGAACCTGAGTTGGAAGATGAAGGCTTTAAAAACAAGAAAAAGAGGTGCTGAGAAAAAAAAACAACTAACTGTTGATGAAGGAGTTTGGTCCTGAGAGTCGGCGGGTCGTACATGACGCTGATATCCAGCATGAACTGCATGTTTTTAGTCAAAAGCACAGATCTGAAACTACACATAAGGGCATGGGTGCACAACATTTAACATGTCTACTGCAAGCAGGAAAAATAAAAGATGTAATTTACGTCGCCATCACAAAGGATACCTCACCAGTGCCATCATTCGTTTCCATGACAACCAGTCCATTTCTGAAAACCAGATCTCCTTGTGTTAATATCTCTAAATTCAAACCAGTACCATCCTAAACAAATGCAATACCTTCAGTCACACACAACCTTTTCATGTCTACCATCATTTTGAAGGACCATCAGTGTTTATTATGAATGAATGAATGTTACAAAAATATATTCTTGTAAATTTCACCCTTTTTTTCTGTTCAGTCAGTCCATCAACAGACTGGAAACATCCTTCAGGTGTTATTGTGACCTGTTTGTTACATAGAAACAATAATTAGATCATTTGAAAGCAACAGAAATTACAGGAAAGGTCTAAATTATTCGGTCTTTTGTTATTTAAGCTCCTGCATTTTCTCCACTGCAGGGACCAGAAAGGGGCACAAACTAGGCATGAGAAAACTTCACATTCTTTTAATGTTACTCACCAAAAGTCCTCCATATCATCAGAAAAAGATGCTAGACTTGTTGGTGCTCACTTTGTATTTAAATTGACTCACTGAAAGGTCTGAAATATGTCTACAAATAGCCCCAATGTGGCTAAGTTAGTAGCTGAGGTACCATGTGCATCAGTATAATCAGCGTACCAGGAAATTGTGACAAAGGTTCCGCGATTTAAATGCGTTTTTTGTGTGTGGGTATATACTTACACATATCTATGTGTGTGTGTAATTTGAAAATTTGAGATGAAAGATGTAACCTGTTCTTCAGGAGATAACATCCTCTCCCTTACGGACCCACTCCAACATGGAAAAAAAAACAAAGCAATACAAGCTGTGAGCAGATGTGGCGCAACTTTGTTTTCATTTCATGCAAAAGTTGCTCTGATCTACTGATGGAGTTCAGACATAATCTTATATGGAAAGTGACTGTATTAAGGGATCTGTACGATTAATTATGCTGTTCAATACCATGATTAATTGCGAAATGAAGTAATCATGGACTGCACTGTGGCGTAGTGGTTAGCACTGTACCCTCACAGCAAGTTTGATCCTTGGCTGGGGGGAGGGGTTGGATGGTGGTCTTTCTGTGTGGAGTATTCCCCTTGTATGCGTGGGTTTTCTCTGGGTACTCTGGCTTCCTCCCAAAGACATGCATGTTAGGTTAATTGGTTAATCTGAATTGCCCATAGGAGTGAGTGTGAGTGTGAATGGTTTGTGTTTGTGTTGGCCATGTGATGGACTGGCGACCCTGCCTCTCGCCCGAAGGCTGCTGAGATAGGCCCCAGCTCCCCCGCGACCCTTACTCAGATTAAGCAGTTTCAGAAAATTAATAAATGAAGTAATCATGACACCCTTAAACCCCGCAGGAAGCTGCCACATTGCTGCTACAAATGACTGCAGCAAGACACGCGTTTCCTCTGAAGGTGTAGCTTTAATGCCGTCTCCAAGCTGCAGCTCAGACCTGTAACTACAAGTTGGCCGACTAATAAAACTACGTCTGAGGCAGCAAGTTTAGATTCTAAGAACTAGTACCTGTAAATAAAACTCCTGGGTACTTTTGGTCCAACATGGCTTTTAAACTTTGTGGACTGACAGAATAATATAAAGTTCAGATTATGTGAAGCCTTTCAAACTTCAGAACTTAAAGTGCCCCTCACCCAGACTGTCATTGTGAGGTGCAGATGCCAATGGAAGTGCATATTTGAACATGTATGGATTTACTCGTGCTGGGAACTGGGATACCTTATTCCCAACCTGTGGAGGATCTGAAGAGCAGGAAGCACATCAAATATGCACAAATCAGTTGTTTCAGACATGGATTTAAATACATATTGAATGTTATTACTGGTTAATGAAGTGATTATTGGTCAGAGTGGTGGGACCATACAAAGCACTTTGTTTTGGTTCAGAAATGTAACTTTTTATTGCATTTGTTTGATTTCCACTGTGGTTTTAAATTATGTTATTTAGATCAATCAATGTTTGCTTGTTTCAAACAGTGCAATCTGGCTTTTTTCTCTTTTTTTTAAATCCTTGAAATGGACTTTGCAGCAGAATGTATAGCCTATTAGAATGAGCTGAACATCTATTTGCTTGGACTGCTGACCAATGATGATTTATTACCAACATCCTGTTCACGCTGCACGGTGTAAAAGTGGTTGCACAGGTAAAGGTTAGGTAGTTCTGTCCAAGTTTTATCACAGCCTCACGAGATGCAGGTTGATCCCACCAAAAAGAACGTGAAGCCTGAGTAATGCATCATTCCTAGCTGGAAGTAAACCAGGGGGAAACCAGGGGCTGAAGAAATACCAGCAGCTACAAGGAGATGTACTCAGCAGACCATTCAACTCGACCAAAAATCCACATTGGAGAAAGAAACATGTCAGTCTGTGTTCTCTGCTCTAAAATCCCAAATGGAAGAATAATCACTGAACAGAAAAAAATGAAATCAAAGCTCTCTCTGTGTTTCTGCCTTTTAAAGGTGTCATAATTCTGTTTTTGTGCTTGTTGTCCTACATTAATGAGATTAATGACTTGTTTCCCATTGATCAATCACTGGCTGGATTATGGTATAAAAAGTTTATGAATGCTGAAAGATATTTTAACCAAAGAAAAGATATGATGTGAAGAATAATAAAACTAGAAAGCCTGTTACTGCAGTTTGCTGTAACTGGGATGGGATTTGTTACTGTATGTCATCATACAGAAATGATTTTATTAAGATCTTAAAATTTACTATAAATAGATCCCAATTAGTTCTTTTTAATTATAAGTTAACAGGCAACATGTGAGAAAAGGAGCATGCATGGTTTTTACGTGCACGCCCTGTTTACACATCATCCAGCTACTAGATATGTGTAAGACCTGACTTCAGTTCGCTCATAGGACTCATAGTTCCTCAGATATTTTAATATATTTTGCATGAAGAGGCTTTCATATCTAACCCTACCTATGGCTGAGAGTGAATGCTAATCATCAAGCTAAATAAGAAGTTAAAGAAAACCCCAGGTCTTCAGTACATACAGCATTCTGGTGCCTTGCTTCGTGGTTCATAATAATTGCCGTCTAAGAAATGGTTGCAGTCTTCATTTTGTCTCTGAAAATGGTCTGATTCGATGCATTTTACTTTGTTTTCCTTTCATGAGGAGGGGATAAAATGGGCCATTATTAATGTTAACATTCTGTCTATTTTAATTTATTTAAATTATGTTCACATATTTACACAAGTAATAATCAAATCGGTTAATCAAGCCTGTAATGTAATGAAAATGCAACTGAACTTTTATTCTCATCCATCAATAAAGGAAAATCTAAGTGAAGTTTGTTTTTGTAACATTTCTGTCATAACTGAAAACTTTGTGGTTCAACTGCAGGAACAAAGACAATCTTTAACCATCTTTAATTTTATGAATGTATGCTCACAAATAACAGCATTTAAGGTGCACAAACTTTACAGTAACATTTATCAGTGCTACTACAAGGGAGCTTAAGACAAGCAAAGTGCAAGGCGCTAGCTTCTCTAATGCGCTAACAGCAAACATGCAGGCTGTCGGTCTACGTTGGTTAGTGAGCATGTCTTGGTTTTTCTCGTGAAAGCTACAACATGAAGCACTACTTCAACAAAGACCAGAATATAGAGCATGTCTACCTTGAAACTACATGTATTTGGTTATATGAACAAGCAGCTTAACTTAAACTATAACGGCTAACAGCTTGTTGTTATTACACCAAGACAACAAACCTTACATGTGACAGTGAGTTAACATGTTAGCTGCTAACTGTGCAGAGGTTACATTTTTTCCTTCGTCTGCTTTTGCGATGCATTGTGATAATAGACCAGACGCTGACTATGGTGTGCAGAAGGGGTGGGGTGCTAGTGTGTCTTCGGCCACGCTGATCGTTTGGGGCAGCAGCCCAGCACAACGTTCATTTGGCCTTCTGCGCCTTCTGTGCTGACTTGGTGATCTTACCGCTCGTGGGAGCTTTCTTTTCCACACCCTTGATCACTCCCACTGCCACCGTCTGACGCATGTCACGGACAGCGAACCGCCCTGAGGAGGGATCATGGAGAAAAACCAAACATATCTAGATTAACTTAAACACTAGAACTGCCAAGAGAAGCACTTTATGTAACTTTTACAGTTTACCCTATGTGTCTCATACCTTGACTTTTTTTTTTTAAATCACCATTTTTGACATATTGTTTAACGTATTGAAATGTCTGCGATACAAAATAAAAGAATTGTGAGCAATTATCTCCAAAACCACCAAAGGAAGTAATTTTGAACCCATTAAAACAACGTAAATAGCTACGATAAGTCAAGGCACCCACATTTTGGCAATAAATGGCAATAAAAGCTCAGCAGATTTGATTTAGCCTGCAGATTTTTACCAGTTGCAAAGTTAGATAAACTATTAATAAATTTCACTAAGATGAAGGAAAGATCAGTAAGTTCTGAGATTCTGACTAGTCAGTGACCGATAATTTTCTCCAAGTAAGAATTCCCCTACTTGAGATGGTTGGTATGATTTTTGGCCAATATCCGCTATGCCAATAGTTTACAACTAATTTGATCAATAACTTATAAACAATGTTGTTGTTCTTAAATTACACACTTGGCCAGGGAGATATGATCATTTCTACCTATGTTTACATGTGGTTGACGTGAGAAATTCCAACGTGGGATCTCTGTCTGATTGTAGGAGGGCAGACCTGTGTGTGCGTTGATGATACAATTACATGTCTACATAAGATACATAAGACCAGCCAGTTTAGACTGGGTTTGCTGTGTGGCAGATTGCTTCCCTTCCACTCCCCCAAAAATACAATAATTGGGAAACATTGTTTGTTTTTTTTTTACATCTTAATGAGTGCAGGTCCCTGGTTCAAAACAAAAAGTTTACACCATTTTAGGAATAAATGTTATACATTAACAGCAAGTGCACTGAAATCCAAGCATCTCGGTTTCTGCAGCAGCAGGCAGAGGAACGTCCCACAGCTCACCTGCTACAGGTCCTACATCAAGTAGTCGCAGGTGATGTGACATCACATGCACAATATTATAAGTAGTATAATACTGAATATATAAGTATAAGTAGTATTACAAGTATTCATTATTTGTCATTATTCATGAATTTTTATTGATTTATTTAAAATTTAACGGTATTTTGTTTTATTCCAGAGGTTTTCTTTTTATTTATTCTCTGATTTTTTCGGTATTATTATTTGGTGTTACTATATAATTTAAATAACCCATAAAGGGGTAAAGTTTGCACCGTCAGTGAGGTTAAAATAAAAGTTAATGGCATCGTGGTGCAGGCCAGAAAACTCACCCAGCGGTGGGTACTCGGAGAAGCTCTCCACACACATTGGCTTCCCAGGGATCATATCTACAATGGCAGCGTCTCCGGATTTCAAAGACTTTGGATTGTCTTCCAGCTTCTTTCCAGAGCGACGGTCGATCTTTTCTTTTAGCTCTGCAAACTTGCATGCGATATGTGCAGTGTGGCAGTCGAGCACGGGGGCATAGCCAGCGCTGATCTGTCCAGGATGGTTCAGGATGATCACCTGGGAAAAAGGAGGAAAGCACAGGAACACAAACATTCCTGGATGTGCTTTTCAAACTGAGAATCTCTCTGAGCGTTAACTCCTGTGAGCAGACCTGAGAGGTGAAACCGGCTGCCTCCTGTGGCGGGTCATTCCTGCTGTCTCCTGCCACGTTGCCTCTGCGAATATCCTTCACAGACACATTCTTGACATTGAAGCCCACGTTGTCACCAGGCAACGCCTCGGTCAGGGCTTCATGGTGCATCTCCACTGACTTCACCTCGGTGGTGACGTTGACGGGGGCAAAGGTCACCACCATGCCAGGTTTCAGAATTCCTGTCTCGACTCGGCCCACAGGTACAGTACCAATGCCTGACAGAGAGGCAGGTTAGCAGGTTTATAAGTAAAACTGATGCACAAAAATAATGCTTAAGACCTCTTTCCCTTCAGCTGTTCCTGAGCAAGTTGCTCTCACTCCTAAAATACTTTAACAGCAACAACTTAGGCAGAACTTCATAAACGGAGCAGAGTAGCAAAGCAAAGTAGATTCAAAGCAGAACTCCTTTTCATTTAATTCAGGTTTTCTTCTGACAATTAAAAATCATTTAATTGACATTTTAACAAGATTAAAACCATTAATTTTATTCATTTATTCTAATTTCGCCTTGAACTTTTACCAAAGTCTGTCAACTCCACATGACATTTCCAGGTTGAGTTTCTTGTCCAGGAGGCTGTCCTTCAATCCACTTTTGGTATTTTAGTATATATTAGGTTTTTGTCTGCTGAGGATGTCTCCAAAGTTGAAGTTTCACCAAATGAAATGGGACACATTTGGTTGAACACTGCTAGCCTTTCTTACAGATGAGCTTGACGTTCTTGTGCAGCTTAGTTACTGCGGGTTCCACCATGGTTCCACATTGACAGGGATGTAGAAGTTTGTTGAGGGACCAAAGCATCATGAAAACATCTGTGCGGTGCTGAACCTCTGTGTTGTTTGGTGTGAAACATAATCCATGCTGCTCGACTTATTTAATATTATCACTGATCAGGTTCCCTGATTATCGGACCTTAGCCTTAATCATAAAGTCCAATTACTGGTTGTATTTACCAGGCAGACCTGCTAGTAATATATTAAATGTTTTCTTTTGAGTTAAATCTGTCATTCATACTTTTTATGGCTCCAAGCTCACCTCCAATCTTGTAAACATCCTGCAGAGGCAGGCGAAGGGGCTTGTCTGTGGGGCGACTGGGGGGCTGAATGGCATCCAGAGCCTCCAGCAGGGTTGTTCCTGATGCGTTCCCATCTTTACGGTTGATCTTCCAGCCTTTAAACCAGGTCATCTGCAGAAGAAGAAAACCTTTTCTTCTACAGCTCAGAATCCAGCAGTAATATATTTATTTACAGTTATCCAAATGCAAAAGTAAAGTCATCCTAAAGTTATTGTCTTCAATATGAAACACAGATGTATAACTGCACTTTACTCCTTTAACATCAAAGAATAATTCAGTGTGCAGCCTCACATTAGGGCTGGGCTCCAACATGTTGTCTCCGTTCCAGCCAGAGATGGGCACGAAGGCCACGGTGTCGGGGTTGTAACCTATCTTCTTAATGTAAGTGCTGACTTCTTTCACAATCTCTTCATAGCGCTTCTGGCTGTAGTTGGGCTCAGTGGAGTCCATCTTGTTGATGCCAACAATGAGCTGCTTCACTCCCAGGGTGTAGGCAAGGAGAGCGTGCTCACGGGTTTGTCCGTTCTTCGAGATCCCAGCTTCAAACTCGCCGACTCCTGCGGCCACGATCAACACAGCGCAGTCGGCCTGAAGGCAGCGGTGAAACAAAGAAGATATGAGGGCATGTTACCTCCTCAAGGACTTTCCTCTCTTTGTACCATCTAATTTAAACTCTACCTGAGACGTCCCAGTGATCATGTTCTTGATGAAGTCCCTGTGTCCTGGAGCATCAATGATGGTCACATAGTACTTACTGGTCTCAAACTTCCAAAGAGAAATGTCAATGGTGATGCCACGTTCGCGCTCGGCCTTCAGTTTGTCCAGAACCCACGCATATTTAAAGGAGCCTTTTCCCATCTAGACATGCAAAGGGAAAGATGAAAACCATATTTTTGTCCTAAACATGTCTTTTAACTCATAAAAGTTTTCGTCATCAGAAAAAAATGCAAATTGAAATAAAGTAACAAGTCATAGATATGTTTGTAGTACAATGTTCCTTATAAAGTTAGAATCTAAACTAATTTAACTATATATGCGACAATGCTTTTTTAATGTAATAAATATTCTTCACAAACACGTCATTATTTAATGACCTGTAAATGTATAAAACATGCAAATCAATATTTCCTTTGTATTTTGCCAGATTGTGTGGCACATCACAGAACACTGACTACACAAGGAGCGAATAAAGAAACCGAATTCATTCAGAAATAATGTATGACTGCTGGAATAAGAAGCCTAATTGTTAAGTGTTATTGTATCCGCACCGTTGTAATTAAGATACTGAAACAAAATACCAACATGGGCATTCATTATGAATTGTAATGCATTATTCATTACCAGTATTCCCCCTCTCTGTACTTGTAGGAGCAGGACCACAACTACTGGGTACAGTTGCTTCGTTTTAAATCTATACTACCAGTGAGAGGTTTGGACCCACTTTCGCATTGGAATTAATGGTAAGTGTGTCCAAACTTTTGACCGGTGGTGTAAGTGAGGAAGAAATAGTCATACCTCTGCAGCTTCCTTCTCAAACTTCTCAATTGTTCTTTTGTCAATGCCCCCACACTTATAGATGAGGTGGCCAGTGGTGGTGGACTTGCCAGAGTCCACATGTCCAATTACCACAATGTTAATGTGGAGCTTCTCCTTCCCCATCGCTGCTCACTCTGCAACACAATGAAAGATCCAAAATCCAGAACCTAAAGAGACGTTCCCACACACTGACATTTACTTTGTGTCCAGGATTCATTACTTTGTTTAAATCCTAATTGTCTTGCAAGAAGAGGAAATTAAGTGAGACACGCAAAGCTGACTCATACAATGTCGATAACATTGAAATACACTGCACTGCAGAACTCCATACTGAACTCAGGTCTGCAGAGATGCTTGTCAGAGAAAAACAGCAAACAAGGGGAAAAAAAAAAAACATGACATGGATAAGCACAAAGAAACCTTGACTAGATCTTTAAACAAAAGAACGATCAGATCAGAACGAATGCAGATTTTCTTTGTACTTTTAATCACTTGTATTAGTCAGTATAGTTCAGTATAGTTGTCTGCAACACAGGACCTCCTAACATCATCATAACAATACTAACAACAATAATACCTTCCTTTGTCAGATAAGCCGGGCATGAGGACTTTATAAAGGCCTATTTTATGGTGGAGGTAAAAATGCTATAAAATGGTCTTTAGAACATTTCCAAACAGAATAATGTTTCTGCATTTTCTAAACTCTGTTTTGCACATTTTTTAAACTTGTCTTAAGAATAATCGAGTCTACTTTTGTAGAGGTTAAGGACTGCAAAGATTATTACTTTGTGTCAGGACGCTGGCTCAATGACAAATAAAGCAGATTCTGTTCTGTCAGGAGCAGGTCTAAGATGGTCTAGACTAGGGATGCACCAATCCACTTTTTGGGAGTTCCGATCCGATACCAATACCTGAAATTTGAATATCTGCCGATACCAATATTTGCCGGTACCAAATCTGTTTATGTGAGCATTATTGTAACTATGGTTATTATTGCTGTTATAACTGTGTAAGATTTAATTAAGTTGTAATGAATTATCCTTTCTGCAGTTACCTAAACAACACTAATATAGTAACATTACAGATCTAACAACTTCAACAAGTTTTATTTTGATTTGGTACATTTTAACTAAATACAAGTATAAATGTGTGGTTTTGAAACAAAGATCTCGCTATTAGTGTAACAAAAAAATGTCACATTTTAACATTCAAGGCATTTATTTCTTTTAAAAACATGTCCGAAGCATGTCATCAAACACATCTGTGCTAGCTTGACTAGCATGGTATCGGTACACTTTTATTAATACCAAAACGAGTACACACGCTTGGTATTAAACTGATACCGATGCTGGTATCAGTATCGGTGCATCCCTAGTATAGACCAGGGGTCAACAACTCCAGTCCATGAGCTCTACCATCCGGCAGGTTTTCGTTTTCCAGTCGCAACACATGACTCAATCAATGGCTTATTAACAGGCAGATGCAGAGGTTGAAAGCAAGTTATTCAAGAACGTTTTCATTTGAATCCGTTGTTTTTTTGTTTTGTTTTTTTTACCAGGGAAACACTGGTAAATCTTGAGCACCAGGATTGGTGATCCCTAGTGTAGACTGCAAATAAAGCAGTCATGCATGCAATTTCTTCAATGTGTTTCCAATCAAATCCACGAGTAATCCACAATCAGACAAGACGTTTTCTAGACAACTACTATATGTCAACAATAACATGCTAAATAATCTGTAAATAGGGCTGGACAACATGACAAGTATATATAACCCGGACCACATAAAATGTCAATTGTTTCATACAAGGCTCTATCGTTTACGTCACAATAAGGTGCTTTACTGCAGTATTTTACGTCAAGATGCGCTTTACAGCATGCGCTCTGCAATATATAAAGAGACATGGAGGAAGATGGTAGCTGATGCCTTTCAGAGCAGAAGAATTGACTAAAAGATGACCAGCAAACCCAAACCAATGAGCTTGTTCCTTAAAGAGGAGCAACTTCTGTCGCATAGATGTAGTTTGGATATAAAAAGGCCGACAGGGAAGGGACAACAGATGTTTGTAAAATATGCCAGCTCCCAGTCACAACAACAGACTCACACATAACTAACTTATTTTATAATTTGTGCAAGAATCATGACAAAGAATACAGAGTCAATGAGCAAAAGCCACAAAATTAGCATCGAGTGGTGGCGAAAAGGATTCATAATAAACTCCAAACACAAATGCTGCAACAGGCTTTTACCCGTGGAACGCCACACAGTCATCGTTCCTGCAGATGGAAGGAGATCACTGCTGCCGTTGCCAAGCACATCTGACAAATAACTGATGACTGACACAAAATTACACAAACAATTTTACATCATTATGAGGATATAAAATGAGCTATATTGGGATATGAGATTTAGGTTTTATCTGTAAGAATATCTGTTAATGACTATATTTCAGGGTTGAACAGCGGCGTAGAGGTTAGTAGGGGGGGAATCAAATAAAAAAAAAAAAAAAATTGAATATCGAGTTTTTGCTTCACAATTTTAAAATAGATTCTTTTGTTAAAAAATTGAGTTTTTTTCAAATAAATGCAAATTATCCATGATAATTTTTTTTTTATTTATTTATTTATTTTTTAATCTTTTTACTTGTGTTCTTGGGCAATATAGCAGCAGACTGATGGTCTGGCCACTTTGTTGTTTTTCCTAATTGAAATTAAGAAAAAAATTATAAGCAAAACAAGTTTTGTACATTTGTTTTAGTTTTTAGTTTACAAAAATCAGGAATATCAAAGAATTGTGAGAATCACAATTTAAACTGAATCGGCACCCCAAAAATCAGAATCCAATGGAATCGGGACAAAAGCATATCGCCACAGCCCAAGAGGGTAGCACTGCGGCCTCGCAGCAGGAAGGTCACTCGTTCAATCTTTAGCTGAGGGGAGGTTTGAACAGTGGTCTTTCTGTGTGGGTTTGCATGTTCTCCCTGTGTATGCGTGGTTCTCTCCAGGCACTCCGGCTTCCTCCTACCGTCTAAAGACATGCATGTTAGGCTAATTAATCACTCTAAATTCTCCATAAGAATGAATGTGAGTCTGAGTGGTTGTTTGTCCTTCTATGCTGGTTCTGTGATGGACTGACGACCTGTCCTGGGTGTACCCTGCCTCTCGCCCAATGATTGCCGGGATAGGCTCCAGCTTCCCCGCGACCCTTAACTGGACTAAGCGGTTAGGAAAATGAATGAATGAATAAATGAATACATGCTAAATGACACTGATTAGTCCTGGATATTTCTGTTTCCTCTGTAAAACTGAAAAACGTTGATCAGACAATATCTTTACTTTAGAGTGGATAATTTGATATCTGCCGGTTAAAATTTTCAAACCTATACTTCTTTTGAATGTTGCGATGCCACTGTGCTAATACAAAACATGCCATTTGTTTCCAAATCAGTTTTAAGTAATAAAAGTGCATGCTAAATTATGTTGCGTTTTAATATTTTACTGGTTTAATGCAGATTTTTATGTAATATCTTAGAATTTTTTACTATAATACTATTGCATTTATTTAAGTTTAAGAACATCATATCTAATAGTTTGTAGGAGTTTTTTTCTTTTTACCATTTTGAAAAGTTTTTTTTTTTTTTTTTTTAATGTTCTCAATGTTTACAATGATTCTGTAAGCATTTCTTTTTTTGGAAAAAAATGTTCATAAGACTTTTGTCACATGTCACAACACACTTGTAATAAAGGGTGTTTTAATAGAAAGAGTATTATTATCTTGAAAAAGTAGATAAGCTTCCAACTAGCTAAGCGGTCTTAGCTAACCATTAATTTAATTTCTCCAGAAGATTCAGGAAAATGCAAGCGAGGGTAACTGGCTGTCTGAATTTAGCTGTTATAGCCATTCAACAAATAAACTAACATTTTTTCCAAACTATCTGAAATTAAATTATTTTATTCTGCTTAAATTTATAGAGCAAAGGTGAAGATAAAGCTAGCCTAGCAGCTGATTCAGTCACGCACTTATTTTTGTTGCGACATCTCCATTTATAGTTTTAATTTGTATAAAATGTATCCTTTAATAAAATATTCTGAATTCAATACTTAACTAGATGTAGTACCGATTACCCTCACCGTCGTTTTGTGTCTGCTGTTAATTAGTTTGAATGAAGATGACAAACTTTGGGTCCCCCTTTGAACCCTGCCAATGTGCACGCTCTCACACACATGCGCACTGCGGTATAAGAGGGAGGATTGAACTTCTGACTCTACAAAATGTTTTGTGTCGAATTAAATTAGTTGAGGAAAATAAGTGTGTCAGGTTAAAGGTCTTTTAATGTCACAAGATGGCAAAATAAATGAATAACGTTTAAAGTTGGTGTTTATTCAGACATGCGCACATGTCTCGCCTGTTCAGAGATGTCGACCCAAAAATGAAGTCTCGCTTAATTAAAACTAACGATTGGCTGATAAACATTACAGTAAAATGCGTTCTGCCGCAATAAACAGGCGTCAATCGTGACTCTGCAGAGTTGAGGGCGTTTGGGGAAGGTCTGCGCGTCTCAGCATCCTCCTGGTCCAGACGGAGGTGTTTTCTCTCCTCAGGCAGCGGAATGATGAGTGACACAAGATTCCCGCATGACTGCCAGCTGGAATATTCTCCGCTGAAACTGCGCCACTCAGGCCTAACCAACCCTCCACACCCTTCTGCACTTTTTTCTGTGGGGACTGCTCGCCTTTATCAAATTACAGCACTCACAAAGACACACAGCTCAGCTGTATTCATACTTAGTGATATGCAATTACATAAGAGTCATTGCATGTCTCAGAGAAAACTCCCCTTTCAATTACAAGAGAAACCGATACGACAGAAATAAATGGTTTTTTTTTTCTTTTTATTGGAAAAGATCTGTCACCTTACCTCCTACCTGCGAGTTGCGTTGACTGGTCCGCTGGGAGGAAACAGGAGATGCTGCTGCTGGCCGCGCTGCTGTCCTACCAGACGCAGACAAGGTAATGCTGTGTCAACCACCGTCATATGCGTCATTTAGTAACAATACCAGCCTCCACCACCAGATGGAGCTCCGCAGCAGCGTAAGAACTGAAGTCACTGCTCAGCTTGGTGCAATAACAATTCTCTTATTTATTAATGCTCGTCTGCAAACAAAGTATGGCACGTGCTGAATACACAACAGTAGTTATTTACAAAGTTTCTTACATCAACATTGACAAACATTGCTTAAAAAAAGTTTAAAGGTTGAAGCTTCAATAAATCAGTTGGCATTTTTATGAAAAATAATTTTTCAAATAACTATAAAATACTATGTAAGATGAAGTCAAATGTGAATTTCCGTTTAAAGTCATGAAGGTGCCTGCTTCTTGGTTCAGCTGAACGGAGAGAAGTTGGAGTTTGTTGTGTCTTCAGTCTGCAGTGACACTGAAAGATAAGAAAACAAAAACAGGGTACATGAGTGTTTTGATCCGATGTGACATTTTTGTTTCAAGGAATTTTTTTTTAATCTCATCATCCACTATGAAAAGCTGCCATGTCCCAGTCTCCTTGACTGTTTTATTCTCTTCATCTTCTAAGATGTGAATATATAGTGTTTTTGTTATTTAATTAGCAAAAATCTTCTTTTGGGTTTCAAAGTGATCAAAGCTTGTATTTACAGCTTGCTTTTGCGCTGCACCGTTAAGAGGCTTTCATCATATCAAAACCATCCATCTATGTGCAGCCATTAACAAAATTCTGATGGAAACTGAAAGAAATGTAAATTTTCTTCTATGAAACACATTTTTCATATAAATCACTGATTTTCTTTGCCATTGTATGAATACAAATGCTGACAACACAGCCTTTAAAGGGCAGCACCCATCAGCCTGAGATGGAAATAAATCTGCAGTGACATTAGTAAAATAATAACTCACTCTAAAATCTGCAGGGAATAATTCTGGCTCTTTATGAGATCTGTGAGCACTCTGATGTCAAAGTCGTCCAGGTTGTTGCCCATCAAGTGCACTTCTGTCAGATGTTTGGGGTTTGACTGCAGGGCTGCTGTCAGGAAATGAATGCTTCTGGAGCTCAGGCCACAGGTCCTCAGTCTGGGGGAAAAACACAACACAAATGATTCACTTTTTCAGTATTAAACAATCAGGTAATATTCAGTACTAAAAACTTTACTTTTTGCACTATTATCCAAACAGAGCCTTTCACAAGAGTCAAACATCAGATCTTTCATTAACACAAGTGTGTATGTGGAGCTGTTGTACTGACAAGTTAAACAGAGAAAAAAAAACAGTAACATCCTCATTGTTTATTTGATATCCCAAAACACTCTGAAAGTACACAACAACATGACGAGAAGCACTGTGTTATTAATTTTCTACACAGACTTCCGTGTTTCATATTGGAAAATGGTGGCTCACACAGCTGCAGCAGCTCAGTGCTTTGCCTGCTGGTGATTTGGGTGAGAAAGTGTGTGTGTGTGTGTGTGTGTGTGTTGCGTCTCATCCTGTGTACATTCTGTCAGGAAAGTAACAATACAGTGTCCTTCTCTGGTGGTCATGAAGGGCTTTAAATAACTGGTTTGAGATCACAATACATCACTATTACCCAGGGACAGACTGGTCAGTTGGCGTACCGAACATTTTCCCAGTTGGTCAATGGAAATTTATTGGGCTGACTGGTCCATAAGACTCAGCCTGAGCAGATTGCAACCCCCCCCCCCTCACTGTGGTTTCTGTGAGCAATTCATCAAAAGAATCAACACAGAGCTTAATTTGCTGACCATAAGACACCTTGATCTGCATCTCATTGGTTCTGTTATGGAAAGACAGGAAGCTGAACCAGTCACAAACTTTAAAGCCTTTCTGGCTCCATGCAGATGAATGTTGCTACCAGTCAGAACTGAGGAGAGGAAACGGAGAGAAGGAGGAGAAAAACTGCACAATGAAAGAAAAAAGCTGCCAAATTTACAACAGCGATTGACCGTAGGCCTGGAGCAGGACCTTCATCAGCTACCGGGGATGATGATGCTGATGGTAGTCTGATCCATATGAGCCACTCACTAGTGAACATGTAGCTATTTACAAACTTACAATGAAGTGCTGAAAACATGTCAATAAAGCAGCTGTTTTATCACTATGTTAATTTGTCTCCTTACATTAATGAAACTAGTTGATGAGTTTCCAGCAGCAGAACAGCTGGTTACCGGGTGTTTTCACGGGTTAGCTGCTTGTGTTCATGTGTTCGCTGAAACTTCATAAGCAAGGACAACAGTGTTTTTAATGGATTTGGTTAACAGCAGTAACAAAGTGCCTACGAGCTTAATATCAGCTTCTCTCGCCAAGATGTTGCCAAATAACGTTAAATTTATTTGATAAAAGTCGGCCATATTCTTTTTTTTTTCAATGATTTGGAGGCCTCCTGAAAATAGATTTCTATATCATATTATTATACAGATATTAAAACAAGTTTTTCTTTCATTATCTTACACATCAGTCCAGATGTTAACACTAACACCGCTGTTTGCCTTTTTACCCAAGAATCCAATATCTCTGGACCTGACTGCATCACTACATAAAAAAACAATTACATTCAGTCTAGGTAAATCTGTTTGAGATCACATCTGCAGAAAAGAAGAGCAGGCATCAGACAGACACTGTTTTTTACACTTCATCCAGGAACAGTTTTCATCTGATCCACCATTTCTCACATCTGTTCTATGTTTTTTTCCTTCAAGTAAAAAGCTACTCTCATCACTGTGCTCAAGTATAGATGTTTATTTTGCTGTCAAATTACAACATTGGAAGTATTTAATGTGTCCACACTGATTTCTAACTCATAATTTTAGTGGGTTTAAAGGTGGAGTGTAAGATTTTCAATATTTCCAAAATAAATTAACTAAAAAAATAACTACAATCACAATTAGATAGATTTTTTTAAACATGTAGGTTCCAGTCTGTCCATATTTGATGTGTTATTAAATTACAAGTTTAATTAATGACAAAGGCCCCTCTTAAATGTTTGCCTACCAGTAAAAAAAAGTGCTTTTTGTCATTTGTCATTAATTAAACTTGTAATTTAATAACGCATCAAATATGGACAGACTGGAACCTACATGTTCAAAAAACTATCTAATTATGATTGTAGTTATTTTATTAGTTAATTTATTTTGAAAATATTGAAAATCTTACATACTCCACCTTTAAGGAATGGCACAGTTGATGTTATCACCTAATTTTTTTGTAAAGATCATTAATTCACATATATTTGGATTAATGATGTATACAATCTGTAGGTATGGCCTTATGAAATGATGCTGAAAGGGTGTTCAAAAATCAAACTGGAACATATTTATAAAAGGTTGGAAACATTGGCAGTGTGATCCCATCAAAATCAGTTATTTTCTTAATCGCTTAATCCAATTAAGAGTTGTGGGGAGGCTGCAGCCTATCCCAGCTATCACTGGGCAAGAGGCAAGGTACACCCTGGACAGGTTGCCAGTCCATCACAGGACCACACAGAGAGAAAAGTAAACATTGACACTCGCATTCACTCCTAGGGACAATTAACATTAACCAACCAACCAAATATGGATGTGTTTGGACAATGGTTGGAAGCTTGAGTACCTGGACAGAACCCACACATAAACGGGGAGAACTACCATCCAAGTATGCCACCATATTCAACAGGTTATAGTAATGCAGGTAGAATGATTAAACACGAGAAATGATCCCATCAAATTACCATAGATAGTATATTCATGCAGGTAGGATTCTGTTTCTCTGACATTTCTCATGTCTCTTTAAGAAGTCTTCAGGAAAGGTTCTCCAGACTTTTTGAAGGATGTCTATGACTGTTTCTACTATTTTCTCTGGTATCTTTTCAGATGATACAACACTGTTACAACAATGTTGAGGTCCTAGTTCTGGGGAAGATTCATTCCTCCATCAGACCTGTGGCCACGGATTTTCAATCCAGTCCTTGTGTCATGTGTCATAGCTCAGATGTTTTCTCCTCATTTCCCTTCCCGTTCCATGGAGACCATTCCTGATAAAGCTTCAACAAACAGCATACAGATCAACTAAAGATCTTTGCTGGATGTTGGATATTTTACAGTGGGGCTCCAAAGTTTGGGCACCCCTGGTAAAAGTTTATTTTAATGTGCCAAAAAGAAGCTAACAAAAGATGAAACATCTCCAAAAGGTGTCAAATTACAGATTAGACACTTATAACATGGCAAAAAAAGTTTGATCTTATTTCCATCATTTTAACTTTTAAAATAACAGAAAACAAAAAATGGCCTCTGCAAAAGTTTGGGCACCCGGCATAGTTAGTACCTTCTATTCCCCCATTTGGCAATATGACAGCTTGTAAACACTTTTTATAGCCAGCCAATAGTCTTTTGAATCTTGTTTGAGGTATCTTCACCCATTCTTCCTTGAAAATGTCTTCCAGATCTTTGAGATTTCTGGGCCATCTGTGACACACTGCTCTTTTAAGGTCTGTCCGTAGACTTTCAATAATGTTGAGGTCAGGAGATTGTGAAGGCCATGGCAAAACCTTCAGTTCATGCCTCTTGATGTAATCCACCCTGGATTTTGAGGTGTTTTTAGGATCATTATCCATTTGCAGAAGTCATCCTCTCTTTAACTGCAGCTTTTTCCACAGATGGCATTAGGTTAGCATCCAAATCCCATTGAATTCATTTTTCGTTCTACTCATGACATGTTCCCTGTGCCACTGGCTGCAATACAACCCCAAAGCATGATTGATCCACCCCCATGCTTAACAGTTGGATAGAGGTTCTTTTCATTAAATTGTGTGCCCTTTCTTCGCCAAACCTACCTGTGCTCAGTTCGGCCAAAAAGTTCAATTTTAACCTCATCAATCCACAGAACTTGTTTCCAAAATGCATCAGGCTTGTCTATATGTTCCTTTGCAAACTTCAAATGCTGATTTTTGCGATAAGGACGTAAAAGAAGTTTCCTTCTGATGACTCTTCCACGAAGGCCATATTTGTACAAGTATCTCTTTATAGTGGAAAAGTGCACCACAACTCCAGTATCAGCCAGATCTTCCTGGAGGGATTGTGCAGTCAAACTTGGGTTTTGACTTGTTTTTCTTACAATCTTGTGAGCTGTTCTAATATTTTTCTTGGTCTTCCAGATCTTGCTTTAACTTCCACTGTTCCAAATGACCGCCATTTCTTGATTACATTCAGAACAGAGGATATTAGCATCTGAAAACACTTTGCTATTTTCTTACACCCTTCTCCTGCTTTGTGAGCATCAACTATTTTCAGTTTCAGTGTTCTTGGCAGCTGCTTAGAGAAACCCATGTTGCCGATTGTTGAGGTAAGGTCAGATGAGTCTGAGCATTTAAAACCTTTGAGATTGACATCACCTGGTCTTTCCAGACACTAACTGTAAACAATCCAGGACACTGTCAGGTCTCTGTTGTCAAATTTGGGGCGTACAAGGTACTAACTCTGCAGGGTGCCCAAACTTTTACAGATGCCATCTTTTCTTTTCTGTTATTTTGAAGGTTTAAATGATGGAAATAAGATGTAACTTTTTTTTTACATGTTATAAGAATGTCTAAACTGTAATTTGATGCCTTTTCGAGATTTTCCATCTTTTTAAAGCTCCTCATTTGCACATTAAAATAATTTTTTACCAGGGGTGCCCAAACTTTGGAGCCCCACTGTAGATCCTGTTCATTGGCTGTTGATAGTTTTTGGTGTTTTGTTAGTCATGACATTTCTACTTCTTCACTAGTCTAGTTTAATCATTTTTTTTTTTCTGGACCCACTGCACACCATGCTGAAATATTGTGTTTAGCTCACAAGTTTTTGGTTTTTGATTGATGTTCAGTTGTCTGTTATGTGTCAACACAACGCTGGCTCGTTAAGACATAAGACAACTTTAACATCCAAAAGGATAATTCATTTGTAGCTTACCCACATCACATATCGACAATCAGTCACACAACAATGGTCTATAAAAAAAACATAATATGACCAGAATAAGTATAGAACATATCAATAAATCTTTAAAAAGACAGAGGTCTGGGCAACAGTCCCAGTCAAATAAAAACACTGGAGACAGAATTCAATGGCTTTATGGCTGAAGGAATGAAAGACCTGGAGAAACTATTTGTTTTACTGAAAGGAGCTCTGGGAGCAGCGGCAAGTACAAGGCGTCATCACAATCTAATCAACCATGTGGTAAGGTTCCCTTCTGTTCAATAAGACTCCCAGAGTGACCTCAAGTCTCTCCGTTTCACTCCAGTTTGAACAGAGCCTCACATTTCTATTCTATTCTATTCTATTCAATTCAATTCAATTCAAGTCAGAAGAGCAGAAGGATTTATCCAAAATGACTTCCACATGACAGTGAGAAAAACACAAGCAAGAAATCAAACAGTATAGGACATGATGACACTCAGCTTTTCCTCACAACCGTCTCAATGAGAATATCAGCTTGCCTTGCTGATATCTCTGCATGGATGAAGGCTCACCACCTTTAGCTCAATCTTTCCAAGATAGAGCTCATTGTCTGTCCAGCCAATCCTTCCTTACACTCGCAATTAAGTGTGAAACTGGACTCTATCACACTTGTTCCTACGTCTGCTTCCCGGAATCTTGGGGTCATGGTGGATGAGCAGTTGACCTTTAAGGTCCATGTTGCCTCGGTTGTCCGAACTTGCCGATTTGCTCTCAGAACACACAACTCAGCTTTTGGTTCAGGCTCTGGTCATCTCACGCATCAATTACTGCAATTCCCTACTGGCAGGTCTGCCTGCATGTTCTATTAAACCTCTGCAGATGATCCAGAACACTGCAGCGCGTCTGGTTTTCAACCAACCCAAACAAGCTCATGTCACTCCACTGCTAATCGCACTTTACTTGCTTCAAGCTAAAGACTCAGCTCTCCAAGAGAGCACTTCAACACTTAGTACAGCTATATTTGTTGGAAAGTTGGAGAACTTAACCCAGTTCTTTGCATCAACCATTATAGTATTAATTCTTTGTATTTTAACATAGGTAATATTGTGGGGTGGGAAGGGAGAAAAACAAAAACAAAAAATAAGGCTATAGCACTTAATGTAAGGACCTGCGTCCAACTGGACAGTCCACGAGCACCTTCCTATGATGTCCTTTACTGTTTGATTTCATGCTTGTGTTGTTCTCACTCATATGTAAGTCACTTTGAATAAAAATGTGTCTGCTCAGTGACTGTAGAAGAGAATATAATAGAATAGATAGATCTGTGCTTGTCAGACAACTGCGACTCCAGTTGGATGCAGCTGTTTCCAGGTGGTGCTACAGGCAAAGGTTTTTTTCCCTTCCCCACCCACAATAGTCCCTTTGTTAAAACAATAAATCCCACAATATTTGTTGCAAAGAAAAAGAACCTAAAGAGAGTCTGTAAACATCATCATTACCATTAGTTCATAAAACATTATTAGTACGAATAATAAATTTTAAACCTTTAAGTTAAGCAAATGAAAACAGAAATCTCGGGATTATGCATATGGTCTGAGTGCCCAGCTCCTCTAGCACGCGCATAGCTTACACAACAACATGCATCCACAACAACATGCATCCACAATGTTTGTGTTGAACAAACTGCGGGGAGATGAGAAAACATAGGAATGACATCCAAACCCATCTCCATCAACTCGAGGCAGAAACATGTCAAACTGTGCTGCTCAGTAAATATAGTTAACACAGACTGCAGAGTCGTGTTTCTGGCCACATGAAGGTGAAATGATAATATGATATCTCTTGCGTCCTTCAGTCTGTACATTGTGTTTCTGCACTGAAACCAAGGGCATGTGTACGGTGACAATACCGTGGAAGATTCTCACATGATCGTCTTCAAATTGAGTGAAATTACCCGACTCCCCTGATCTGTGCTCATCAACGATGTTCTGAAGTGGTCCCAGTCTTTTTGAGCTTTGCTTTTGATGGACACACGATGAAAAAGATTTAGGCTTGAAAATTGTCAGAAACTTCAGAAACAAGGAGGATAAAGTGCTTTTTTAAAATGTATTTATTTATTTATTTATTCTAGTTCGGTTCACAAAGCACCTAAGTGTCTGAAATTTGCTTCCTTTGCAGAAATAATGGCAGATTCAGATTTTTAATATGGCAAGATGAAGATTTGTTTGGTTTTAACAGAAATCCCATAAAAAATTAAGATTAACTTGAGATTAACTTGGAGTTAATGTGTCAATTTTGACAGCTCAAATAAAAATCCCAACTTTATTTGGTAAAAAAGGGCTAAAATAGGGCTTTCTTTTTCTTCTTCTCCCATCCATCCATCTGTCCAGTTGTCTATCCATCCATCCATCCATCCATCCATCCATCTATTTATTTTCTGCCCCTTATCCAGGGTCGGGTTGTGAGGGCAGCACTCTAAGCTCAGTTCATCAGGAGGGATCACAAGGCGTTCCCAAGCCAGCAGCGTGTCCTGGGTCTTCCCCGGGGTCTCTTCCTGCAGGGACATGCCCAGAACACCTCACCAGGAGGCATCCTGACCAGATGCCCGAGCCACCTCAACTGGTTCCTCTCAATGTGGAGGAGCAGCGGCTTTACTCTGAGCACCTCCCGGATGACCAAGCTTTTCACCCTATCTCTAAAGGAGAGCGCGGCCACCCTGCGGAGGAAACTCTTTTCAGCTGCCTGTATTCGCAATCTCTACTTTCGGTCACGACCCACAGCTCATGACCATAGGTGAGGATAGGAACACAGATTGACTGTTAAACTTCTGGCTCAGCTCCTTCTTCACTACGACTATATAGAATAGAAAAAATTGACTAAACTACTTATATATTACATTAAATTTAAAAGGCAAACAAACAAACTAATCTGATTTGGGAAAACAAGAAAAAAAGAAAACATACAATAAGCTGGTTGCATATTTGGACATTCCAGCACTCAGTCTGCTTGGGGATCAATCCATCAACCTGCTACATCATAACTTGGCCATATTTTATGAATACCTGAATGTCTGCTTGGGGTCACTGTCATGATGAAAGGGGAAATTCCTCTTGAGCTTCCACATACTAGCAGACGTCTGAAGGTGTTGGGCTATAAAATGACAAGTGCTTGAACTGGCCAAAATTCCTGGCACAGCAGAATTGGTTGAGCAGCTACTAAGTACAGAGGCTGCAGCTCCTCTGATCCTCCTTGGATCAGGCTCGAGTCCCGACACGGGGCTGTTTGCTGCATGCCCTTCCCTGCTCTCTCTGACCTCTCACCTGTTCAGTTACTGTCAAAACATGGCTGCTGGAGATAAAAAGAAGAAAAAAGGATTCCCTCCACCTTGATTAAAACCCCTCTTTTAGCTTAATAACAGCAACCCCAAAGCATGAGGCTACCACCGCCATGCTTCGCTGTGAGTATGTAGTTCTTTTTAGTGTTCATTCTTATGTAATTAATGTCAAAAGTTCAAACTTGGTCTCATAAGACCATAAAACACTGTCCTGCATGCTATTAGGAGACTTGATGCTTTATATTTTTTTTTTCTTTTTGTTCTTTTACAAGTCGTAGCTAAACTTAAGATGTTCTTGCAGCTCTTTGGGTATTACAGTTGTTGTATGCACAGCCTCCCTGACAAGCAAATGTGCAGCTCTTTGTAATGTCAACAAAAAACAACAAAAAAAAAGAACTTACGAGAGCTTCTTGAGTATGCACAGGGGGCTCCTGATTCCCATGCAGAGTTTTCTGACTCCCTTATCTTGGAGATAGTTTCCAGACAGATCCAGCTCGCTGATGTTCTCCTGGCAGCCGAGTCCTGCTCCCAGCTCAGCGCAGCAATCATCAGTCAGGTTGCAGTGACTCAGGCTGAAATGAGACAAAACGATGCTGCGTTCATTCATCTCAAAGAAGAGCATGATGGCAGGAAAACGTTTATGTAAACGTTCATTCACTTGAGAGTTTTCAGGTGGCTGATGGGATTCCTCAGGCCATCGGATATTTGTCTGACCCCGCTGTCTCCAAGGCAGTTCATGCTGAGGTCCAGGTCTCTCAGCTCCACCGCCTGCCAATCTGTCTGCTGCACCAACCCGCTGTACAGCTGAGAGACTGAACACAGCACCTTCGCCAGGAAAGCGCAGCCCCTTCCTGTGATTCCACATCTTGAAACACTGAAGGGAAACAAAAAGAAAACCCTGATCAGTCAGTCATTTTGGCTTATCAAGCGCCGGTTCCTGCACATATTCATTTTGATCTGAACATTCTTGACCACAAAGAGCGAGGCATCCTTACTTGAGTCTCTCCAGACTACACCACGCGTACATGCCCTCACAGATGAGCTTGAATCCTGCATCTTTCAGACTGTTGTTGCTCAGATTGAGGTCAACCAGAGTGCTGCGTTCCAGATTCAGAGCTTCCCTGATGTGAACACAGCTCAGCTCGGTGAGGCCACAGTGGTACATCCTGCCATCGTGACATGAAGATAGACAAAATACTATCAAAGAAGGGAAGTCCCTTTATTTATGTGGACAAAGAGGATGTCTACACAGTCATACTCACTCCAGTTTATGTAGATTTGAGATGTTGAATTTTTCAAAGAGCTGGTTGGCTCCCTTGTTTCCGATTTCATTGATGCTCAGATCCAAAACTTTAAGATACTCCGGGTTCTTCTGCAAGGACGAGGCCAGATAACCACAGCCCTTCTCTTTGATGTTGCACTGCGAAAGTCTGGTTTTAAAAAAAAAAAAACAACAACACACATTTGTGTAAGTAGAATTCTATCTTAAAAAATATTTTTGTTTCCTAGTGAATAGTCTAATGTCAGGAAGTCAGAAAGCAAGTTATGCTCATTAAAGAATCAGACTCATTTAACTTCCCGAAAAAAAGAAAAAAAATCACTGGACGACAGTTTTTATTTATCATGTAAAAAAATAAAATCACTTTATTTTCACACTGAACCACACAATGTTTATATTTGATGAACTAAACTTTTTCAAAGTAGGTTATGAACAATGTGGGTTTGAACCAAATTTGGTCTCAGTTCATGTCCGCGTGCATTACCGCCTGTCACGTATTTTTGTGATTCCATCACAATGGAATCACAAAAATCCCAAATGTTGGCTTGAAAAATCTGAGTCTGCAAAGCAGTCTGGAAGAGATTAAACTCTTTTCAAACATCCAGGCAAATTGAGCACGAGGAAACCAAACTGTCACAATAACCCAACTTTACAAGAGCCATCCAAATACTCATCATAACATTTGAGTGATAAGGTCCATGCTGCACTGCACTAAACCTGCTTAAGGTGAATGCAACATCTGGCAGGTCAGAAGACATCCATTCATTTTCTTCATTGCTTAGTTCAATTCAGGGACATGTTGGGCCGGAACTTCTCCCGGCAATTAGCAGACGACAGAAAATGTACATCTCTGGTCCATTGCAGAGGACAAGAACGTATTTGATGATAATAGCATGAGCGTCTTTTATGTCATTCATTTAAACAGGAATGATCATTTTTATGCTCATTTATTTAAAGGGAGCACAAAATTTGGGAAAGTCAATCCGTCAGGAGGATAATAAGTTTATCTCTCAGACAACTCAAAGCTGTAACTACAGCTACCGAGGTTTCCACAAACCAATGCATTCTGGGTATGGATGCTTCTGTAAGCTAAACACATTATGACTGACTCTATTATCAATATTAATGATAAATAAGTAAGTGAGTTTCTTGATATGAATGACAAAACTACTTTGCAGGAATCAGCAGCGTGTACCTCCTAGATCACTGATCTGCTGGTTTCAGATGTTTTTCTGATGCAACACACCTGACTCAAATTAATGGGCCATGAGACGGCTTCAGCAGAATTGGACAAAAAGAAGTTGAGGACCATTTTATTCGAGTGAAGCAGGAAAACATCAAAAACCTGCAGGACAGTGACCCAAGAAGTCTGAAGGTGGTGACGCCTGCTACGAAGTGTACAATAAGAATACTTCCAGAGGTTAACTTCTAAATACTTACTTGAGTGTTTCTATCTGGCAATTCGGATCTCTCAAACCAGCGGAAAGATATCGGAGTCCTTCATCTCCTATTTCATTACATCCAAGATCCAACTCTTGCAGTTTCTGGGTCAGTGTCATGGCCCTGGCAAGGTGTTGACAAGCTTGTGAGGTCACCCTGCAGCCTTGCAGCCGGAGAACTTTTAATCTGCAGCTTTGACTGCTCAGCCCTTCTGCGAGGTCTCTGACACCGTCGTCACTGATGCTGTTGTATCCCAGGTCCAGCTCTCTCAGGTAAACCTCCTTCGTGCTCAACACCGATGCCAAGGCTGGACAGCATTTGTCTGTCAGGTTGGAGAACCGCAGCCTGTGAGAAGGAAAGAGTTAAACACACCTCAGGAATAATTTGCCAGCTATAGTTTCATCACCACCCTTCAAAAGGTGGTGCTCCATTTTGATTCAGTTTGGTTGAACAGAGTGTGACATGTAATGCTGTTTATGTGAGGTTGTATTAACCTACTATGGTACATCCATTAACATTGAATGTAAATAGTAATGATGAAATACGTACTCATCTGCCACATTTTATCAGGTCTACCTGTTGAATAACTGATTAACATAAATATCTAATCAGCAAATCATATAGCAGCAACTCAACACAATAGTCTTGTAGACATGGTCAAGATGACTTGATGAAGCATCAATGAGGAAGAACATGCGATGGTTGTTGGCCTGAGTATTTCAAAAACTGCTGATCTAGTTTTTTTTTTTTTTTTTTTTTAATTTTTACCAGGAGTAGCATGGTTTAACCACTACAGCCTACTTGAGTATTGTTGCTGACCATGTCTGTCCAGTCATGACCAGTGTAGCATCTTCTAATGACTACTTTCAGCAGGATAATGTACCAAGTGGCAAAGCTTAAACCATCTCCAACTGCATTATTGAATATTTGCTTTACTCCAAAGTCCTCCACAGTCACCATATCTCACTCCATGAGAGCAGTTTTGGGATGTGGTGGAATGCGAACTTATCATCATGCATGTGCGCCTGAGTGTGCTGTGTGATACACAATGTTCTTGCTCTCTCCTCATTAACACGAGAACTTGGTGAAAATAATGCCTCTCAAATTATGCTGATGCTGCACAAGCTTAAAGAAAGGATACTGCTTTGAACTGTTTTGTTATATCAAAAGCTGGAAACATTCATTATTGTGACTCTTTTTTTGTGTTTTATGGAATTTTTTTTTTTTTTTTTTTTTTTTGCCAAGGCAGCATAAATTTAATCATAATTAATTTCATGTCAAATCTTTGTGACTGAGAGATTCTATCATGTCAATATGGAGTAAAATCTCAGGAATATTTCCAACACATTGTTCAATCTTTACACCAATAATTAGGGCTGTTCTGAAAGAAAAAAAGGGTCCAACACATTACTAACAAAATTAACCTGATAAAGAAGCCAATGAGTGCATGTAACTAATAACGGAAGGCAGTATAAACTTACATGGCTTTTCTTGACTTATAAATATCCGGTATATGCCGGAGGAGGTTCTCATCACATCTCTCTGATGCTTTCAGCTCAAAATCCTCTTGCAGCCCGTCAACACTCTTCATCCTTTCCAACAATAAATCCCAGCACATCGATGTGTACTCTGGGTTCGGGTTAAATCCTAGTCTCTGACAGTACTTGACCTCGTCCAATAAAGCCTGGCTGTTGTACTCCCTCAGACAGTAAAACAAACTGACGCCAGCAGGAGAAGAGAAATACTTGAAGATCATCATTGTGGTGTGTATAAAGAGCTTGTCAGACGATTCGAACAACTGGCGCTCCTTAATGAGGCCAAAGATGAATCGCAGGAAGACGTCAAATTTCCCATCAGGGTGGTTTAGCTGCTCGTCCACCAGACTCTGGCAACAACTGGAGCGAAGAGAAAGATCCTGGGCCTCAATCTTGTCCAGTTTAGCTGATGCAGCCAAGAACTCCTGTATGCTGGAATGGCAGAAGCGGAACACGGTGATGCCGTGAAGCCCCATCTCCTCTCTCAGCACCAGTGGGCAGTCTTCTGTGAAATCGAATGCTTCCTCAACACTCATGTGCACCTTTGAGAGATCACTCTCGTATATAACATTACCCTCCCCCATCAGAAGCAGCGCTAGCTTCTTCAGCTTGGAAAGAATGTCGGAGTTGGACTCTTCCAGCATTTTGGAACCCAGAGTGTAGATCTGGGTTATGCTCAGAGGACTGAATTTATATCTATCTTTTCCTTCTAGGTGGTCCTTCAAAACATTGGCCACAATGGTGCATACTGGAGGTATCTGACAAAGGATGTCCAGGCTCTTTGTGATTTTCACATGGTCAATGGCTTTCTGGGCCAGTTCATCATTTCCAATTATTGCATAGAAGTGCTGCTCCTTCTGCTGGTCAGTGAACCCCAGCACCTCGGTCTCCTTAAGCAAATAGCAATCAGGAATTTGTGTTATAGCAGAATATCGGCTTGTTATCCATATATGCGCTCTGGGAAGCAAATTACCCTTGATCAGATTGACGATGATCACATCTACCATTGAGGTTGCAGAAACATCGCTCACAGTCGGACAGCTGAAGTTTAGCTGGTGTTTAAACTCATCAAGTCCATCAAAGACAAACCACACTTTGTCGTCATTCAGGCTGGAGGCATCAGGCTTCTTCAAAATTGGGTAAAATTCTGAGAGAAGTTCGTTTAGGCTCAGTTTGTGTTTTATCAAACTTAACTCCCAAAAATTGAAAGGAAGCAGACAGTGAACGCCAAAGCAGACCCCTTCTGCCCACGCAAGAGCCCAGCTCTGCACCACTGTGCTTTTTCCAATGCCACTCACTCCAATAGTGAGGACTGTTTTTTTGCTGTAGCTGTGATTGCATTCGCACGACAACAAGTCGAGGACTGGGTCATATTCAAAAGTACCACATTTGGGATTTTCAGAGACGTGAAAACGTCGAAACTCATGTTGGTGCAAATCCTCTTGGGAGAGTTCTTGCTTGATCCTCCGATAGCTGAGCCTCAAAGGAATTAGCAAGCATTCAGAATATTCCTCTTTCAGTTTCTGGTATTTGTTCCTCAGTACAGTTTTAAGACAGGTTTGGATATTCATCGTAGAGGCCCAGATGTTCTGTAAAAGATGAGACATATAGTAAAGGAAACACAATAAACATAACTTTGTGTTTCTTCTATCTCAACAACAAGGGGTGTGTTTCAGTAAGGGTTTTTGCGAAAACATGCTTGCTGGCATGTTTTCGCAAAAACCCTAGAGCAACAATTAAGGCCCATTTGTGCTCTATGCAGAAGATGGATATGAAGCCTTTCAATTATGTTCTAAATCATTTACGTGTTTAATTTGGTCGACTTTATGGGTTCTTGGAGATCTGTACATATGTACACATCAGTACAATGAAGTAATACTACAGTGAAGACGTGAAAGCAATGTTAGACAGTAATGCTGATGTGTGACCTGCAAAAAGAACAAAAAAAAAAGATGCCAATGTTTTAATGGCCCCACAGAGCACCATCTAACTGCACTGCCTATTTTTTTTATGTTTCTTCTTGGTATTTTACATGATCACCTCCTCACTTTTCTACTGTCAGAATCTGATGTGGGAACTTGAAGGTGAACGCTTAACTCTACACTGCCCTCTTGTGGAGGCATTGGCTAACAACCATTCCAATGAAACATGACTGTACAGGACAGTGACATTTGAAACGGACGTCCATTGCAAGGCCGACAGAGACAAAAAAAAACAAAAACAAAAAAAAAACCTAACACTCACCTCAAGTGAGAATTTAAAGAGACTAACTAATCTAACATGTTTAGAAGAAAACTTATTCGTACATAATTATTTTTTACTATTTTCTATCTACATAACACTTTCTTCTGCTTGTGTATTAGAGCTAAAGTTTCAACAGGCTTCATTCCTAGGATTATACTAATTTATACTAACAAGAAGGTTTGTTTACGTGTCTTATAAGTCCAAGCTAAAGACTGTGGTTAAATCCTCTACACAGTCAAGTTATAAAACTGAAAGGCCATGACCTGAAGGACAAAGTACTGACTGATCCTACAAAACAGCCTCAAATTCATGCAGACTTTGTCGCACTCTGTCTAATTCCTTTACAAAAGTTTTGATAAATATCTGTTAAAAGACTATTTCAAGCTCAGGATCTTCATTTCAGATTTCCACCCCATGTCAATGTCTTTGGACAGCGTTTCTGGAGAGCCCAGCCAGAGAGAAGCCACTGATTTTCAGTCCAGTTCACGTCATGTGGCAAACTTCAGCCTTTGTTCCCAGTTTCCCTTTCTTAAAAATGGCTTCTTCACAGCCACCTTGCAATGGAGAAAATCTTTGATAAAGCTTTGGCTAACAATAGATGGATCTACTGAAGGTCCAGATGCATCTGTCAGATCTTATGTCAGAACTTTGCAGGGTTTGTTCCTTTTCATTCAGGACATCACTTTAAGATCCTGTTCATCTGCTCTTTATAGTTTTTTTTTTTATTTTTTTTAGGTCTTACACTGGTTCTCATGTTATCTTTTTTTGCCTGACCTTGTCCTGACCCAAGAAGACTTTGTCAAATGTTATTAAGTTTGCTTTCCATCCAGAGAAAAAGAATCAGTATTCAGTTCTTTGCTCCTAATGTTTGGAATAAACTACTAGAAAACATGAACTCTCCTCTAAACAATAATTCTCAAATCATGTCTGACTTTCTCCTTTTCACCTTCTTTCTGAATCAATTTTACCACACACACTGCCACTGATGGTATCATGTGTAACCCACTGTGCATATTCTTTTGTCTCTTTGTTTTTTAGAATGTTCTATTTAATTTCTTTGATTTGTTTTATTTCTTTCATTTTTAATGTTTTTATTATGTAAACCATTTTCAATCGCCTTATTCATTGAATAAATCACTAAACCTGCCTCTCGTCATTTCTTCTGTACTTTTAATAGATGCAACTAAAGAAATAGGAACAAATTGGTGACCAGTTCTTCTAATAGTGATTAGTTACAAAAGCTTGCTAGAAAATGTGCAGGAAAAGAAGAGAAGTCTAAAGAAAACAGGAGAAAACCTTCAGAAAGCCTGGAGAAACTTTGCTCTAGAGTACGTTTAAAGTTTACAAAAGGGTCAAACTGCTTGGAGGAAAACTACAATAAAATGATAGGTGGATCAGTACTGGTTCAGTAATACTGTAAACAAAAACCTCTGTTATTAAGCTCTGCTTTCAAAACTACAGAAAAATGTTTCAGACTTAACAAGTTCTTCTGCGCATGCTCACTAACTCCGGTCATTGCCCGTTACAGCTAGATAAAAGACGGTGAACAATTTAACAAACTGTGAAACAAATAAACTATACCAAGCTTTACCATATGACCATACCATACCACAAGTTACTTATTATCATTAATACGGTGTAATTAGAAGAAGCTAAAATTTCGTTGCTTGGGATCAAATTCAAAATGAAAGTAAACGTCGCGTCTGAAACCAACCCCAGCGAGTTTACCGAGAAGAAACATGAACGTACTTTGCCTGGTCGAGGTGCAGCAGCTTGATGACGATGTGTGTTAACCAACACATTAGCATGGCTGACAAACTTACCGAAAAGCAGAAAACCCATGAAGCTCAGACAGGACGCATCGAGTTTTGCAGGAGCCTGTTCACCAAAGCACACAACAGGCCCGACATCATTTCTCAAATAAAATCACAGTGTTTACAAGGCTGCATCGACCCGATGGGCATTTGGAGAAGCTGAACGTAGACTTCCTGAGGAGGAAGAGGAGGACCCATGGCTGCCTTTCAGACTTATTTTCTAGACCCAGCCCTCTGCCGATAAGCAGAACTCACAAAATACAGCCAGAAATGCTTTGACTTAAACATAAGTTTGTATATTTCGCAGCGTTTAAAACTGGAGCCGCTATGAAGATTGTATCCTAAACCCTAAACAACATGATGTAAACACCACACGTGGAAGATGGTCATTAGGTTTGTTTTGTTTGTTTGTCTTGTCAAAACATTGAAGCAAGCAGAATGATGGTCTGGGCCTACTGTGTTCAACAGTAAATTTACTTTGGCAAGATGTGCTTTATAGATATAATCTCATAAATATTCTGGATTCTTATTTTATTTTTCTATTTATTTTGAATAAGTGTTTGTATTACAGAATTTGCATAGTACTGCTGGACCTAATATATATATATGTATATATATATATATATATATATATATATATATATATATATATATATATATATATATATATATATATATATATATATATATGTATATATATATGTATATATACATATATATGTATATATACATATATATATATATATATATATATATATATATATATATATATATATATATATATATATATATATATATATATATATACACATATATATGTATATATACACGTATATATACGTATATATATATATGTATATATATTGTATATATACATATTGTATATAGATATATATATATATTGTCATTGGACACAGTCTTAGTGTACATTACTAATGTGCATGTAGAAGCTCAGCTCCAAACAAACTCTGCAGTTCATGCCAGACTACATCTCTGCAACATGGAGCAGGAGCCTAAGCAGCGTATGAAGCAGCCAATATTACAGATCTTAACGGATCTGTAGCAAGATCTTATGGACACTCCTTCATGATGAAGTATGTGAGATTGCTGCGTAGGACTTGGTGGTTGATGGTATCAAATGCTTTCCTGAAATCAAGAAACACTGCTCCTACATATGGATAGTCATCCAACAAACGCTTGACCTTTTCAGTCAGCAGTTAGCTGATTCAGTTGAGTGGTGAGTTTGAAACTCAACTGCATTTGATATAATGGTGGGAACCCTTGATCAGATCAACTGATTTTGTTATGGCGTGGTGGTTTCATGTGTTTTCTCAGTTCTGGTTTCCTCTTTTATTTTGTAGTTTTTCCTGTTTAGGCAAGGCAAGTTTATTTATATAGTACCATTCATGTACAAGACAATTCAAAGTACTTTGAATGAAACATTAAAAGTCTTACAGATGGTTTAAAAAAAAAAAAAAAAAAAAGCATAAAAGAGAACACAAATAGCAAAATCACAATAACCTTGTCTCTGTTCAATAGTTCACCTGGGTTCATTTAAGTTTATCCATTTCACCTGTGTCCTGTGTTCTTTTCATTAAAGCAATGTAATGAAATGAAAAAGTTAAAGATGACTTGAATTATATCATAATATCCATGAAAAAAATGTATATAAAAAAAGCATAGCAAAAGAACATGGATTTAAATTTGTACTACAGAATTAATATCTGAAAATGGGAAAAGGGTGAATCTAAGGAAGGCCTAACAGCTTATTCACCTCTTTCAAAGATATTCATGATTTCAAGTGTATGTCAAAATAAAGAGATACAAAACATTAAAAAAAAAAAAAAGAAAAAAAAAGTCTTCATTAGACTCATCTGACCTGACAATTCAGAGGCTTCATCCTTCCAGCATGGCAAAGCGGAGAGAAAGAGAATAAAGAAAAGCTTTTCTTTTTATACTAGGCTCTTAGAATAAACATGGAGTACAACCTTATTTGGTAAAGTCATTTACTCTTCTGATTTTCTGTTTCCAACTGAAGACAAAAGGTTCAATTTATCTTAGTCATGTACAAAGTACAATATCTCTTTCCTGGAGGGGCTTGTGGTTTGTGCTGGTGCCTCCATCTGGGTTCAGATAAGGTGCTGGTGGTTTGGCAAACTTTCAGGTCTAAGGCCAGTTTGTGACCTCTCGCTTGTTGGCTGACCTTTTCCACTGAAGCGTTGCCAAATAGGCACCATTTCTCTCTCTCTCTATCTTCATGTATGCAGTTGTCTTGTAAGCATCCTATAAACACTTTCACATAGTAAATGATTTTCCAAGTCACAAAATAAGCACAAGAGTAAGTAATAACATAATGAAATAGTAAATAATAACTTGAAAATGCTAAGCATATGAAAATGGCTAAAAAGCAAAATAAGTTTTGATAAAAAGTGGAGAAATGTCTAAAATTTTTAATACAGGTTCCATTCAACATTGACTTTATCTGTTGGTTTTTAATCCTTTGTGCCAAATACATTTTTGTGTTTGGTTTCAGACGCGCCTTGTCCTAAGCTCATTTCCAATTGCATACAGCTGGTATTAACAGTCCGGTTTTAGCCAGCTCTCTCTGAGTTTCCCGGCATTATCGCTAGTATTCCTCAGTTGCTTTTGTCTTCTTCCACAACCACAATGTTACCAGGTATTTCCTTGAATTTATTACTCACCTGCATTCTTTCATCTCATCACCTCACAGCACACATACTGTTTTGCTGGTGGAGTCTTTTTTGCTATCCTATCTGGCTGCACATGTACTCAAACTCAGCTGTAATAATTTGCCAAAGACTGAAACACTTTAATCAACACAACCAAGTGAAAAGGGGTAAGTGATGTATTAGTGTGTCACAGTTTTTCCCGAGGCAGTCAACGGAGAGCAGGGTTTCCAGAAACTGTCCTTTTTGTGGATAGTTTGCTGCTTTTGGGTTAATCAAGCAGAAACCTTGAGCAGGCACTGACAGCTGCAGGTGGACGATATGTGGGGGTTGTTGAGAGTGACAGCTTGACAGATGTGAACAGAGAGCTGAGCTGAAAGGTGAAGCCGTCAGTTTATCTCTTCATCTGCATTCCTGCTGTTGTCCCTGGTCTAAATTAATGAAAAATAATGGAAACAAGATAAATAAACTTATTTTGAAAGAAGTTTAGCCTTGCTCCAAATGACAGCACGAAGAGCTCGGTCACCTCCTGCTCCTCTGTGTAGAAAAGAACCCATAAATGTGATTTCTGATGAGGAGGCCTCATTCAAACGAAGTGTGATTCAGTAGCTTGGAGGCAGATGCAGCTGGATGGTTGTATCTCTCATGTGGCTTGCAGCGCCTCGGTTTTCCTCTGGTAGATCTGAAGTAGATTCAGGATCTCAGCTTAGACTGCTGTCCTTGCACTGGAATTTAAGATATACCAGTCAAAAGTTTGGACACACTTCCCTATTAAATCTAATGGGAAAGTGGGTTCAAACTTTTGACTAGGATTGTATTTTAACTCTGTTACCAGAAAATTAGTGTCTTTCTCATTCAACAGTTTCAAAAGGTGGTAATGTCGGGATCAACGTGAAGTCTACAGTCAGTCTTTAGCATTTCACTCCCATCAGATGTTCTCACTGCTTTATGCATGTACGCGTCCTAAATGTACAGTTTATAAGTTGAAATAAAAGAAAGTTTAACGAAATTCTTTGAAAAATATGCAGCAGGAAACCAGAAGTTGTGTCATTCAGAGAATTTTATTTCCACCGTCAGCTTTTAGCCTTTCCTAACAAACAG
The DNA here is from genome assembly GCF_933228915.1 of Telmatherina bonti. Classification (NCBI taxonomy): domain Eukaryota; kingdom Metazoa; phylum Chordata; class Actinopteri; order Atheriniformes; family Telmatherinidae; genus Telmatherina; species Telmatherina bonti. Next base: position 14,355,636 of record NC_136621.1, read on the forward strand.
GCACGGTATCGATTTAAACGGATCTTTCAGAAATTACTGGCATAAATAAGTCCAGTATCGAGTCCAGTACAGAATACATATTAAATCAGAATACAAATCTTTGTCAATTCAGGGAATATAAAAATATTTCTACACAGAAATACACTCTACAATTGACCTGCAATTGTAGCATAATAGAAAAAAAAAAAAAAAAAACGTTTTAACAATGACTCATTTTACTGCTCTCAGTAGCAAACGGTATGTTTTACTCCTTTTGAAGGCACCTGGAACAGTAGTTAAGGCAATAGTTAGTTACATAAAATGCTCTTTTTATGTGTAATCTAACCTCCAACATCCAAACGTCTCACCTCCTTCAACACTGCACACTCTAACATCCAGTATAAACAGGGTTTTGCTGATCTTTGCCAGTCTGCACATGTGTGAGTGAAACAGCAGCGTGGTCAGAGTCAACCCAAACCGGCTGCTGGTTCATAAGAAAAATCTAAAATCACTTATTTCTTCTCCCTGCTTCCACTCAGACATGCTAAAATCTATCTACAAAACATACACCTGCAGGCACCGTAAAGACGTTTGCTCTCTATTCAACTTGAAGGCAGTTTCCGTTCTGCATGACGGCCGGGATGCAGAGGTTCAGATTCGGCACTTTCCGGTAGACGAAGTGGAAAACCTGTGTGAGCGGCCGGCTGTGGAGCTCAGCTTTGATTCGCTGGGGGTGTGTGTCCGGAGCAAGCTGCTGGCTGGTGTCCTTGTGGACCAGGAAGAGTGCATAGTTCTCCGGGTCGGAGATCTTGAATTTGTAAGCGCAGAGTGAGCAGACCTCTTCTGTGGTTGTGTATGGGTGCACCAACATGGTTTTGGCTGTGCAGCCGGAGCCCACTTCCTGCAGGGCGACTCGGAGGAAGTTCTACAAAGAGAAAAATCATAAATTAACAAAACAAAACAGAACAAAAAAACTCCTCCACAATGAATGAAAAACAAATGAATGAAAAATGAATAAACCAGACGGGTTCACATGCAAGGTGTTGCAAGCTGTCATTCCACTAGAGGGTGCTCTCTGCTACAGTCGCAGCTCCTCACATCCAGATCCACATGCTTCCATGTTAGTATCAGGGGTTGTAGCAACTAATAATGTAATAATGGCAAATAACATAATAATCTTCGGTTATTTTAAATAGAAAAAAGCCAATAGCATAATAACTGTCAATAATGCAATTATGTTTTTGAGGCAGTTATGTAATGTTTGTCCTTCCAGCTTGTCTCGCTGAAGGTATCATCCTCCTGATGCAACCCTGTGCATTTATCCGGGCTACGGACTGGGCCTCAGAGAACAAGCGGCAGTGTAGGGAAGCAGGACTGGAACCGCAGACCGTCAGGTCACAAGACAAGCAGCCCCACCACCTGACCTGCTGACCTCCTTTTAGCCAACAATTTCATAAGTAACAATATTGTTTTGGGTTTTTTTTTTCTTTTTACTGGCCTTCGGAAAAACTTGCAGTTGATAATGTATTGAGAGATAAAGATTTTTTTGCAGTTGTGGTGCAGTTTGCTCACCAAAAATAGGTACGATTGCATCATTGGTAAGTTATTAACCTATTAGCCATAACGCAGCCTGAATTATTAGATTACTGGTTGCTACATGCCTGGCAACATTTTGATCTACATCGATTCAATGATCTGCAATCCAGCAGCATGAAATATCAACCAAACATCGGTACAGTAATCATATGTGAGATGGATTGAAGAAAGAGTGTGTGTTTGCACACGTGACATTTTACTTTTGTTTGTGATCTGAAATGAATGGATGTTATTGTGTTAAATCAACAGGTGACGCTGCCTCAGAACCATCTCTGCCTCCTGAATTGGATCAATTGCGATGGTTTTGTGGCAGAGATAGTTAAATCGGCAAACTGTGAATCATTACCCACTGAATCGATATATCGTGATGGTTAGCAGTACCGCTCCTTTTCAGGGACGTGGGCGAGAGCGCAGCATCTTCATGCACCTTTCCATTGCAAGAGGTCGGATTTATTTTGGAAATGGTACAACTTAGACTCACAGCCTGGATGCTCAAGGTGGGCTCAGGTCAGGCGTGATACCTGAAAGTCGTCCACAGACGGCACTGAACGCTGGGCAGTTCGCCGGCGGTGCCACTGGTGCAGCGTGTTCCTGGCCTCGGAGCTCAGCACCCGGGCTGCCTGCTCCTCCTGGAAGTTCTTGATCAGGGCCATGGCTCCGTAGGCGCTGGTCAGGTAGTAGCCTCCTAAAGGAAAAAGAGAGAAAAAAAACACGGGGGAGTTTTCAGCTACATTTTGTGGTCAAATGTTTCAGAAGTGAAACGAAGTCTCTCATATTGAGTGTCTGGCGTAAAGCTAACGTGCCAGGTGGATTAACACCGACTGGAAAGAATTTCACTCAGGGAGGGAGCGGCTTCTGAACCGGCTCCAAACCATTCAGATCAAACACTGACAGGAATTTCCAACCCTGCACATCAAGACGTTTCCTTCCTCTGGGTCACATTTGATCAATTTTCCTCACGGAGCCGTCTGGCTCCACTCAGCTCAGCTCAAACGCTCACAGTAAAATTGCCACTTACTTGCTAACAAGTGACCAAGATCACACTTCATGAGGATGTTTTCAATAGTTTCAGGCTGAATTTTGACCAATTTAAAGTAAAAGGAAGAGTACTGAAACACTTTAGGCCTGGAAAACAGAAAACAGTGAAAGTTTTTCTTAACATCTCTGAATAAAACAGGAAAAAAGCTGAAACTAAATGTTTGACCCCCCCCCCAAAAGTAACTCTAAAATTCAGACTTTTGGTTTAAATACAACACAAGTACAGAGCTGGAGCCCCAAACGCTGATTTTGTTGCACAAACTGATAATAAACAACACAACACATACTCTACACTACTCACATCAGTGGTTTTTTTTTTTCCTAAATCTCTCACTGCAGTCACACCACAAGAAAACTGAGATGATGTCAATACTAGTCATGTCTCTATTCTTCAGCTTCCATGACACTCTAAACACACGTTTGTTAATATTATTTATTCCAGCAGTTTCTGGTGTTGTACATTCAACCTCAACACATGCTTATGTGAAGTTATGTCAGTTTAACATAATGCAACACATCTGCCGTGTAGGAAAGCATGGATTTGACAGGAGAAATTTAGGGATAAAAAAAGAAAAAGGTCTTAATGAATAACAATCCACCAAAGTTCATGCAGCTAAAAAACTGTAACAACTCTGAAAAAGTTCCTGAAGGCACTCATTGAGACTGGGTAGCTTCAGTCAGAGGCTTCTTCATCTCTGCTTCTTTTCAGTTGTATTTAAAGTTTAACTTAAAGCATCCATTCATCATTGTAATGCATAAGTATTACTCTTATTGAACCCCTTCATCACAAGATCTACTTTTTCTCCTCCTGTCTGGAACGACACACTGAAACCAAGTTATGTATATCTTCACAACAAAATCTTAGTCTCAAAAGAAAACTGAGCAGTGATATTACTACAAAAGTGTAATAACCAAAAAAATATACAGAAGAGCAGGTAAATGGCTATCTCAGAAAAGAAAACCACATTACTTTCACATTGCTAGAAGCCCAGTTCTTCTAGGAACAAGTAAAGTAATGTCTGATGAGGAACTGTGCAAAAGTAGAAGCTACAAAAATAACCTGAGCAGTTTTACTGGTACTTTTATAGATGTGTTACACACTTAAATATCTCAGAAAGCCATCAGCTGTTATAATCAACAGAGTCTCTGCTTTCATCGGACACCGTGTTTCTGAAGTTTGCTTGAAGTGGAGAAATTACCAGCAGCTGTAAAGCGGACAGTGCTGTTCTCATGTTTTTGTTATGTATATATATGCGCTTGGGGTTTGAACGGTGTTTGCTTTGGATACCAGTACTTGATAGTCTTCTACCTGTATCTCTGTCATGTTTGTGTTCCACATGCTAGCATTTCTGCTTCATAGTATCCGCAAACATGTTCTGTACTGCGTGTATCCCACGCTGACCTCCTGTACAGAGCGCCCTAAGTTAAGTATTTATAACATCTTTCTGATTCTGTTTTATTTCTATGCTGTTACTTTATCTTAACTTAGCTTATCTTAGCTTATCTTAACTTAGCTTAACGTAGCTTAACTTAGCTTATCTTAACTTAGCTTAGCTTAGCTTAGTTTAGCTTAGCTTAGCTTAGCATAGAGACTAAATCCAGTCAGTTTGGTTCTGGTCAAAGTCCAGAAAAACGCCGACTGACATCTTCAAAGCGCAATCAGAAACATGTTAAACGATGTGTTTCTAAATGGAATTGTAAAAAAGACAACTGGTTCTGGAGACTGGCTCTGATAGAAGTTTCTTTTCCTGATTCTCCTCCCCAACGTCTAGTCGTCGCAGCTCAGGATGGAGAATTGAATTAATTAGAAACTCGATTCCATTGTGTGTTTTCTTTGCTTGGAAATTATTCTTAAAACTGGTTTGTATCAAAACAGTTTATATAAATTGGACTAATGTGGACAATATAAGGAATTTGTGCTAACTGGTCCACAGTGATTGGATCGAATTGGACGGTTTCTGTAAAAGTGCTTTGAGAAGACCGCTGAGCAGATGGACAGGACCTACCTTCTCCTTGAAGCAGAGACGGATCCAGCAGCTCCATCATGTACTGGATCTCTGTGTCCAGCCGTGGCATATCACACTGGGCCACCACGTAAGTCAGCATGGGCAGGAAGTCATCGGCCCCGTACATCCTCCCTGGAAGGAAGCAGACCGGATGCAGAGCGTTATGTAGGAGTGGCGGTCATGCAGGTCAGACACAGGGTGGAAAAGTCGACAGTGTGAGTCTGCCATGGAAGATGAGGGCGAAAACCAAATCTGGTCTTTCTGTACCTGAGTTATCCTGCATGATGGTGTAGATGAGTTTACACACTCGCAGCAGCAGCGACACCTTTTTGTCAGGGGAATACATTTTCCTCATGTTTAGGAACTTGTGGCGAATTTTCTCAATAGCTACAGAGTCGGGGGGCACGGCCCCGTCCACCCCCAGATCCTGGGGTTTCTTCATCTTCGCCAGGGCCAAGTTCTCCTTGAGCTGCTGCCAAGCTCCACTGCTCACCTGCAGCAGGGATTAAAAGGAATTACAAGAGATTACTGATCAGTCATTTCATGTCTTAACACCTCTCACATACCGGGGTGGATCCGTCCGGACTCACCTGGAAGTCGTGCAGAGCCACCTCAATCATGCTCTTCAGAGGCTTCAGGACACATTTGTGCATGGCTCTCTCCAGAACCTGGTCTGCAAAGGATAAAGGCAGCACACACAAATACACACTTGATAAGAAACAAGCTCACACATGCAGTTTTTTTTTTTTTTTTTTTTTTTTTGGAGATGAGTAACTTTTCCTCTGAATGACTGTTGGGCAACGTCGGCACATTTCCAGCAAAACTAAACTGAAGCCGTCCCATCACTTACTGAAAATATTGTACCTTCAGCAGTTCCAGCACAAAAGATGTATCACTCACACACTTCGCCACCGCAGATGACAAAACCCACAACGGATCAAAAATCCTGAAACTCAAACTTTCGAAACTCAAACGAGATGAAGCTTCTCATCATCGTTCTCAAATGCAATTTAAACTTTTCTTAATTAAATTGTAAATAATTTTATATCATACATAAAAATGGCTTTTCTAGTAAGGGCAAAAGTTTTTTTTTTTTTTTTTTAGCATAATTGATATATATATATATATATATATATATATATATATATATATATATATATATATATATATATATATATGTATGTATATGTATATATGTGTGTTATTTTGCCATTTTTTCTCTATTTCAGTTTTGTCTTTTACTTTTTTATCAAGCGGTGAAGTTTCTCTTCACCTCTGATTAAACAAACAAAGCTGCTAATCTTGACACAGTGATGTAAGACTACAAATTTTAAACTAACTACATCCCAATATATATGGACCAAAGTGCTGTTAAAGGCCACAAAAAGTTTAAAAAATATTAAATGTAAAAGAAAAAGTCATTAAAAGAAAGATGCCATCATTTGACGTTATGATTGTGATGGATTAGGGGCAATCTTACAGAGAAATGTAAAACTAAAGCAGCATTTCAGTGGTTAGACAGAAAAATCTATTGTAACTTGATTACATATGACGTTTTTCTTTATTTGATTCAGTTTTCTTTTCATTTCAATTTAAACGTTAGTATAAAAAAGTTGAGTAATAATGGTCTCATGATCTAAAAAAAAAAAAGGTCAGTATTTCTCATGAAGGTTATGAGCAATCTTTCTTCGTTTTAAAGTCACATATTATAAGTCATCTTCATGCTGAATCGTCTAACTGTGACTGTCGGCTTGGAGTTTAACACTGTTGAAAATTCTCATCCAAACTTCCACAGCGGGGAAGGCAAAACCCAGAAACTTCTACCATGAAATAAATGAACAACTACCATGAACAACATCTTTAAACAATGACTTGTTGACACTGGAGGTGTTAAAGAAATAAAAACCAAATAAATGCTTCATCCGTCCTGATGGAGAAGCGATGATGCAGGAACAGTCCGTCTGTACTACTTCCATAGGAGTTAAGAGAGTCACTAGCAACCAGGTTCTGCCTATCAATACACAGATTAATAACTTATTTTTATGAGTTCCTCTATAAAAGCTGAAGTTTAATTAGCATGTGACCTTAAAGCAGGTGTTGCTGCTCATCAATCTGAGGATGGGATCAGACCCTGCAACTCTTCTAGAAACTGTAAAAACAAACTCAACAACTACATCTCAAACTCCCACGTTCATGACAGTTCGTTTAGAAAACGACAGGAAGTGGGGATTGTTTGGAAACGTTGCAGGAGAAAGCCGCTTCTCGCTAAAAACAACATGGCAGCACGACTCAGGTTAGCAAAGCTGCATCCGTACAAACTACAAGACTTCTGGAACAATGTTCTTTACTGAAGAGGAGCAGCTTGGTTAGAAGGCAAAGCAGCATGTTTGGTGATAACCAAACACATTAAGTCAACAAAAATACATCACACCAGCTGCCAAACACGATGGCGGAGGGATGATGATCTGGGCTTGTCCCGCAGCTACAGGACCTGGACACCCTGCAGTTACTCAACGGATCACAAACTCCTCTGGATGCCAAAGTATTTTAGAGTCAAATGGGAGTCCATCTAGCTATTGGCAGAGCTACAACAGAATAGCACAAAAGAAAGAAAGAAAAATGCTGCTAATCTCAATCAAGTGAAGCTCCACTGAAAGAAGAAAATCTCTGTACAACCATCTGAGAGGCTACAGGAAACCATTACACCAGTACAAGCTGTTTAATCATGATGTGAATGAAGTTTTCCACAAACTGCTTCGGCATTTTAGTTTAGTTTTTGTTAGATGAATCAACCGCATGTTGTGTGTTCATGTGAAGTTGTATTTATTCAACTGTAAGAACTGGTCAAACTCTATGGGTTTTTTTTATTGTCATTATCATCTAATGTGTCATTTATAGGAACTGCATCTCGTTTTCTTTCACAACCAACAACTAAACCTGTATTTAACACTAAAACCTCAAACAGGTTACATATTTACTATTACAATAAAGTCAGTTAAAGTGTAGCTGGTTTGTTAGAGCCTGACCTTTGGTTGCACCAACATGCCCAAGTATTTTACCAGACTAGAACCAGTTCTGAGTATCTACACCTAAAAAATGCTCCATTAGTATCTCATACACACACATACAGGCTTCATATGCAGGCTGCTGAACTGACACAGTGGTGTTTTATTGTTTGCTGGTTAGACTGACACAAGCATCCATTCTCCACCATTCCAGCCTCCAGGCAAAGTTTATGCCATGTTTATGCTAATAACCATCCATATTTTGCAACAGCATTGAGGTGGATGGGCATCACGCTCTGATGGAGATTTTTTTATGCTGAGTCAGAAGAAAGCGGAATTAATGAGCATAAATCGTAACATCACAACGGTCCTCCTCATGTCTGACCAAGTGTGGTAGATTTATTCCACGTGTGTCAAACATATTTTAGTTCAGTAGCCACATAAAGCACAACCTTATCCCTGGTGGGCCCCACCAGTTAAATAGCAGCCTAATAGAAAAACTCCCTGGTCCCTGTTAGTTTCACTGGTATTTTGCCTCAGTTTAGCATGATTATCATTTACTATGTTAATTTTTAAATATGCATTCAATAAATTGAACATGTATACATTGTTTTTAGTTTACATTTTTAGTTTACATTTAGTTTACAAAAATACATAGAAATTTATTATATTTAACTAAATTTCAAATTTAGTAACTTTTTAAGTAAATTTGTTAACTTCATATAACAATTCATTTTTAAGTTTATTATATACACTATATTTTTATCTAAAATTTATTTTTATTGAAAATGTATTTACTTTATTTTATTTTAAAGCCATCTATTTTATACCTGCGTATTTCAATGCAAGGTCTTGAGGGGCTGCAGTGTACCTAAGCAACTACCGGCCAAAATATTTGTATTAATTTATATATTTTATTTTTTAAAACATATTTTATTTATTTTACAGATGGTACGTTCACATATTCACTGATACATGCACTCATACATGAGCTTACAAATCAGGGAAAGATCAACATCACTAAACATTTCACAGTGAAATTTACAATATTTCACAGCATGATTTCAGGAATTTTCAAGCTTTATAAGTTGTTTTAAATGCACATATGTACATTTCCACATCTGTATAGTAATCCTGACCTGAACCGACTCAAACAGAAATTAAATCCATTGATTAAAAAAAATACACAAGTTATCTCCCTGCCTTGAAAATGTCTTTTATTTAGACATTAAAAAATATAACCTACATAAACAAATGAAGAACTGCAGTTACATCTACAAAAAAAAGCACTTAATATCTTTTAAGTTATTTTCACATTCATTTAATTATCCATTTAATGAGCCAGACTGGACGCTCTGGCGAGCTGGTTTTGCTCCCCGCCTTGGTCCATATGTTTAACATCTATGGTTTGTTTGTTATTTATCGCGGCTATAAGAACACACACATGACAGCAAACTGAATGTATTTACAGCCCTCCTCGTTCACCTCCTCCACTGCAAGCTCGTCTGTAACATAAACAAATCTAAACTTCTCCTTTGAGATGTTTTTCCACAGAGCTTAAACTCCACAGATGCCTAACAGCCCACTGAAGAGCCTCGTCGTGTGAACAGAACCTCCAACTTTAAGCTCAGGCTCCACCTTCAGCATCCTGCCTGTTGCATCTCTACATGTCTCCACCGTGTCCCTGTGCAGAGGGAACATCTGTATGAGTGGATCTGTGGTCAGAATAGACCACTCCTCTGTCTGGGAACAAGGCTTTGCTGTTATTGTTTTACAATGAACAAGGGATGCGAGCTGTGTGCAAACACACACTCACATATTCATGCAAAGCGAGTTGGTTTTAGTTCACAACAACAGACTGTCCCTTTTCCTCATTAGATCATCTGGTACCGTGTCAGTTTGTGACCTTAAAATAAAATAAAAATAACAGCTTTTTTCTGATTATGACGATAAACAACCATTTTACTTCACTGTAGAGGGAATTTGTTGTATTTCTTTTGTCATTGTGACGAATGTGGCACTTCTGTAGCGCTAATAAGCACATAACACTCAAAGCTTCAGCAGTTTTAAACGTTTCTCTTTCAAGGTTGCTCAGTTTAGTGCTGCAGATGTGGAATATGAGAATGCTTGAGAGTAAATGTTGTTTTTATAGAGGGATATTTTTAACTCAGTGGAGCCTTGATAACAGTTATAGACAGCTTTGATAACAAGGCAGTTTGATGAGATTATTCTGAGCGGTCAAAACTATAAAAGCTGCAGATAAGATGAATTTGCAACTGAACTCATTCAAAGACAATTGGAAAAAAAAAATCTAGGATGTAATTAATTTTTTTTTCTCCATGCATATAAAGCTCTTGATGCTCCATTGCATATCAAAGATCTTATAGTTCTATATATTCTTAACACAGCATTTCCCTCTCAGACTGCAGGTTTACTGGTGGTTTCCAGAGTTTCCAAGAGTACGATGGGAGGAAGAGCATCATGTTGAAACACCTCCTTGTTTGGGTTCAAGAAGCAGACACCCTCTCAACCTTTAGGATTAGACTTAAAAGTTTCCTTTTTGATAAATCTTATAGTTAGGGGTGGTTTAGCCATCCCCCTAGTTATGCCGCCATCAGACTGCTGAGGGACGTCCCATGATGCACCAGACACTTCCTTTCCTCTCTCTGCTCCTTATCTTCAATGTAAAAACTTGTGACACTATCGGCATCATTAACCGATGTCTACTCCGGTCTCCCTGGTCTTAAAGTAGTCTTGCTTTGTTGGTGTCTCTTCCATGTCCTCTCCACCCCAACCCGTTGAGACGGATGACCACCTTCCCTGAGCCGCGTTCTGCCAGAGGTTTTTCCTTCCTGGTAAAAGGGAGTTTTCTCGTTTAAACTGGCGCACCATGCATGATCAGGATGGAGGCCTGAATCAAAGTCAAGATTTAATGCAATCCGTTGGTTTTCCTATTATTTATTATGAACTGGCTTGTATGAATACTGACTGGATGAGAATGAATTGGCTCAAACTGATTATATGTAAAGTGCCTTTAGATGAAGGCACTAGAAGAATTGGTGCTATATAAATAAAGCTAAATTGAACTGAAATGGAGACGAGTCAAACCTGCCAGCAGTCTGGACTTTCCACCAGTATAACACATCTGAAGAACTATTAAAGTTAAATTTAGCAACGAGGTCTGGACTCGTGAGACTATTGAGAATGGGACAACCTAAAACTCCAGCAACTGGTCTCCTCACTTTCCAGATGTTTCCAGTTAAAAGACGAGGGGATGCTACACAATGCTAACATCACCTTGGAACTACTCTTTACAGGTCAAGTAAATTCAAGATCAGCGTTTTCTGTTTTTTTTTATTCACATTTTTGCTAAAACTCCCAACAGTTTTAGAGATGTGGTTGGAGAAAAGCTGATTCACACATCTCTCTGCAGTGGACTTTATTTCTCCTAACGTGGTGTGCTTCTAGGTCCAACAAATAAATGACCAAAAAGTGGATCATACTACACCAGTTCTGAAATCTCTACACTGATTTCCTGTCCATGAAAGAGCTGGATTTCAAATAAAGCTGCTAGTTTATAAAATGTTGACTGGTTTATGGCTCTTCCTGCGTGTTACCAGCTTTACTCTGATAAACAGATTTTATTTGTTTCCACAGATGCATCGATACCACTTTTTCTTTCCAGTGCAAAAACCTGCTTTTTAGCACCTGCCATTACCAAGTACCGATACCAGTACAAATAAATTACATTTTACTGGTGAAGAGATTGTAGACCAGACAGAGTGGTTTGCTGTGTTAGATGCTGCAGCCATTGTCTAAACGTAAGGCTTGAAAACTGTCAGAAACTTCATAAATAATGATAAAGTGATTCTTGTTGGATCAGATTGTTGTGAAAAAGCACAAACATGCCCAAAATAAGCTTCTCTGACCAAAACGATGCCAATATCAGTGATATGTTATGTTATGTTATCAGTAGTAACTTTGTTGTTTATATGTTAAAGAAATGAACATGTAAATTCAACATTCATCTCTTTGCATTAACTTGTTGACTTTGAAAGCTGCAGTTTATTCACATCGAATTGGGTTTTGTTGTCTTGGAACGATGAATTCCGGCTAGATGCACATCGTATCAGAAATAAGTTAGTTAAAGCTAAACACACTGACGCTGCTTTAAGTTTTTAAGCACTTATTATGTAAAGCAATCTCTAAAAATCCTCCTTTTAAATCCTTTTAAAATGTAAATAATTTTTCCATTTTATTTATTACTTCAAAGTGAAGAGTTAAAAAAGAAAACCAAAAGGAAAACTCCCCTCTTTTCACTATTTTTGTCATTATTTTTTTTTAACTCTTAATGCTTCAATCTATTTTAAATACTCTTTGCTTCGACATATTTAATTTTCCCTGTAAAAACTATCAATAACATTGTTGTTAGTTTGTCCCGTATAAATAAGGACTGTTTTATGTTCTCATACTGTTGGTATAAATTTGCTTTTCTTGGTTCGAACGAACATTTAAGTAAAATCTCTTCCCTTCAGATTCAGCCTCAGCTGCAGTGTGAAATCCTGCCAGCGAGCACAAGCCAAGAATAAATCAGTCGGCACAGCACACTGGCATTTCTGTTACCCAACACCCGTATTGAGGCAGACAAATATGGAAATCACCATCTACAGGTTTGGTTTCCACGATAATGTCGTGGAAACCAACTCAGGGAACATGGCAGCGGAAGAAACTCCAGTTTTACTTCTCAAATGTGAAGGAATGAAAACAGGTAGAGAACTGAATCTGGAATCAGAAGTAGGATATGGCTCAAACACCACACAAATGCCTACACCTCAATGTGGAAATGCTTCACCAAGTCAGGAGGCAGCAGGCCACCAGCAGATCTCAGAGCAAAGCCAAGAGACTCACCGATCTGGTCCTCCGGTATGAGGGACTCGATGGGAGGATCGAGCTCTGAGCTCTGACGCAGGTACGCCTTCATCTGGGTCATAAACTGCCTGAGAGTCTGCAGAAAGTCTTCTCCTGACGTGTGACAGCTTCGATTCTCCTGAACGAAGCTGATGTAGTCCTGAACCAGTGAGCCGAAGTAGGAGCTCTTGTCCCGGGAAAGCTCGGCAATCCGTTTTACGGTCCGCCTCTCCGGCGTCATGAGGGAGCTGAGCATGCCGCTCATCTTGCTGAAGCGTCCCTTCAGAGCCCGTGGCAGGATGAAGGATCCCCCGCTCAGGCTCACGCCGACCCTTCGCCTCCGAGATTTGAAAGAGGGACGGAGGCGCATTTCCAGATCTGCCTCTAGGCCCACGCCATAGTCCTCCTCCTCTTCCTCTTCGCCGTCTTCGTCCTCTTCGCTGCTGTCGTCCACCGGGTCTTGGTGGTTGAGGTGTTGAGATGGGCTCGGAGGAAGACCCAGAGAGAACCCAGGAGACTGTGAATAATCCAGAGAGTCAGAGGAGGAAGTGGACATGCTCATGTCACTGAGCCGCTGGCGTCCCCGCTCGTGAGGAGCTGACGGACTTGTGGCGCTCTGCTCCGGCGAGGGGTCAGCAGGGACGGCGGCTGGCGGCTGGCAGGTTGGAAGCTTGGCACGGGACAGGGCTTTGGCGATGGTTTCATCATCCAGAGCGATATGACAGCGGTGGGCTTCCAGGTCGGGCCTTTTGGGCCGCGGCGGCGGGTTTAAGGACGTGGTGCTTTTGGGCGGGCTGCTCGGCTTACTGCCCATTGATGGCGGAGCGGGGGCTGGGCGCCGGCTGGACTGCTGCTGCCTTGCGGCTGCAGCCTCTGGCATGCTCTTGGGTTTGGCGGTGGTTGCTGGAGGTCCAGGTGGAGGCGGTGCAGGCCGGCGGCGTGGCATTGAGCGGGGAGGAGGGGGGCGAGGAGGAGGGGGGCGGGATTTACCGTTGAGTTTGATCTGGTCAACGTGGTGGTCGCTGTTCTGGCTGCTGCTCAGCGGCTTCGACTCACCCGCATTCTCACCGTCGGGCAGCGGAGGCGGGGGGTCCTCACAGATTTGGTTGGGATGTGTCTGCAGGAAGAGGGGGTTCACGAAGCACAGGGGGCCGCTGGGATATCTGCTCTCCAGGTGAAAGGAAGGTGGAGGAGTGTGGGGCTGTAAGGTCGGAGGTGCGCTGTCGCACTGAGTCCCGGTATGACGCCGCTGCGACCCTTCGACCTCCCTGTTCCTGTTAGTCCGCTGGGGGCTGAGGGTCCGGCTCAGACGGCAACAAGGCTGGGGGGAGGAGCGCCGCTGACTGCACAGGACTGAGTCCCAGAAGCCTGTAAAACACACACACACACACAGAAACAAACATTAACAAAAGCTCTAAAACAGCAGCTGCTACATGAATTCAGTGACGGAGAGGATCAGAGGAGGAAACCCACTCTCGGCTTCTTCTCACCAACGATTTAAACGTCTCCTCAAGCTTTTCAGAGTTTCCTTTTTCCAATCTGTCGCAGAAATGCAGCGGACGTGTGTTTGCTCTGATTCACTGGCTGCCGACACACACTCAGACACACAGAGAGAGAGTTGCCCATGCTAATGACAGAGTGGGAGGGCACTAAACACACCACAGAGCACACAGTTCCAGTTCCACCACTCCCTTCTTCCTCCTCTGTTATTTCCCTGAAGCTTCCATGAATGACTGCTTTTCAGATCCTTTTGTTTACCTAAACCGTGAGCTCAAAGCTCCAATCCAGCGGTTCCATCACAGTCTGAAGAAGATGACGTGAATTTTAAACTCTTCATCGTGTCTTTGTAGTGACCGAAGCAAAAGCTGAATGATGACTAATGCTGCGGGTCTAAAAATAGGAACATTAACTCCTACATTTCTGGACCAATGAAGGCACCAGCTTCAGCTGGTGGAGGAGTTTCGGATGTCTTATGATAACTTGTTGTCTGGGGACTGAAATCCGTGGTGTCCTCTCAGCTGCGTGTGAGCCACGAGCAGCTGACGCCGTGGCAGCAAGTTAAACAAACAGTAAAACCTCATATCGACCTAGTTAAATACTAGAAAACTGAGATGGTTCTTATAACTTAAGTCATATAAGTTCTGCTTGAAATTCTTCAACGCAAGCTGGATTGATAGAGATTTGTTGTATTGGTCAAAAGCTGAACAATATTCCAAATTCTCTGATCCAAATAAAAAACCCGAAGAATCCTGCTTTCATGTGCTGCTCACTGTTTGACTTCAACACAAAGAAAAAGCCAAAAAGCTTCCCAAATAATTTTTCAAATGTGCTGACATTTATCCGCTTGTGTCTGTCTGTTGGTAACTTTACACCAGGGGTGTCCAAAGTGGGTCCTGGACGGCTACTGTCCGGCAGGTTTTTGATGTATTCCTGATCCAACACACCTGTCTCAAATTAAACGGACAAAACATGAATTTCTGCACAACGACTCATTCATTTGAGTCAGGCTTGTTTGAGAAGGGATACATTAAAAAAAACCTTCAGGATTGTGGTGTTACAGAGCTAAACATCCATGCGTTACATGGATGGATTCTTATATATATATATATATATATATATATATATATATATATATATATATATATATATATATATATATATATATATATATATATATATATATATATATATATATATATATATATATATATATATATATATATATATATGTGCAAGGAACTACACCCAACAGGTTTTACAAGATATAATAGATAAATCTGGTTTCTGTAAAAATTCTGGATACTATGATCCAGAACAGGAAAAATGAGGGCATGTTTGGAACTTCCATTACTGCTGGAGAACAAATTAAGATATAAATAATGCAGTAAACACCATAATGTAGCCAAGACACTGTGGATTCACTATCAATTTATCTGGGAATCTAATACTTTGACAAATAAAATGAATGTTGGACTGTTATCACAATATGGGCGTAAATTAACTTAACTAATAAAATCTGTTTTATTGTTTGGTTGGCTTTTATGATGCTCCATCTAAAAATACATCAATTTTACATTAATTTTAGCCTTATAATATGAAAACTAATGCTTCTTGGAAAACATATTATCTGAAAACATGTTTTTTTTACATTAAAAAAAAAGATAAATGATAAAAATCACTTGGCTTTTTGAGGGTCAGTTCTCACTCTTCTACAAGTTCATGGTCACCCAATAGGTCTGTCAAAATTCCTTCACAGTGGTGTGAGAAACTGATAACATCATAAAAGAAATAGCTTCATCATACTCCAATTAAACATTGCTCTACACTTCTCAGTCCAGTGTCAAGTTGAAATGACTCAAAGCCAGCTTGTCAACAATCCCTGCGCTCAGTAAGGAGGCCAACATGATGCAAACACACGTATGAGTTGGTTTTTCGCATGCACACGCCAAGATTCCACTGCACGCTTTTATCTTTTAATAGAAACTTTTCAGAGTGGAAGGAGAGTCTTCCTTAAGAAAAGCTCTGCAGCTGGCCCACACCCAGAACTTCCAGTGTCTTCGTCTCAATTTCAAGTGTCACAAAGAGTAATGCAAAAAGCACGAGCCTGCATATTCACACCCACATCAACTCAAGAATGCATTCACGCGAACACAATGACGATGTGTCATCTCTACAAGCAGCACTGACACTGCTTACTGCTTATGCTATTTTGCACTCAGGGTTGCAAGCCTGGTTTGTTTTCTGACTATGGTGTGATGGTATGTCAGTGTGTGTGTGTGTGTGTGTGTGTGTGTGTTTGGACAGTATAGAGCTCTCAACTGGCCACGCCCTTCACTGCCACAGTAAGACCTCGGCTATGTTGGAGGTTTCCACAGGCGGATGCAGAGTCATGGTAGTTTTTACAGCATCTGAGCCACAAATCAACTCTGCAGAGACAGAGTCAATGAAAATAAGTTCTGCAAACTCACAACAAATATTTTCTGGAAACACACACTTTGCTTTGTTTTGATTTTCACTTCATGTTTGTAAGCAAAAAGCAGTCATTTAGTCAGAAAAATAAGTCAGAATGATGAAGTGTGTTCAAACGATTATGCTAATGCTTTTCATGATGGATGCACAAATCCTCCACGCATTACGGAGAATTTAAACAAAAATCCAGTTCAGGAAAGTATGAAGTTATTTAGAGTGATAAATAAAAGACTTTAAAGGCAGAGTATGTAAGAGTTCAAGTCGATTCTTTCCACCACCAGGTGGCAAACACCAGGTTGTGAGCAAAACCACAAAACTGCTACCTCCACAAATGACCACAGGTTGGCAGTAATGAGCGAAACTAACCGCTCACCCCTCCTCCTTGCCAGCTCCAAGGAGGGCAGGAATCGCTTGTGATCTGTAGCTCAGAGCCGCTCTGCAATAAATGGGCTTATACTCACCCTACTGGTGGAAAAGAAGTACTTTTTTTTTACTGGTCAGAAAACATTCAAGAAGGGTCTTTGTCATTAATTAAACTTGTAATTTAATAACGCATCAAATATGAACAGACTGGAACCTACATGTTTAAAAAAAAACTTATCTAATTATGATTGTAGTTAATTTATTTTGAAAATATTGAAAATCTTACATACTCTACCTTTAAAGCTCCTGGGTCAAGGTCAAGTCTTAAGAGACACAATCCCATTTCCGCCTTTCTCTAGTGAGTTTTTACAAGTACTTTCTTAGGTTTATAAAAAACTGTTTGGCTACATTGAGGAAAATATAATTTATTCATTCATTATCCTAACAACTTAAGCCTGTTACATACTCCACGAGAAGCGAGAACTTTTTTCTTGTTCTCGAGGCTCCGAGAAGAAAATGACGTCATTTTGTTCTCGCGGACGTGTTTGAGGACAGTTCTTGACACACCGGGCTGGCAGAACTTTTTTCTTGCAGGGCTGCGAGAAGTATCGTGTGATTGGTCGGACATTGGAGGTGGGCGTCGTTAACACAGAGAAAGCATGAAGCGGAGTTGCTGCTTCCGTGTGTTTGCTGTTGCCGGCAAAATGGATTGTTTTGATAAAACAGCTGATCGAGGTGGTGAGAAAGTATGAACATTTTTACATGTGGCATTAAAACACTCGGACCCAGCCGCGTGCACAACCCGCCCTGCCGCGGACGAAGCTGCTCGTTAAATATGAAACTAGAAACTCGGAGAGCGGAAACCTCCGCCAAGCACAATGTTTAAGAATCCTTTTAAAAAGTTCCTGGATACAAACGGTGATCCGGATCACCACCAAAATTTAATCAGTTCTTCATTTTTACATTTGCAACAACTCTTGAAACATTTATAAAAATCCCTTCGTACCCTTTTAAGTTATCTTGAGTAAAAATACGCCGGGGAAAACAACCTTCTCGGCGGAGGTAACAACCGGGTTAATCGCGCATAAAAGCAGACATCGCCCCCCCGTAGTGATCCCTCCCCGCTGCAGACCTGCTTCTTGTGTAGTATGTACGGACCTGCCGAACAAGACGTTTTTTCTTGTTCTTGCAGCCTCGAGAACAAGAACTCAGTTCTTGCGTCTCGTGGAGTATGTAACAGGCTTTAGTCCAATGAAAGGTTGTGGGGAAATATAATTTAAAATATTATATATATTTATTTAATGTTTAGCCCCATTAAATAATGAAGCAGAAATAATCAGTTTCACTATTGAAGGCTTCTTTTTGCATCAACATTACAGGTTGCATGTTTTACTTCTTACTTTGCGTTTTGTTTACGAACTTTGTTTTGGGCGAAAACAATTAAGTCAAAGCATCTAAACTAGTCAATGTTGCCTGTGCAGTATCATTGGTGGAGTTCAGACAAAGTGTTTGTATGAAATAACTGACAGATAACATAAGACACAGAAGAGTCCCCCGGTAGGATAAGATTATCTGTTGTGGGTGAATTATTTTTAACCACCTCACCTTGCTGTGGTCAGGACACATGTGGATAGAAGCTCATTCAGTCTGTGGTTTGTTTTTAGCTCATCTGTTTTCTGTGTAAAGCAAAATGAAAGCCACTACATACCAGAGAAAAGCACTGTTTGCATACACTGCTTAAGCCTGTTACATACTCCACGAGAAGCGAGAACTTTTTTCTTGTCCTAGAGGCTCTGAGAAGAAAATGACATCATTTTGTTCTCATGGACGTGTTTGAGGACAGTTCTTGACACACCGGGCTGGCAGAACTTTTTTCTTGCGCGGCTCCGAGAAGTATCGTGTGATTGGTCGGACATTGGAGGTGGGCGTTGTTAACACAGAGAAAGCATGAAGCGGAGTTGCTGCTTCCGTGTGTTTGCTGTTGCCGGCAAAACGGGTTGCTTTGATAAAACAGCTGATCGAGGTGGTGAGAAAGTACGGACATTTTTACATGTGGCATTAAAACACTCGGACCCAGCCGCGTGCATGACCAGCCTTGCCGTGGACGAAGTTGCTTGTTAAATATGAAACTAGAAAAGCACGCAGAGAGCGGAAACCTCCGCCAAGCACAATGTTAAAGAACCCTTTTAAAAATTCCTGGATCCAAACAGTGATCCGGATCACCAGCAAAATTTTATCAGTTCTTCATTTTTACATTTGCAACAACTCCTGAAATATTTATAAAAAATCCCTTCGTACCCTTTTAAGTTATCTTGAGCAAAAAGACACCGGGGAAAACAGCCTCCTTGGTGGAGGTAACAATCGGGTTCGCACATAAAAGCAGACATCATCCCACCCCCGCAGTGATCCCTCCCCACTGCAGACGTGCTTCTCGTGGAGTATGAATGGACCTGACGAACAAGACGTTTTTTTCTTGTTCTTGCGGCCTCGAGAACAAGAACTCAGTTCTTGTGTCTTGTGGGGTATGTAACAAGCTTTAAAGTTCTACTAATTATTTTTAATTATCTTTTAGACAAAAGCAAGATACATCATGTGAATTTACGTGGTTTTTTGGATAGATTTGCTGTTTTGCTGAGAACCAGGCAGACATTTTTACTTCCTTATGTTAAGCTTAAAACCTATGCTAAGCTAGGCCGAGCTAAACTAAGCTAATCGCATCCTGCTCTTTGTACGAATTAGTCATAGCCTAAATGAATTGTGAGGGACTTCTCACCTCTGTAAAAGAAATTTATACTGCATTTTGACCAAATGTGCCAGAACATAAGTGGCTAGCAAGTTTTTTTAAGAGTCGAGAGGTGACTCATTCTGGAAACACTACTGGAGTATGCTATTCTAATTTAACTAGAGATGGCAATTGTGGTAAATCGGACCATACTGAGTTAATCTTTTTTAATACGGGTCTTTTTTTTTCTCTATAATGTGCACTGTAAAACTATTTTCAGGAGATTTTTTCATGCTGCTTCATAGGCTGTGCTGCTCAAGCTGTTTCCCTTCGAGTTTCCATGACAACGGAAACTTGTTTACCGGCAGGATCCTCTGATTAAGCAGTTTAACACCAAACTCACGGACCAAAACACACGTGAACTGAAAAGGGAAGCAAAGACGTCAAGGGTAAGGCAGAGAGAAAACGGGAGGAAATTAAAACTAGACTAATGTATTTACACACTGTTTTCCAAAGATCCAGTGTCTGTGTTAGAAATCGATCTGGAGCTCCTGGACCTTGTTGTAAGTGAATAATGCTGCAATAGTTGCTGGATAAAATGGACAGTTCTTGATATCATCTACATGTCCATTCAGAGGCTTATTCAAGTTGCTGCAAGTCAAAAATGTGCAGTTATTTCTACCTACCACCATCACTTTCTGGGACAATACGGCTGACTAAAAGACAAAAAAAAAAAAGTAAAACTACAACATTTTCATTTAATCTCAGGGTTAAATAAAGTATTTTTCATTTCATTTAATTCTGTAAATCAGGCAGCTCAAGTCCTTTGAGCTGTGATTTGTCATGCTGGTCTCCCTGCAACTTATAAAGCCAACCGGAAAGGCACTTCAGCTTCAATTTTTCCGTTAAGAATCTGTTAATGTTTCACATTTTCATGAGGTTGAAATTGAACTTTGACTTGATATTGTTGAGTCATTCATTCAAACGGAGACAGAGAGAGATGGAAATAAAAAGAAAAGCTGAACCGTTTAGAAACTCCATAGTTGTTCCAGCTCCCCAGGAAGGTTTGTGGTAAACTGAAAAGTAACACCACTCTGCCCAGATTGTTTTGTATGGTAAAAGTACCTCATGAAACTTTGTATGGTTCCCACTGTGGACAAGGTGAGGGTAGTAGAAAAAAACAGCTCTTGGAGCTACTTCCTGAGATTAAATGAATAAATAGATAAATCTCAACTTTGTCTCAACTTCTTTTGTTTTGTTTTTTTAATCAGTGAAATGTAAATCAACAGGAAAGCCACTTTTTCCCTCTTTGCTTACTAATCTCTGTTTACTTTCAGTCAATCTGAAGCACAAACATTAATAATTAGACTTGAAATAATCTTCTTCCAGATCTTTCAGGATACCTGCATCTGAAATATCTACAACAGCGGAGCGGATAATGCCAAGATAGCAGACCGGCAAAGAGGCATTATTGCAAAAATGCTTGGCTAAATGTAACCACAATAACCCTTTAAAGTTGGGATGGGTAATGTTGGGGAGCTAGCAAGATGTGAAAGTGGCACCCTGTCTTGGCTCCTCCCCCTCTGGTTTTGCTCCTTGCATGATCCAAGGCTTTTTTATTCGCAGCTTTTTCCACCATCAATTTTCTCTTTCTCAGTTGTTTAACGGGAGGAGCCGAATAAACCGAGCCGGGTTGGGGAAATCCTTTCTGCATTTTCTCAGCCATGCTTCCGAGTTTCTTCTTCACTACTTTGTATTTTCATCCTAACATGCTATTCAAATGCAGGGTGTAGCTATCAGGTATGTACTGCAGGAGGGGGAGGAGGGGAGCCGGGAGAAGAAGCTTACGAAATATAGGAAATGAACAACTTCATTTCGGCCCGAACATTTGGATTGGTCTGAGTTTTTACAGATTTACAGTAAACTGAGGGGTCTAACTATATTTCTTATTGTTCATGATTACAAAATGTATAGACTACTATCAGGATGAGGAACCACTTCACCCAGAGTGGGAAAAAAAATGTCTCTAAGCAAGATTACCTACCCCAGCTTTAAGTCAATAAGTTGTTGCTAAACTTGCAGCAGATGACGGATGATGTTACCTGGTCCAAGCTGAGCCACCTCCTCCAGCTCTTTCTGGGTCTTTGCAGACGCGATGGCCTCTGGGAGTTTCAGCATGAATGGCAGGACATCTCTAAGCCAAAGAAAACAATGTCGATAGAAAATATGAGAAGGAAATGATCAAAGTATTTCAGAAAAAACAGGAAAACGTTAGAACAAGGAGATTGGAGTGTGACACAAGTGTGTTGGTTTTTTTTATTTGAAAATGAACAAATCTGATGATGCCACAACTTTGGTTGGCAAAATACACCCTGAACTCTGATATACAGAGAAGTGAAAATGCTGTCAAACATCAGTGACATACTCTCTGTTTCCATTAAGTCACAGGCGTAGTGGGAACAGAACTTTAAGTAAAAACACACTGATAAAAAAAATCCTGAACATTTCGGATGTTTTAGATGAATGTTTGATTGGTGGTGGATTTTTGCAGACGTATATATGTGTTTGCTGTTGTTTGCAGTGCAGCTAACTTCCTGTGTGTGTTGCTGGAGTGCGTCTGTGTCTCCTGAGGAAAGGGATGCTTTAAAACAAGAAGTGAGAGTGGACTGCTTAGTCAACAAACGTTATTTTCACCCATAGATTTTCCATTGTCCAATCAAAGAGCCACAGCAGCTTGCAGTAAAAAACGCAGAAGCCAGATGACACAACAAAAGCTGATTTACCTGCTAATGCAGTAGAAAGCCACAAGGCGGAACAGATCTGCAAAGCTGATCCCAGATCCCTCCAGAGAAAAGGCTGCAGACAAACAGAAATGGAAAATGGTCTTAGAATGAAAAACATATGACTGCAGATGAAAGGCAACATGAACAATATGACATAAAAACCAACATAAAATATGCCAGCATATAGTAGTATGTAAAACTGAGGAAATGGTTTTGTGTATGACATCATCAGTCTCTTATGTCCGTGAATTCTGGTCCAACGTAGGTTCAGTTCATTGCAGTTTCCAGCATTTGTTTCTTCCCAACACAGCATTTCAGCCCGGTGGAGGTCTGCACTTTGACTGGATCTTTTAGTTTTCAGTCATTGTCGAGTAGATGTGCGGCTGTGTTTGGAGTCGGTCTGTTTGTCTTCGTCAGACAGATGTACTTAGATGTGACTCCAGAATACTTTGGTATCCAGAGGAGTTAAAGGTCTCCTGATCCTGTCGCTGCAGAAGAAGCCCGGATCATCATTCCTCCACCACTGTGCGCGACAGTTGATATGAGGTTTTTGTGCTGACATGATGAGGTTGGTTTTTGCTCATTGTGACCAAACATCTCCACTTTGGTCTGGTCTGTCCAAGGGACACGTTGTTCTAGAGATTTTGGAGTTTGTTCCGATGCAGCTTTACCAACCTGAGCTGTGCAGCCATGTTATGTTTTACAGAGAATAGAATGCTTCTTCAGTCTTTTTCTAATTTAATGCCATGAACTTGGGCTTCTTCTTCGTACATGTCAAACTCAGGCCCGCGGGCCAATTTTGGCCTGCACAAAAATTATATTTGGCCTGCGAGATGATTTTTAAATATGTATCACGTCTAGCCCGCCGATCCATTATACAGCGCATTTGCCACTAATTGTACAAGTCCCACAATGCTGTCTTGGTGAGCTAGACTCCGGACCAGAAAACGCCCCCACCTCGACGCGCTCAATCTGCAGCTTCAGGGGCGCACGCACGTCATCACTATTACAAGGCGTGAGGGCTTTTAGAACCAAGTTACGCTTGTGGGAGAGTCAGATGCAGCAAGAAAACCTGGCTCATTTTTTTGTGCTGCAGAGTCATGAGAGAGCAGATCTCTACCGCCGTGTTGCCTTTTGCACAGTTTGCTGAAAAAGTCGATCTACTTAGCGCTGAATTTACCCGACGATTTGCCGACTTTGAAGCCAAAAAATGTAGATTTGATTTCTTTTTAGATGTTGGCCTTGATGGTCTGTGATGAAAAGATTCAGGTTACAAATAAAATTACTAAAAAGTTCCAGATAGAGAGGTCTGATATTTATTTCAGTTTTTCAAGCCTGTTCTGGGTTCAGTGTTTAAAGGGGTGCTATGATGGTATTTGGACTTTTCTGAGCTTTCTACAGTGTTACAGTGTTGAATCCTCATCAGACATGTGAACGGCACTGTTTTTTTTATCACCTAAACGCATGTTTGAGTTTGAGTTCCAGCACTCTCTGTGTTCGGTTTCCATGGCAATGAAAAACGCGTCGTTTTAGAGAGTTTTTTCTACTTCGAAATCCTTGTGACGTCCCGGGGGATAAGGTTCGGTGATTGGTTACCTTCTACTGGTTAACAAGGGCATGTACAAATACATCAGGCAGGTGGAAAACGTCGGATAAAGTTATTTCCAACGATGGCTGGTGAGTTTACCAAAGAGAGACATCCTGCTGCATTTGTTGCTGTGGGTTGCTGTTTTCCACTTCGTTTTCAGGCTCTGATTCAGGTTCCAACATGTAGGGCTGTATGCTATGTGTTGACATTGTATTTTGTGTTTTTTATTGAGTTCATATTAGCCTAATCCTTCTGTTTATGAGACGTTACAATGACGGCGAAAGCAGGTGCGGTGCGCGCTCCCGATGTAGCGCGGTGGCGGGGCTTAATGCGGAAGAGTCTCAATCCACTCGTTTTGCCCACAGGCTGATCTGACAGCCTACGGAGAGGGTCGATCTGAAGTAAATAAAGCGATTTGTGACAATAACTCGATCAATCCCAGCCCTTCTGGTCTCAGAAATAAAAATAAATTAGCCTGGAATGCATAATAGTTCCACTTTGAGCAAAAGTAGGCCTATTATTTAATATATGATAATGTTTAATACAGTACTGTATCTCAAAGTTAATAAAAACACGAATAATAGCTTTCACTTTCTGAATAAAAAAAAATGAGTATGGCCCTCTACTTTGTTCCTCTTTTTAATTTTGGCCCTCTGTGAATTACAGTTTGACACCCCTGATCTAAGCTTACATATAACTTGCTGGAATGTCCACTCCTTTCCTCTTTCTCTCTGCAGAATGATGGACTCCAAATACTTTATGCTATAACCTTTCCCAGATTGATGGGCAGACATTTGCTTTTCTAAGATCATTGTTGGTGTGTTTTTTCCTTGGCCCATGTTTGGCATGTATTTCTTACCTGCCGTGAGCTTTAGGGTTAGGTAGATGGGAAGCCACAAATTGAGATGAAATCAGAAATTATCAAATAAATGTGTAGGCAGGTAAATGCCTACTTAAGATTATAAAAGACAAATTAAGAATATCAGACTAATTTGGGTCAAGAAACATCAGGAATGAACTTATATCAGTGGAAATCTGTGCTCTGGTCTGATGAATTCAAATATGAGATTTTTTGTTCCACTCGCCATGTTTTTGTGAGATGCAGAAAAGTTGAGCAGATGGTTCCTATATGTGTGGTTCCCACGGTGAAGCATGCAGGAGGAGACGTGGTATGGTATGGGGGTTCTTTGCTAGTGAAACAGTTGATTAATTAGTCAAGATCCAAAGAACACTTAACCAACATGGCTACCACAGCATTCTTCATCGACATGCCATCCCATCTGGTTTGCACTTAGTGGGACCATCATTTGTATTTAAAGAGGACAATGATCCCAAACACACCTCCAGACTGTGTAGGGGATGTTTGACCAAGGAACAGAATGATGGAGTGCTGCATAAGACAACCTGGCTTCCACAATCGCTTGACCTTAACTCACTTCAGATGGTTTGTGATGTTTTGGACCAAAAAGTGAAGGCAAAGCATCTAACAAGTGCTCAACACCTCCAGGAACTCATTTGAGACTATTGATGAGCCATTCCAGGTGACTGCCTTATGAAGTTGATTTAGTGAAAGTCATGAGTGTGCCAAGCTGTCATCAAAGCAAAAGGTGGTTACTTTGAAGAATCTAAAATATAAAACATATTCTGGTTTATTTTCCACTATTTTGTTTCCTACACATTTCCACATGTGTTTTGTGAATGTATTTAGTTGTACTTTGCAATTAAGAAAATTAAAAAACAATAATAAAAACCACTGATTGAGAAGGTGTGTCCAAACTTTTGACTGGTATTGTACATCTTTCTGAAGTAAATAAGAGCTGTTGTTTCAGACATGGCTGGTAAACACTGTACTTAAATTTCAGGGGCCTGTTGCACAAAGGCAGAACTCAGATGTGGAGAATAAACAACTAAGCTGCATCCAAAGTAACCATCCACGCATAGTTGGTTGCAAAAAGAGCAAGCTTGGATGAGGAGACGTGGATTCATCAAGTCAAGTGAAACCAATCCTGGATCAGCTTTTGTGAGTTCCTCAATAGACCCTCTATCACAGACTCACTAATCGGCCACGGCAACAAAAGTTGCCGGAAAGTAGTTCTTTCCGGCGGAGCAGGAAATCCTCCTGGAAGTGTATGAAGTCAAGGACCAAATGAAAAGAAGGAAACGCCACTATGATTTTAACACAAAGAGAGAACGCATGGTAAAGTATTGCAGACTGCCTGAATATTGGAACAATCTCCACTATAATCTGTGAAGAATCATTGACATCTCTGAAAACGTAAAACACACCCGTCCTCTGATCATGAATCGGTTTAAATTGCAGGTGAAACTGAGAGTGAAATGGTGTAAATGTCTGTGTAGCCACTAAAGCACCACCAAATGTCTTTATCAGAAGATTTTTATGGGATTGCAGGCAACAGAAATGACAAATTACAGGACAGTCATAGTCGAAGACTCATTGCTTTGTGTTACAATGGTACACCAGATCCACATATACCACTTAATAAAATCCCAAACAGGTGCCATGAAGAAAAAATCCTTTCACAGCATTAATGTTCAAGTAGAGGGTACTTTTTCATATTATTTAATGAACACTACATTGCTTGTGATGTGCATTGATTGGTTTAACAGTCTACATCTTATCATTTAGATAAGTTATCATTTAGATAAGTTATCATTTAGATAAGTTATCATTTAGATAAGGTTAGTGTGTGTCTCTACCAACACATCCGATTCTAATCAAATGGATCCAGCAGCTTCTTGTCAACCTCTTTATTCATTTCAGTCGGGTGTGTTGGAGCACAGAGATGACAGAAATCTGCAGCAAACCGGCCCTCGGTGGCTGGAGTTTGACACCTGTGATTCAGAGCTAATCAGTCAGCGTTGTGGGAAAGTGGCCTGGTTTGGACCATGACTCCAAGTCTTTCAGAGCTCTGCAGTCTATCAGTACCTATCGCAAGATGAGCAACACAACCCTGTTTAATGATCACTGTTCACATCATGGAGCATCTTCGGTGTCGTTCGGAAACCACTGTAGTGGAGCGCTCTGTAGCTTCATATTTATCTTTATTTAATAAATGAACATCATGTTACTCTTTGTGTGTTTATATGAATGGTGTATTTTATATGTAGTCCATGGGAAAATGTGAATCCAAAATCATTCATCAGAATCATTCAAATTAATAGTCGTTTAAACAATAAACGGTGGATGTAGTTGAATGTGACAACAATGTGCAGAGGACAGGGGAATAAATATTGTTTATATTTGCGGGGACTGCTGACTGTCATAAGGGATGAGGTTAAATAGAGCCTAGAACTTAGCCTGGTCTGGAGCAGGCTCCCTTCACAGAATATATCTCCATGGTAACTTGTGTCATAACATATCCCACTTTCCACTGTCCCATTTCTGTGTGACTGATGAGCATAACGGATGAGTTGAGCCAGGTAGACTGAGATATCCCAGCTTAACCCCTCGTCTCGGTTTTGTGCAACAAGCCTCAGGTCACCGCGGTCCTGAACATAAACATCTGATCTAAAGCTGAGCAGCGTGAGTCATGAGAGCCGGTAGGCCACACTTCAGATCTGACAACAGCTTCATTTCAGCTTTGCACTCAGCCTCTGGTGACACTTTCATTTCTCTTTTTGTGTCTTTGTGTGTGTGTGTGTTTATACACAACATGTAGAGGCAGACGTTTGATTCAGAGTTCAGTGTAACGAAGGCTTTTGAGTTGAAGAAATGAAACTTGGAAGGAAAAAAAAAAGAAACTTAAACAGCAGTTTTATTATCTACCATCTATTAAACGCTTTTTGTGATGTTTGATTTGTGACGTCAACACTTTCTGAACATCTGAAAGGACAGTGTGAGAACCTTTTCTGAGTAATTTTCAGTAGAATTTAGTAAAAACAGACTTCTAACTTACTGTACTGACTCTCCCTGACGGGGAAGTGGCTGATGGGAGTCTCTGACTGATCCTCATCCAGGCGCACGGAGAGAACTTTCCTTTGCAGAGTGGCAGACTTCCTGACCAGGAACACCTGCTTCACAGAACACATTAAACACAACATCCTCTCAGAAAATAATCACACACCCACATGCACGTGAGGACGGCGACCCCTCACCCCTGGCGGCTGTTTGAGCAGTATGCGAGTGGCTTCCTCTTCGCTGACCAGCAGCAGCAGCCACACCGGGTGAGTCTGAGTCAACCTTTCCAACATGCTCATCTTCCTCCGCAAGGAGTCGTACCCAGAATCCCTCTCGCCCCCCGACCCGCCACAGTGTTGGGCCTGCAGGTAAACTCCGCTCTCCAACCTGCAGATGAGAAATGCTGAAACTGAAAACATTTGCCGCCTGCTGGTGAAACTAATCATGATGCAGAATTTATAAAACTCCTGAGTGAAATCAAAGTGGGAACATTATCAGAGGTCAGGTAGCGTCCCAGGTAGTTTCTCACCTCATTCTCAACCTTAGTAATAGTTGGAACAATGTGTTTAAGGTAGGTGCAGAAATATGTGGACAATAACACAGTTTTCCTGATTTAGGTTCTGCATGTTGCCATGGTGGATTAGAAAAGAAACAACTGAGTTGTAATCGAACTGCAGACGTTTCGATTTGATTCAAAGAGCCGAACAAAAATATCTCATCAAGCCTTTAGGAATTGTGACCATTTTTATGGAAAGTCTTCTCATGTCAGCGGCTCAAAATTAACTGAAAAACTAACACTTTGTAAATAAAATGTTTATTTTTCATATTTTATTCAAAATCCTCTGCAGACATCACTAAACACTGGTTTACTGCGGCTGTTCTCCCCAAACATTCAGGGTTCATTTGGGTGAGATTTGATGACTGACTCATGGCATGCCATGGCAGAATATTCCACTTATTTGCCTTCTTATTTGTAGGAGTTTCCCTGCTGCAACACATCCGATGGGCTCCAACTGGGCACACAGGGCGAGGACACTGCAGGGCCCATAAGGAATTAGATAATATGTGTAAATAATAAACTCAGACAAAATATTGGTGAAACAGTTTATTTTTCAGAAACTCCAGATTGTTCATAATATCTAAAAGGATGATTTATTAAATGTAAACATTCTGCTAACATACTTGTACCGATTTGCACCAAAAGCAAAGCTAAAAATGTGGAATTTTTTTTATTATTCTTATTTCTGTTATTTTATTATGTTATGTTATTATATTTCTGCTATTATTTCTAAGTTATTTTTGGTGATATTTTACTGGTCCGGCAAACTGGAGATCACATTTTCCTGTATGTAACTATGAGACTGTAGCTGGATGATGATGATGATGTTATTGTATATTTGATTATAATTTTGTCATTTTTTTCTATATTGCCACTCACTTAGCTTAAACGTGTCTGTACTTTTTGTTGCTTTTTCCTTGTCGTCTCGAATTTGGACCGAGACGACTTACTTATAATCACATGTCCTCTGGATGTCTGAACATCTCTTTTACATGTTTAATGTAAGATGTAATATATTAACTTTTTTTTTTTTATTATGATTGAATGAAATTTAATTATAAAATATTTGTGTTAAATGTAGCAATTGAACTAAGATGCATTCAAGGCGTCAACTAGGATAAAAAATAATTCCACGTTGAAAAAGCCTGAGAGCCACTGCTCTGCAACAAATTCTCCTTCAGGATTCACATCAGACATCTCTGTCACAGCCTGAATGTAAACATTAGATTAACAATCAGTTCATACTCACTGGCAAATGTTTTAAATCGAGCAGGCTGCCCTGAAAGCAGAGGACTGCTGAAGTCTTGCTGGACTAATTTGTGAGCTGTAGGGGGAGGGTCACCGGCGTCAGCATGTTATCGCTGAGATTTTCAAGATCCTTGTTGACTACAAAATAACAAACCACAACAGTACATAACAGGATTTGAAAGTTCCTGCGAACTCTGACCGGGTACAGACACGTTTCCCCTATCGCTCGAATTTCCTACGAAATACCACCATTATCCTCACTCCTCTGACACACTGTAAAGGGTCCCGATGTGCGTGTCTGCCGTGTAAAACAGATCTGAATCCAAGAAGAAAAGAACGAAATGAGTGACAACAGGCTTACCCTGGTAACAACATGGGCTCTGTGTCCACAGCCGGAGAAGTCTGGACCATCTCCTTCTTCAGCTCTCCGATCTCCAACGCAAATGTGTCAATCAGCTAAAGGGGAAAGACAGAAGGACAAGCTCTGACTGACGGAGGAGTCCAACATAGACAAGAGGAGGGCAAACAGTGGTAAATGAAACCAACAGCATTGCTTAAACATGAATTACAAAACACTATTCTGAGCCTGGAGCACGAGGGGGGAACTGGACTGGACAAATGTAGAACAAAGGGCAAGGAAGCAGTTAGTAATTTTTCCTGTGAATGGACCTCATTTCCTGCAGTCAGGGAAGACGGAGACAACTTTGTCAAAGAAGTGACTCACAGCAACAATTGAAGGGAAGATTTCCTCGTGTTGGAAACAGAAACATAAACACTGGACAGGAAGACCTGGAGGATTCAGCTCGTATCATGTTGAGTTACTTTTAGGCTGACAGAGATAAGACAAATCACCCTGAATTCGGCCTATGTTTGGGACTCATTAGTCAAGGAGATAAAGAACAGAGGAGACAGAACGTCCAACACTGACAGTAATATCTGTATTTACTTCTATACAAGAGCAGGAATTTAATGGCAAACAATGTAGATCACAGGATACAACTGCAGTAGTTTTTGTAAGTTATATTTGTAAATTCAACCAGAATTTGCTCGCACTACTTCCTGTTTACAGTCTGTCACTGCTCTACAACACAGATGACAAACCACTTCGCTTCCACCCTGCCTCTCATGTAAAACAAAGACCGTCCCAAGTCAAAGAAACGCTTCATCCCGAAGTGGAGTAACCGTGGAAACAGAAATCAAACTCTAATTAATTTCCCTTGTCATAATTAGGACAGAGTTAATTATTTTTATCAAGATGGTGCCAAATACAATTTAAATTCACTTCATGTATGAAAAAAAAAATCATCACTTATATCAAATGTTACTTGTGACAAGTTTAGGTGTTTAAGAAAGAATCTTTTATTTGTCAGTTCTTCTGAAATCCATCAGACACAGACAAAGACACAGATGAAGAAATGAACTTCCTTTTTGGGTTACATTCTTCATGAAAACACATTTTAAGTTGTTTAAAAGTACAGGATTGTCTCTAAGTTATCCAATGTTCTCTACTGAGCACCTGTAAGGACTGCAGATCAGTCCAGTACCCCTGCCCTGCTCTTCCACAGCCGTGCCGTTATGTAGACCGAATGTGGTTCCTCGTCATCTTATTGACAACTGCACGGATATCCCTGAATAAGATGTGGCCTTCAAGGCAGCAAAAGTTTCTGTAAAATCAATGAGAACTTTTTTATTCATCAAGGCTGAAGAACCCTGATCCAACAACATGAACCCTGATCCAGCACTATGTGTGATCACCCCCGATGTGACGGTCCATCCAGGATGCCTCAGAACTCACAGAAGTTGATGTATTTGTTCATGTATCTCTGAATTGTAGAACTTTGAAAGTTTTCCACAGTAATCCTTGTTAATGTGGTTCAAAAGTTTAATGTAAGACGACAAGAATCAATAAATAAAACATGGAAGCAAACAAGTACAATTAGGTTACTAAAACAGCTATCTGTCCATCCATCCATTTTCTTAACCGTTCTAATTCAGGGTCGCAGTAAGCTGGAGCCTATTCCAGTAATCGTTGGGCGAGAGGCAGAGTACACCCTGGACAGGTCACCAGTGCCAACACAGAGAGGAAAACATGCTTACGTTAATACACCTGACACAACCAAATGAATCCTTAGCAGACAAGCAGTTTAATTAATCTGAATCAGGCTGTGCTGCAGCTGGAAAGAACTACAACATGCAGTGCAGGGTCCTTGAAGACTACAGCTTTCAATCCAAACAGGTTGCCAGTCCATAACAGTGCTGTCATTAATATAACATATAATAACCAAATTAAGACCAATTAAAAGGCACAGCTGAAAATTCAGCCAGTAAGTAAATGTGCTAATTTAATATTTCATTATTGTTATCATTATTTTTACATCCAATTACTTTGAAAAACTGTGAGGGAGTCAGAGGCTCCTGGATCTGAGCAGCTGGTGAAATAAAATGCCTTTAAAAATGATTGAGGTCATGCAGTTCAAACAGAGGACTGGATCTCGCCACATCACATAGAATGTCAAAACCAGCTCTAAATAAGATATATATACCATATGTTTAACATTTCATTTGTTGTGGTAAAATCCACTTAAACAAACAGTTTTCAAAGAGATACTTGAAGTTCCTGGGAAAAAAAACACAAAAACAGATTTGTTTCCACATTTTAGCCACTAGGAGGCATCATTTCCCAAAGGGAAAAAATTCCTCTGAAAACTGGGCTCCAGTCCAGACCACAAGGCTCTGCAATCCCCCTCCCCTTGCATGACTAAGTGGAGCCAGCTCTTTTTAAAGCCACAAACTCTCAGCTTTTGTCAGGTTAAAACTTTATTTCACAACAGGAGCATGCTCCATCATTACTGTGGAATTCAGCCTGGTGATAATCGGTGTCAACAATCTCATCAGCTGGTGAAAAGTGGGAAAACGGCCAATGTGCTAGCACAAAAAATCCCCCCACACACCCACCACCACCAAAAACCTGAGAAACACAAATCCAAACACTGTAAACAGATGGCTTAAACAGCAAAACCTTGAAATTCTCCTTAAAGAGCACGTTTAATGCTGGACAACAAAGCCTGTTTCTGAGATTAAACAACTCCAGATAAGGCTGTTTATGTTTCTCTTCATGGACATATTCAGATAAGATTTAAGCCTCTGAAACAACTACGGTGAAAAACAAAGCTGGAGGACTGACATGACAAAGCTGAGACCTCCCTAAAGCTGCATTCAGCCTCGCTCAAGTTATTTAAACCAAATGATTTGTCTTGTAAAATGTCTTAACAGTGTCATATCATCTGGAAAAAGAGAAAAATATCCACAGAATGATTCATTTTCTTATACAGAATAACCGATTGCCAGGCTGCCACGAGATTGGCTGATAAACTATTTGTGTTAACAACCAACTGAACAGATGTACCTAATAAAGTGGCTGTTGGGAGCAATTTAGATGTTACACCTTTAAAACAGCTTAAGGTTTGCGATATATAGAAACCTAAATTGTGTTTTAACATACCATCACAGCAAAGATGATGTAGGTTATACTCTTATCATATATGGAAGCTTATTTTTCTAAAGTACAAGTTCATAAAGTTTTAGACCTCATATAGTTTTAATCCAGCCATGGAAAGAACTTGAAGTAGCCTTAACCTGTTGGGAGACTGGCATTTAATTAAACTTGTGCAGAAGACTGGAAATTCCTAGGTCAAGAGTCAGTGAAAAAGGAAACTGTTGGAACGACTGGATCTTAGCCAACAGTGTTGTGGAGCAGATGAGTTTTAAAGGAACATGACTATAATCCAGGAAAATATTTAACAGCACAAGTTTGTTTTACTTTTATGGAGCACAGTTCATCTGGGTTTGTTTCCACTCATTATGCATTTCATTCGCGCTTCATAAGACAGGATGCAGAGTTAGACAGACGAAAACAGAGCTGCAGCTGCCATGCACAAACACAAGGGAGAGTTTATCCAACTCTGTGTGCATGTGTGGAGGTAAGTGATTCTCTGCATGGGCCGCTGTTAAAGCCATGCATGGAGTCAGTGGGAAACTATGTATTTGGGTTTTCAAACACAGACATACTGAGGCTTTCACAGTGCTGATGAGTATGGAAAAGGCTACCAAGGAAATTAAAAGTTTGTATTTGTTTCCTTACATTAAAGCAACAATTATTTAAGCTTTGACTTGATTTTTAATTTGGCTTTGAAAGATTAAATAAAAAAAGATTGCACCAAGGCAATATGCTTCCCTACAAACGTAATATATCTAACACAAGGGTGCCCAAAGTCGGTCCTTAAGGGCCACTGTCTTGCAGATTTTCAGTGCTTCCCCGTTCCAACACACCTGGCTTCTATTAAATAGATTCAACAGCCAACGAAGTTCTGCACAATGAGTGATTAGTTTGAGCTATTGGAAGAGGGATACATGGAAAACCTGCAGGATTGTGGCCCTCGAGGGCCGGAGCTGAACACCCCTTATCTAACATAATTGCAGCTACATGCACCGGAAGGTGTGGCTAATGTAGTTTATATACCTACAGCTACAAAGTAAATATAACTGCAGCTACAAACTAAGATAGCTAATATAGCTACGGCTATAAAGCTAACTTAGCTAATTTACCTGAAGCTGTGGCTAATGCAGATTATACAGCTACAAAGTAAATATAACTGCAGCTACAAGTTAAAATAGCTAATACAGCTACGGCTATAAAGCTAACTGAGCTAATTTACCTGAAACTGTGGCTAATGCAGATTATACAGCTACAAAGTAAATATAACTGCAGCTACAAGCTAAGACAGCTAATACAGCTACGGCTATAAAGCTAACTTAGCTAATTTACCTGAAACTGTGGCTAATGCAGATTATATAGATACAGCTACAAGGTAAATATAACTGCAGCTACAAGCTAAAATAGCTACTACAGCTACGGCTATAAAGCTAACTGAGCTAATTTACCTGAAGCTGTGGCTAATGCAGATTATATAGATACAGCTACAAAGTAAATATGACTGCAGCTACAAAGCTAATAACCTTAACCTATAAAAACTAGAATTGGGCTGTTAATACATAACAGCAAGTGTGAATGCGAAAATGTGTAATTACTGATGTATAATACAAAAAAGATGAAGATGCCACTCAAATTAGTGAAAAACATGTTAATTTTTAAGTGGAAAAAACTAAGATGAATCTGTCATGGATTCGTGAGTGCATGATGTTGTGATAATTTTAGGGTGATCTAGTAGCAATTTAAGGGATTACTTTTACGTTTCTGAACTGCTCATAGAGCATCGGCGCAGATTATTGAAATTATGGAGCAGAATTGTTATTTCATTATGATATGATTGTTTTATGAGAGCACAGCATAATCTTATTATCACCACCATTGTACAGTGAATAAACCACCGTATACATAAAGCATCTCTGGTGAAACCATGGAATTTATCATGTAATCATGTGTATTTTGAAATGTCATCAAGTTCGAAGAGAAATCTAAACAAATTTTTGAATTTCGGTTCAATTTGATTTTTATCTCTATCACCAGAACTTGGGGTAAAGAAAACACTCAGACATCATAAGTGGGGAGGATTAGATGGTTTTCCCCAAAACTGTCTCCACCAGGAGAACCAGTGGACCGCCGGTATGACGATTCTTATCCTGAAATGAGCCCCGCTTGCCAGGCAGAGGTCCGCATTGGGTCTGCTGGAACAGCATCAGTCCAAGCTTTCCTCCTGGATTTTAAGATAGTGACTAAGCTGACCAGCTCATCCAGAGGAGGCAGGAATCTCTAGGGGACCTAATAGAAAAACTGTGCCATAACATTAAACATGCTAATAAGTATCATGACAGGGCCACGGGTATGATGCTGGAGAGTGAACTCTTGATATTTTACACATACGCCTAACTCACGGTGCAAAAACAGAACAGGAGCACCAAAGCAGAATAAAAAATATTCAAACAAGCCACCCAGAAGGCCAATGCACAGCAACTGCTGCAGAGACTGGTACAGTGAGAATTGTGCACTGAAACTCAACAAGCTTCTGCTGAAGAGCATCCACCAGAGTTAAAGAAGGAAAAAGAACCAGAAATATTTTTGCTGCTCTTTCCTAACGCTCGCTGCCATCGGGCTGTCGTCCTTTGTAAAACAAGTGCAGGTGGAAAGAAGGCAATAATGTTGATAATATCATGACAGTCTCCACTACTGTGAGGCTATAACTGTGTGGAAGTCCCAGACAGCGTAGTAGAGACCTGCCACACGTTTTTTCCAGGAAAGCCTTAATAGACTGATATTTACAGTACAGTACATAATTTAATGAGGAACTTCAGCCTGAAGGAGTTTTAGTGTTAAAAGTGTCTGTGGGCTACCTGAACCAGAAGATCATCAAGGTAAAAAAGAAAAGTTGGGGCGTTGCAGCCATTTTACCCTACTGTGGAAGGAGGTCGTCTAAAAAATCAGCTCTGAAACGTTTATTTTGAGATCCTGTATCTTCATCTTCTGCTTGCTCGTAGTGGAAAACTCTTTATTTCCACCTTCTCACATCATGGTTATAAACAGCAAACTGTTTTTAATGCTTTTATCCACCGTAAAGCCCTTTCAGACCATTTACTTGATGTAAAGCACTGTGTAAAAAAATTTTTTTTTTAATGATTATTATTGTTTTTCTGTGATTGCTGCAAATAGTCTTGATGTCATATTCTGGTATAAAACTGTGACAACACATAGTGTTCAAGATTATATTTTAATACTCATAAATCCTCCTGAGGGAGGCAGTGGCTCGGGTGGTAAAGCTGCTTGGCATGTAGCCTGGTGGTCGGCGGTTTAAGTCCTGCTCCCTGCGCTGCTGCAGCTCCTTGTTCTCCACTGGCCTTCACTCAGATAAATGCAGAAGGTTGTGTCAGGAAGGGCATCCGGTGTAAAATGTGCAATGCTTCACTTTGGGGACCCTATCAATAAGCGACAGTCCAAAGCACAACAGCAACTCATGTAGTTCCTCCAGTGCAAATTGTGTCATAAATTTACACAAGACAATAGCGATAAAGACAGGTGGATAATAAGGTGTTAAAAAACCTGCCAATTGTTTGAGCGGATTAAAGATTTTCCTAATTGTTATTTTGATGATGTATGACGTTTTTGTTGCATTTAGTGTTTTGATGTTTACGTTTTGATAATCTGAAAAAAAATATGTAAAAAAAAGATTTACAATGAACAGTTCTTTTTTTTGTTGTTTTTTTTTTTTATTTAAATTTTTTAAGGGAAAAGAAAGGAAGATAAAGAAAAGTGAGGGTAAAGACTTAAGAATAAAGGATAAA
Organism: Telmatherina bonti; assembly: GCF_933228915.1. Lineage (NCBI taxonomy): Eukaryota > Metazoa > Chordata > Actinopteri > Atheriniformes > Telmatherinidae > Telmatherina > Telmatherina bonti. The sequence continues at coordinate 14,392,612 of NC_136621.1, forward strand.
GTAAAAGACCAGCTGAACACGAAGAAATCATCATCTCTGTCATCATCGAGTGGCTGTGCATTTTTCATTGCTGTGCATTTTCATTGAACTACACAGCTACACTTGCAGTACGACCTACCTAATCGTATCTTTAGAGGTACAAAAGGTTATGACTAGGGTGTTACCCTTAAAGACACTGCCGCTGCACCCTAACAGGACAGTTTGTACCTTATAAAGACCAAAACTCCTCTACAGGCTTTGTGGACTTTAGAAAGTACATACTGCCCTGCTAAGAGACAACTGCAGTATCTTTGAGGGTAACACCCTAGTCACAACCCTTTATACTCCCAAAGTACAATCAGGAACTGTCTGCAAGTGTAACGTATTTTAGACCTAGGTGTGCTCAGTAGGGGTAAAGAGAAGAGATAGAGGTCAAGAGATTAGTTAAAGGACAAGATATATGACCTGTAATGATAACAGGTCTGAGGAATAAATTCCTCCATGATCTTCGAAGATTCAGAAGCATTTGGAGGAGCATGTGAGCATTTTTTCCTCCATGTCTAGCATGGAGAAAACACTTTCTGATAGGTTTTTGGGGATCATTCTTCTCTTTTTATCAGGTTTTCCAGCTTTTCAATTCTTTTGTGTAAGCTCTCCATAGAGGAGGTTTTACGTTGTTCTCTCTCTTCTATGGACTTTTTCAGAGAAAGTATTTTTCCAAAAAGATCTGATTTTTCCTTCTGCCATTGCTGCTCCTGCTTTTCTAGTTCTCTTTCGAAGAAGGCTTCACTGTGTTCTTCCTCAACCAGAAGCTGGTGCTTGTGTATCTCCCAGTGATCTTTCTGCTCCTCGTACTTTTCTTGGGTTTTGACCAGAGCAGCCTTTATTTTAGATGTTTCCTCCTCTTGGTGGGCCAAGCAGGCCTCAGCTTTTGAGGCCTTTGCCCTTTCAGCAGTGAGAGCTGATTCCAGATGACCGACTCTGATGGAGAAGTCTGCGTGTAGCTGGTTTTTCTTCCTGATTTCAGCGTAGAGGATGGCCGTCTCCTTCTCAGAAACAGATTGTTGAGATTTCATTTGTCTTTTAAGCTGCTCAACTTCAGTCATGAGAGCCACGTGCTCTTCGTTGGTGTCATGTTTACCTTGAAGTTGGGTATAAACTTGGCTGACTTCAGTCATGGCTTGGTCTGTTTCAAGTTGCAGCTCAGATAAAGAAGCCTCGGCACATTCCCTTTTCTGTTTCTCCTCACATAGTTCTGCTTGTAGTTTTTGTACCTGCTTCGAAGCTGATGAATGCATGATCTTACTTTTGTGAACCTGATCATGTAGTTCCTTTAGCTGATTCAGCAAGTAATTTTGTTCTCTCTGAAGAGCTAAAATCTTTTCATCCTTTGCAGCCAAGGTTTGATGAAATTGTTGTTCTGGTATCATCAGTAGACCTGGGCTGTGAGAGACGTCCTTTTCTTCAACATGGTTCATGTTGGATGATTGCTTATTTGCTGATGTTTTGGCCAGAAGTTTTAGGATCAGATGTAGTTCTGCTGATGATGGTTCAGGTGTTGATGCTAATAATGAAGGGACTGATTCAGGCTGTGGTTCTGCTGGTTGTTTTAGAACTACAGGTTCTGAAGGGTCTTCAATAAGGACATCCGTTTTAGGGTTTCCAGGTGGTATCAGGGGATTCTCTTGGTTCTCAGAATCCTTGTGGTTCTTAGAATCATCGCTCTTGGTGTCGTCACACTGACTTTCATGATCTAAAGATGATTTTGTCAGCAGTGTGGGAAAATGTCCACTCTTGACAGAAATGTCAGAGTTGGACTCCACTTTGTCTTGAAAATCTGATGGATTTTTAACCAATTTTGGTAATTGAGGAAACTCCTCTGGATAATCCTCGTAGGATTTGTCCATCGATTCCAAGTGCAGATCCCAGACAGGCTCCATAGGTCTATTTTTCTTGGACTTCTTGCGTCGTTTCCTTTGAGTCTGATGATCAGTTGCACTTTGTTCTTCAATGGAAAACTTTGTTTCTTGTGCAACTGGTGTTTCATTCTCAGTAGCTTTGGTTGAAGCCTGTATGGATTGCTCTGCAGGGATGGTAGCAAGCTTGTCTGGTCCAGCTGCTTGCTCTGAAGTTGCTCCAGATTGGTGTACCTGGTCTGCAACAGGTGTTTGGAAAATGTTGTCAGTTAACATCACAGATAAACCGTGATCAGGTTTTCTGACAGGAGGCTGCGTAGATGAAACGGTTTCAGTAAATTTTACTTCCTGAACCTTTGTTTCTTTTTCAGATGATATTTTCTCCAGCTCAGCCTCTGTGTTGTCTGTCTGACTCCTGTCTATGAGATGGGCAGACGTTGGATTCTCTGCCTGATGACAGAACTGGTTTGTGTTTTGAGGTGGTGAAACAGCTTCTTCAGTCTGTGATGATACAGAACTGGTTGTCTTCTCAAGCTGTGATTCACCCTCTTGAGTTAGAACCAATGGTTCTGCAGTGAGCTCAACTGGTAATTTGGATTCCGGGCATCCAAAAGTTACAGGTGGATTAATCAGGTTTCCAGATTGCTTTGATGGAGTTTTAGCAGAGTCTGGTTCTTGTAGAGACTCATTTGTAGCCTTACATGGTACCTCAAAGATGGGCACCAAAGGTGTACGTTGCTTCACATTCTTACCACATTTCACTTTTCTTTGATCTTTTGGTAACCCCGTCTTTAAGATAAAACTATACAGTTCCTTCTTGATGCGGTGGTCTTTCCCAGTCTGATCAAACGGCAAGTTTGTGTCTGCAAAAAGTTCTACGGGGATTTCTGATCCTGGTCCTCCAAAGGTGATCTGTGGATCTTCCAGCTTTTCAGATTTTGCACAAACCTCTCTGTCGTCTCTCTGGCTCTTGTCGGTGAGACATTCAGAATGTTTGTCAGCCTCATGACGGGGCTGCTTCCTGTCCTCAAAAAGGTCTGCAGGAATTTCAGATCCTGGGGCTCCGAATGTAATCGGGAGATTCTTCAGGTTTTCAGATTTCTGTGATGGATCAACAGAAACCTTTGAAGTCTGAAAGGACCCATTTTTTGGGTCAGATGGAACCGCAAAGATGGGTACCAAAGGTGTACTACACCTTGCTTTCTTGTGTTGTTTTAGTTTCCTTTGATCTTCTTTTCCACTTGTCTGCAGATTAAAAATAGGGAGTTCTCTGCTGTTGTCTTGATCTTTCTTAGTCTGATCAAGTGACTGATTTGTGTTTGCAATCATTTCAGGTGGAACTTCTGATCCTGGGCCACCAAAAGTTATCTTGTGGAGATTCTTCTGGTTCTCAGAATCCATGCAAACATCGCTCTTGGTGTCATCAATCTGCATTTCATGATCTAAAGAGGACTTTGTCAGCAGTGTGGGAAAATGTCCACTCTTGATGGAAACGTCAGAGTTGGACTCCACTTTTTTCTGGAAAACTGATGGATCTTTCACCAATTTTGGTAATTGAGGAAATTCCTCAAGATAATCCTCGTAAGATTTGTCCATCGATTCCAAGTGAAGATCCCAGACAGGCTCCATACATCTGTTTTTCTTGGACTTCTTGCGTCGTTTCCTTTGAGTTTGAAAATCAGTTGCACTTTGTTCCTTAAAGAACAAGTTTCTTTCTTGTGCGACTGGTGTTTCATTCTCCGACGCTTTGGTGGAAAGTTTTCCACTGTGGACTAGATCTTTTTCAAAGGTCTCCATAGTCAAAATAAACGATAGGACTTCTCCTTTTCCTCTTTCCAAAGTTTGGAATCTGGATGCGTACTGAGATGCGAACCTGGATGTGTACTGAGATGCGTTCTCTAAATGTACTGACTCTATGACAGAAGCAACAAGATTTTATAGGGACTGTGATGTCGCCTATGATATCACAAAGCATCTTAGTGACAAAGTCACATCAAAGCAAACTTGAGTTCCGTTTTTGCGTGAATCATTCTATAACTGTTGCTAGGCTACAGCAATCTGCTCTCCACCCTTCCATTCAAGATCAGGAGACCTGCTTGATGTTGCCAGGCAACAGGAGCATCTTTGTCAAATGCAGTCAAAGTTCTGAATCAGGAAACTTCCAACAGGTTTAAAATGAAAACTGTGGCTGTGTCCGAATGTCCATCCTATTCCCTAACCCTCCCATTTACTATATAGGGCTACACTGTATAGCACACTACATAGTGCACTCATTTTGTTGACCATTCAGACACAAAGCTGGCTATTTTCTCCACGTCGCAGGTCATGTGACTACCAGCTGTCACCACAGAAACCACCACACGTCGTTCCAAATCCAATCCAAACTTGTGACAATTTTTGTTATTTTCTTATATCGGTTTCATTCTCTTTTTGTTGCATATTTACTCAACAAATAAAGATATAAAATGAATTTTCTATATTCTCTTAACCTGCTTTGATGCTCGTGTCACTTGCGTCAACTTGAGCTCCTGCTCGCAATGCATTGTGGTCTATATCAGGGATCCCCAATCCTGGTCCTCAAGGACTGGTGTCCTACAGGTTTTCCAGGTGTACCTGCTGTACCACACTTGAATCAAATCAATGTGTATTTAGCAAACATGTGCAGAGCTTCTATGGGTCTGAGTCAGGTCTGTTCCAGCAGGAACACAAACTGATATGAAAAAGGTATATGATGGCCTGTTTATATTTAATCTGTCGGTTGAACATCCCAGTGATTGTGGACTGTCGGGAAAATGGAGCTGGTATGTTTGTAAAGGTCTTAAGTGCAAATGGAAGCTTGTGGTATTGCTGTGTTTACTTTAAAATTATTGCATCTGGCAAATTTATTGCATGCATTTATTCTTATTGTGGAATTAATTGATTTTTTGCTTTATATTTTTTTCTATTTATTTATTTATTTATTTTATAATTGACTTATTGCTATTTGCGACAGGCCTACCAACAAGGACCACAGTCCAGTACGTTTATGGTGTTTTTCTGCTTGCACAGACCTGACTCATATTAATGAATCACTGTGCAGAACTTCATAGGCTGTTTAAAGTGGAACTATTATGTGCATTTCAGGCTCATTTATTTTTATTTCTGAGACCAGAAGTGCTGGGATTGATCGCGTTAATGTCACAAATCGCTTTATTTACTTCAGACCAACCCTCTCCGTAGGCTGTCAGATCAACCTGTGGGCAAAACGAGTGGATTGAGACTCTTCTGCATTAAGCCCCACCTCCTGCCACTGCAGCTGGAGCGCACACCCTGCTTTTGCCGTCATTGTAACATCTCATAAACAGAAGGATTAGGCTAATATGAACTCAATAAAAAAATAAATAAATAAAATGTCAACACATAGCATACAGCCCTACATGTTGGAACCTGAATCAGACCCTGAAAACGAAGTGGAAAACAGCAACCCACAGCAACGAATGCAGCAGGATGTCTCTCTTTGGTAAACTCACCAGCCATCGTTGGAAATAACTTTATCTGATGTTTTCCACCCGCCTGATGTATTTGTACATGCCCTTGTTAACCAGTAGAAGGTAACCAATCACCGAACCTTATCTCCCGGGACATCACAAGGATTCCGAAGTAGAAAAAACTCTCTAAAACGATGCGTTTTTCGTTGCCATGGAAACCGAACGGAGAGCGTGCTGGAACTCAAACTCAAACATGCGTTTAGGTGATAAATGCTGTGTCGTTCACATGTCTGATGAGGATTCAACACTGTAACACTGTAGCAAGCTCAGAAAACTCCAAATACCATAATAGCACCCCTTTAAGTAAAGTATTCTTGAGCAGGAAAACAATGAAGACCTACAGGACTATGTGGCTCTTGTATGTCCCAATTGAGTAGCCCCGTTCTAGAGAGCTCTGCAGTGATGAGTGTAGTTCTGCCTTTCTCTAACTTGTCAAGATTGTGTCTTATTAAAAATGTTGTTTTTAAGGGTCATTTCTGCGTCTTTTCTTAAGCGGTCTGGCAGCCCTTCTTCATTACTTCATTTTTCAAAAATTCCTTTCTTTACTTTCTGTTTTGAATTAATTAATTTTGTTGCTTTCTATTTGTTGTAAAGTTGGAAGAACATTGAAAAAAAAAAAGTCATAATTGTCATCACAGAACAAATACAGTTTTATATGTTTCCATTTGTAATTATTTTAAACGTTTTTTTAATTTATTTTTTTATATTCTTATGTTAATTTATTTTAAATTTTTAATACTTATTTATAAGAAATCTGTTTTTGCTCTGGCAGGGGCTGCAGGTGAAAACCAGCTGGAGCGCTATATTCTGATGCAGTGCACCTCTACTTGGTCTGGTCTCAGTTATTCTATTCAATGTGATACAAAAAAAAAAACAACTTTATTTTTATTTTCACTGCCACTGAGTTTATGTTGCTTTGTCTGGAAAATACCTGAAAATGCTGTGGTCAGTGAAATTAGAAAAATTGGAAATAAAAAAAAGTTTTTAAAGTAATTACATCAACATTAAGATTAAATAAATTAATAAATAAAGATAGATATTAAATATTTCAAAACATATACAAGTACGTAAAAGCAAAGTATTTGAATATTAAAAAGAAGAAAGAGGCCCAAAGAAATACGTCACAAATTAGCAAAAAGGGGCATCAAGATGTGAAATGACTCAGATTACTATCAAGGACCATAAAAACGACCTAGTTTCAGATGATCTTTTTGACCCTTTAAATATCAAAATAAAAATAATCATGTATGTAGAAATGTCCTAGTAAAGAGTGGCCAGTCAGTCTGAAGGTCAGTTTCAGAGTAGCTACCATGCACAACTACACATGGCTGCAGTGAACAACGACTCGTGTGTTTGGCTTCAATGCAGTTCAGAATGCCCACGGCTCACAAACACACACACACACACGCAGGCGCACACACTGTTGTATTTTGCAGTTTAAAGGCACGAGCGAGTGCATGAGAGAAGATGAAAGACAGAGAAAAGCAGCAGAAGAGCGGAAACAGATGTACTTTAGTTGGTTAATTCTCCAGAAATAGATCAAGTGTTTACCTGAAACAAGACAATGACATGTGACACTACATGAAAACAGCAAGACATTTCCTTTTTTTCTTTGTGTGCATTGTATGAATGAAACATGTGATGTGCTGGTGTTTGGGAGAAAAGTTAAGTGAAAACAGAAGTAACAGGAGAGTTTGAGAGGCTGCAAGTGCAGCTGGCATTGAACAGATCCTGCTCTGCTTCAATGTGTGGCATAAAGTGAAGGAAATCTGTCAAGATATCATTCCACCTTAGCAGTTTATCAATCGGTAATGTGATGACTGTAAAAAACTTAAGAGGAAAATGGGATAGCAAAAATCTAAACACTGACTTTTGTTGGCATGCAAATACCTAAAAAGAACTTTGCCCAGCGGCACTTAGATTTCCAGGTCAAAGGTTTTCAGGGGATCCAGCTGTGGCGTAACATGTGGACAGGACAACTGACTGGCATTAGATGTAGCCAACATGTGCCAACTATAATCTTGTTAACCAGACTTCTTACATGCTTGCATATAAATGTGCAACAACAAAACGTTAACGTGTAGTCTATTTTGCAGTTAATTATCTCTCACATTAACAGCTAAGACTGTGGGTGCTTCTGTGTTTAACACAGAAGTAATGTTTTGAAAACAACAGGAAGTCATAACACACATATGTACGTACTCTGAAGAAATCCAACAATAGATCGGTAAATCTGATCAGGGGGTTCTGAAGATTACATGTCCCAAGTAGAAGTAGATGTGTCATTATTAGATTCAGTTTAATTCCTTCCGTATAGTGCCACTTCACAACAATTATCATCTCAGGGCACTTTACAGACACAACAATTCATAATAAATAGCCTGGTGAAGGAAACCCAATAGATTGATGGGAATCTTGACTTTGATCCAGTCGCCCCTTCAAACACGTCTTCTTGGCTTTATTCTAGCCATAGCGGACCATTATTTTTTATCTTTTCAGACATAGAACTTTTTGTACACTCATTGATCTTTGGCTGCCCCCGATTGGATATCATTATCAATTTAAACTATCTGATTGGTGGAAAGCTTGACAGGAAGTGACCCAATCATTATTTCAGAGTCAAATTAATCACTTCATAGCAACATTTTTCTTTACATTTTACGTCCAACTTCATTGGAATTGGGGCTGTATGATGATAATGTGAGAAAATACAGGCGGTCCAACGCTAACCCGAAATTCCATGGAAGTCAGATTTTTACCCTTAAATACACCCTAAATAACCCCTTTAACGCTTAATAAATCTAAATACATGTATTATAAATCACATTAATGAAAAAGCAAAACAGGCAATTAAAATAGACATTTCCATTAAAATAAATTAAATATACACGCATTGTCTGAGCCTCTGTGTCATGCATCGTAAGAGCTTAACTTCAAAACTTACACTATTTTTTTAAATGTACATTTATTTAATGAGCATTGTAAAGTCGAAACAACATTAGTAGAGAACCGTGCAACCCGAGGACTGCCTGTATGGTGTTATTGGCTCACTCGCTGTGGATTTACTCTATCGAGAAGGGGTGGGCAACTCCACATCTTGAGGGTCACATTCACGCAAATATTAGAAGTTTTTCCGCTGCAACACATCAGACTTAATTAGCATACCTGTGCAGAGTTCGACATCAAACTCAGATCACCTCGAAGGGAAGCTACATTTCATAATGGACCTTCTAGCGTTACACACTGCCACTCCTGAGGAAAAGTTGACAATTACACTGACACTATGATCTAGCTGGGTTTTAAGGCTTAATACATTTCAGCATCCCAGATTTTAAAAAAAACAAAAAACTAATCAAATAAGGTTATAAGGCATGAACTTTGTGTTTTTCATGTTTTTCTGTGGAACTCTTTGGAGATAATTACAAGGTAGTAAGTGTTCGTTACAATCACACCCCTAGATGTCACTATTTCACTAGATCCATAATAATTTTACACACATCAGTAAATCTTCCTGGGATTTCATAAACTGTGGGAAAATGTTAATCTCAATACTGAGCAAATATGAAGTTTTCTGTTGTATTGTTTTGTAAATAATTACATTAGAATTAGAGGCTTTTTCTCCCTGTAATAAACTTTAGGTGCAGAGTCACCCCTTCCCCCAGAAAATAAACAAACTAAACTATCCGTCTTAAAGCCTTCTTACCTTAAAGAAGCTGCCACTCCTGTTGGTGAGACCGCAGGGGGTTTCGACAGAGCCCATGTCGTCTTCCTGTCCACAGGACTCAGTCCCTCTTATGTCTGGGTCGGCGTCTGCTGAGTGTGGAGCTCTATGGGTCAAAAATATGCTTCAGTTCAGACATTCAAGCTGTGGTGCAGCGAGAGGAAATTCTTGCTTTGGCCGCAGCCTGTCTCATGGAGGCTCTGGCCTCCAGGAATGCTCTCAGTAACATCCACCTCGCCTTCCACCTTCACCACTGCCCTGAATTTAGTTCACATTTGTTTTTGATCTGAACTGTTTTTCTAAACATTTTTCATCCTCATACTCCGTTCTAGTTTCATCATAATTAATTTTCCGTTTCAGCCGGCCTCCGTTCCAGCACAGCTGCTTTCCTTCCCCACCCACCGTCACAGAACGTTTTTAGAACTCCACATCCAAATCCTTCACATAAAGCTGTGAAAAAGTAAACATCTGGCACTATTTGAACAGTCACTTCTTTCTTTTATGACTTATTATTGTTTCCATGTTTTCCTTTCTTTTTTTTAGTTCCCCTCCCTCTGTGGTTTGTTAGCCTTTAATTATCTGTCTCTTTCAGTCGTTGGTCTGTGTGTTTTGTTCATCTCTCTACTCTCCCCTCTCTGTCTTCCTCTCCAGCCATCCTGAAACTGTTAGGCCAGCCCTTCCCTTCCTGGCAGAGGATCACAGTCCACACAAACTGGGGAGCTGCTCTGTTTGTCCACCAGTCCACACATGCACTTTCATCTCACATAAAGAGACCGCCATCATACCCCCCCTAACCCACCACTGCACCTGTAGATTCGGTGGTGACTAGCATCTGAATTCTGAATAGTCTGAATAGCATATTTGCTCAGGATTGTTTTTTCACCATCATCTACTGATATGGTTCTTCATACAGTCTAACATTATTACATCCCTATATGCTGCATTTCTTAAGGAAATCTGAAAGTAATTACATCACATTAAAATAAAAAAAAAAGCACAAATCCATTTGTTAAAATAAAAAAATCTTAACTATTCCATTCTATTCTATTCTACAGTAACTTAGCAGACGCTTTTATCCAAAGTGACGTACATATGAGAGTGAGAACAACACAAGCACAAAACCAAACACTTGAGGTCATGATATGTACTTGTATTTGCTGCATTTGGCACAACATATTTATTATTGTAGATAAACAGAAACAAATCCTTGAAAACAAACATTTTAATAAGTTCTCATCAAACCCTTAAATTTAAAATTATCCACCATGATTTTTTTTTTTTTTTGTTTAAACTAAAGTTAACAAGAAAAATTTCAATTAAATGAATCCCAGTTAAAGCACTTCTAACCACAGTCATACACACACACACACACACACACACACACACACACACACACACACACACACACACACACACACAGACATGTGAAACACAAACACACAGTCTGTTATTAAAGAGTTTAATGGATCAGGATGTAATAAAAATAAAAAAAAAAGTAGTGATTTAACAGCTTGTAGAAGTGCTTTTAGCAGAAATAAGCTGATGTAATGGTTCTGTGGACGATGACATCAGTGTCTCACAGGACTGTGGAAGAATTTTTGTCTCCTCAAACTGAGATTATTCTGTTTAGTAGCAGAGAGAAGAGGGTCAGCAGTGGTCAACATCTGGAGACTCGGCTCCTACAATTCAGCCCCATCAAAGCTTCACCATGAAGCTTTTTACCAACTTAGAAACATCAACAGAAATAAAAGTTTAGTCTCCCAGTAAGACCAGGAAAAACCTCTTCATGCATTTATCTCCAGTAGACTGGATTACTGGTCTTTTCCCAGGACCATTAAACATCTGCAGCTCAGCCAGATGCTGCTGCTAGAGCTGTAACCAGGACTAAGAGGTCTGAACACATCAAACCAGTTTAAAGATCTTAACACTGGTGTCCAGTCAGTGACCGAATAGATTGTAAAACCAGCTGATTGTTTACAAATCCCAGAATTGTTTGGGCCCAAAATCTATCTGTGATATGTTCAGAGAATATAAACCAAGACACAAGAGGCTCAGGTCAGGTAGTCCAGACCAGATCCAACTTTTGACTGATCTTTCTTTTAATTAGTTTAATTTAATTTGATTGTCATGCTTCTTTACACCATCTGTAATGCATGTAATGCTTTAGGAAAAGCACTTTGAATTGTCTTCCACATGAAGTGTGTTTGCCTCTCCACTCTTCTCTCCAGTGTTGCTTCTGTTTGTCGAGGCTGACAGCATGCATTTCCGCACAGCTTTCTGAAGGCCTCACCACAGCATTTCAGCCAGACTAAAGTATCGATCATGTCAATACCTTGATCCCTCACATCTGCTGCTTTGTTTGGGATCATTGTCTGTCCACGTGAGACAGTTTTAGCCAAGCTTTAGGCGTCAGACAGATGGACTTGCATTTGATTCAAGAATACTTTAGTACCCTGCAGAACAAGCCCAAATCATTATCCCTCCACCACTGTGCTCCGCAGCAGGTGGGAAGTCTTTGTGCTGATATGCCGTTTGGTTTTTTGGTGCAGTTTAACCAAACTTGTTCAAAACACACTGTCCCATAGTCCTGCAGTGTGTTTTGTAATGTCATGTTTTTTGGGGGTTTTTTTAGAGAAAACAAATTTTCTATGGAAAACTTTCCTAACAAGCCATACGTATTGGTTAGCACTGTGGCCTCACAGCAAGAAGGTCACTGGTTTGATCTTCAGCTAGGGGGAAGCTCAAACAGTGACCTTTCTGTGTGGAGTTTGCATGTTCTCCCGTGTATGTTTGGGCTCTAGGTACTCCGGCTTCCTGCCACCGTTCAACTACATGCATGTTAGGTTAATTAATCCAGCTCTCTTCTCATTGGGGTCCTCTTCACCAAGGGCTGCCCCTGCTCTGACTGCATGGGTGTTGCTGTGGGGGCTGTCCCTGTCTGGTGGGTCGGGATTCAGCGCTGCAGGCTTACAGTTGTGGCATGGGTCCTGTCTGCCCGGACCTAGGTGGCCCCCATGGTGATGGCCTGGGTGGTCGTTGTTGGGGGTAGCCCTTTGTGTTGAAGCTCCCTGAGAATATTGTTTCCTTATCTGGTGCACATCTGGTACAAATGTACCTGGCCATTCATCTTCTTTTAACTGTTATAGGACTAATAGGGTGGGGGGTAGTTGTGGGTGGGTGAATGGGGACTATGGGTGTATGTGTGTGTGTGTTTTATCTATTTTGATGTAAATTGTTTTATAATGTAAAGCACTTTGTTTTGTTTTAAAGCATGAAAAGTGCTATACCAATAAAGTTTGATTTGATTTGATTTGATTAGTCACTCTAAATTGTCCCCAGGAGTGAGCGTGAATGGTTGTTGGTCCTGCGAAGGACTGGCGACATGTCCAGGGTGTACCCCGCCTCTCGCCTGAAGGCTGCTGGTACGGGCTCCAGCTCCCCCGCGACCCGTAATCAGGTTAAGTGGTTCAGATAATGAATGAAATTTAACATTTAACATGCAAACTGAGGCCTAGAGAGTCTGAGACTCTTTATAGGGGCGGCTGTAGCTCAGGCGGAAGAGCAGTTGTCCTTCAACTGGTAAGTTGGGGGATCAATTCCAGGCTTCCCCTGAAAGTGTCCTAGGGCAAGACACTGAACCCCAAACTGCCCCCCGATGTGCCTATCGGGGTATGAGTGTGTGAATGGGTGAATGTGACAAGTAGTGTAAAGTGCTTTGAGTGGTCTGTATGACTAGAAAAGGGCTATAGAAGTACAAGTCCATTTACCAAAGACCAGGGTCCTGCAGGTTCTGGATGTTTCTTGGTTTAGCACACCTGAAGCAGATCAATTGGTCAACCTGCTTGGGCCGAATTTACCAACAAGCTGTTGAGGAGAGTCATTTCATTTATACAAGTTATGAAAGAGCAGGAAAAGATCTAAAACCTGCAGGACTTTGGCCCAGCAGGACCAGAGTTGCTGTTGACCACAATTTTAAAGGGAACTTTATTTTTCACACATTGCTTATGTATTGATATCTACTTAAGAATTATCATATTTTCCTATAATATAAAACACTTCAGATGTGAAAGTTGCTTCACTGCACATGGCAAAACTAAACTTACATTTTTAATCAAATAAATTAGTCAAAGACATCATATGGACGTCCATTTTCTATTAATTTTGGGATTCTCACTCTCATGTCCACTTCAGCCAAATTTATTAAAATGTCTTTTTTTTTTAAACTAAACTTATACAAAGAGGAAAATGAAAAAGTCATGTGATGGCATTTTAAAAAATTTAGCACACATCTGTGATATAAATCTTCATGACAAGGGGTTGTAGTTTACAGTATGAAGTAAGTACTGCAATGTCAGCGCTGTCTTAGCGTTGCATCTAAACATAGACTGCACCAGTTTCCTGACTGTCTCGAACTAGAAGTGATGGTCTAGCTCTGAAGTGAAGGTTTCATTTCCACAAACTAAACAAAGTGCAAAGAAACAAAGATACAAAGCTGATTAGGACAAGAATGCTGCAAAGTGCTTCCTGCTGGGGATGTTTACTGAAACCAGTTCTTTTAGTTCCCGCAAAAGATCTGATATGTTTGTCCTGCCAATGAAAACTACAGGCGTCATGTGAATAAAACCTGTTCCCGTTGACATAAGCTTGGGTCTCAGAGGAATCACAGTGCATGCTGTGCATGCTGGTCGGTATGGTCGAACCAACTCCCAGTACTGCAGCTCTTCTTCACAGCTGCAGTGGGTAAAAAACAACTGTGGGAATGTCCTGAGAACCTAAAGATCACTCAAAAAAATGTTGTTCCCCAATCTCTGTCCTCACAAGCTACTGACAACAAATTGTCACATCAACCATTTCCCCTTCACACTCAGCTTTACAGTGTTGAAAGAACGTTTGATTAATGACTACATAATTTCCTGTCAAGTTAGACAAAAATCCCCCCCCCCCCCCCCCCCCCCCCCAATCAGCACAGCGATAGTTTCTGTAGTTGCACAATATATCCAACTAATAATCTGAAATCATTTTATTTCGTTACGCAATTTTATTTATTGTACTCCCAGCTGAGATCCCAATAACGTGGCAAATCTGACATTAACCTGACCTAGAAGTCCAGACCGCGACTGCGAAGAGGCTGTCCACTATGGAGACAATACTAAGAGGAAGTTGTTGTGGCTGGTTTTTCAAATTTGATGCTTTGGGCTGAAATTGAAGAAAAATAAATATGGAAATATGGAAGATCTAACCAACATTTATAACCTAACGTTTTTTCTGATACTAGAATAATCAGCTTCAGAATCACATTGTTTCTGACTAAAGCACATCATGTCCAACTTTTGGTGTCATTTACTTTAGTTATAGCTTTCATTAAAGACAAAACTTGACAAGGTGTTGGACTTTATTTTGACGTGCACACCATCCAGTCAATTATATACCAGTTAAGTTTGGGATCACACCACTATGTAAATAGGGATGGGCTTCTTAGAAAACAGCAAGTTTAGTGGTAAAAACCAGGTAAACAGAGAGAGCAACAAGCCAGATCTTTAGGAAAATATTTAAGACTTTATTTACTTGATTTGCTCGGTGTGGTTCTGTGTTTTGTTGTTTGTTTTAAAAGTTTGATTCAAATATTAAACATATTATTTCCTAATAAAAAAAAGAGTTTTGCAATAAGAAATAAAAAGCGTATTTACCTACTATCAAATCACTCCTAATGACTGACATAGAAGCTCTGAAGGATGCTAAAATGAAGAGTCATTTGGGAGCTGAAAGAGTCGACTTGTTGAAGAGAGACGAGTAAAAAGTGAATAATAACAATAATATTTGAAAAAAGAATGTAATTTCTCATTACTACAGCGTAGTGTACAGCACATTATTTAAATATGTAAATAAATAAATATTTCATTTCACAAGGAGGTGACAGTGTCTACAAACACATCCAACTGTTGTTTATTTAAACTGTCAAGACAAGTTGACAACATGAAGTCATGCTTCGTGTTTATAGACTGACCAACAGGCTTCATGCTGCTGGGCTCAGGGAGGAGGCTGCAGGCAGCTGCATAAGCCCACTGTTGATAAGAACTCCCACATGTGGGTCATGTTATTGCCCTGAGGCGAACCAGATGATGCCGTGGGTGTGCATCCGCAGGAAACAGTGAAAAAGATATGGACAAAGCCCAACTTAATCTGAGAGCAACATGCTTACAACAAGGCAAAACAGTGACTCTACAGCTGAGCTGTCGGTCCACGAGGTTTGGTTTAGTTTGGTTCTTTTATTTTTCCATGACGACACAAGGTTTGGTACTTTCCCTGAAATGTTGTGGATCTTCTGTCAGCCTAACACTAACCTGACCAACACTGTGACCTCTAAACACAGCTACCAGAGGCTCAAAGTAGCAAAGCAAAAATGCTTAAATGACCGTCTAACAAATCATACTGCATACTTAATGTAGTAAATCCTGGTTAGAAACTATGTCAGACGGCAATTCTGCCTTCCACTCTGAAGGTCAGCTGGCAGAAACCTGCACTACTTCACTTTGCTGATCCCACTGAATCACCTCCATAAACAAGCCGAGGCCTGAGCTCCGAAGCAAAAAGAAAGATGAGGAGGAGGTGTGGTCTTCTTCAGACTTAAACACAGAAAGGGATGCTGATGATAAACTAGAATTTTAAAACTAAGATACTAAAGATGATCAAAAGCTTAAGAAACGCAAGAAAGGACTTGTGGCCACGCTGGTCTGCAACCTGAACTCTGTCCCGTTTCACATGAAGCAGTTTGACTGGGATATTCTTGATGATTTGTTTCCGCTACCTGTAACAACTCTTCTGAGGAACACATTTTAAAGTGTTGAAGATAACATGATATGAGAAAATACAACTTTGAGCAGAGATTTCTAGGTGTGCCTAAACCTCTTTGCAACGGCCACCCACGTTGTGTACGAGCCTAGTCACACTGTGGCCACGGAAACTAAACTATTTCCTTTTTCAGAAACAAAAATGTATAGACAAAGCTTTTCCAGAAAAGTGTGTGTGTTCACACAATTCCAGGTGAATCACTTGTATCAGTGCCAGGAGTGTAACTGGAGCTGCAATGCAGCACAAAAGCTGAGAAGAAGACATGAAGCATCCTCAGATGTAAACCAGCAGCCTTGAAGAAGCAGATGAAGATAAGGGATGTCACACTATTGATTTCACACAGACTGGGTTCTGGTTGAGTGTCAGAACCTCAGTCAATTCTGACAAACCGACCCATGTTCAGACCAGTTTAACCAGAACCAAAGTGGGAGTACTTAACTCTGCTGAAGTAAACATCAACAGCTTAGTGATCTGCTCCTGAAAGTTGATGTTTGTGTCATCAGACTTCATTAAAGCTTATGGTTTCCCAAAAATAAATAACATTCTGTACTCAGGTAAGTAAGTGAATTGCATAAGATGTTAGGATTTCAGCTGCCAAAGTTTTAACTGGTTGCCAGGCAACATGATGCAGCTGGGAAGCGGGACATGCAAAACTACTTTCAGAGCCACTGTGGTATTTTTTCTGTTTCAGTATTCCTTCTTGGTGTTCCCAGTGAATAATGACAACGTCAAGGTTTCAATCAGGTGATTTATTTTTGTCCTCCTCAGTGTACAATATACACCGTGTCCCCACCAAGTATTTACAATATTTACAATATCTCACCAGTCATTCACTTATTGCCAGCTCTGCAATTTACCATCCCAACTCTCTCCTCCTCTCGCTCAGAATGAGCATCTTATAAACACCAAGCTCCGCCCTTAACAGGAAGATTACCAATTAGTATAGAAAATACATTTTTTCTTCAATTCCATTTGTTCTTCTTCACACATATACATGCAGTAACATTCCCTTACATACATACATTTGCACAACCCCGACATTGTAATGATCCGCACTGTGAACAAAGAATAAACAGAATAACATTCTGCGATGCGGTGTTTCAATGTGTCACCCAACGATGACGTTACCGCCGCATTGCGACATCTTGTCTTAAGCGCAGCGCTTAAGATGCCTCGGTTTTCCCCAAACTACCATCAAGCATGGGAACCCCTTCCTACTGTTGTTAGTACCACCATTCACCTAGCGTAGCATCCCTAATGTCTGCTACGCTAGGTGAATGGAGAAGAATACGGCTGCTGAACTACTGTAGGTGTGTCGCTAGTAGTGTGCTGGTGCAGAAACAACCCTCAGGTAAGCAAATCGGTGTGTGTGTGTGTGTGTGCGGGTGTGCCGCAGGTCGGCAGTGAGCGTGACAAGGCCGCTTTGTCACACTTCTAAACTTTCTGAAATTATTTGATGTGATGTTCGTTTTTATTTAACTTTATTGTAACACAGGATGTAATACAGCACTTGTGAACACCAACAGCCTGCATAGTGAAACAGCTCTGGGGTAATTGCATCATCGGGTCACAAAACCCTGTGTTTGTAGGTTGAACAAATGGAATGGAAAAGGAGGGCGTTTGCAAAGCTGTTCACTTCGGGAACGGTTTTAGAAAAGCTGTAGTTTCAGACTTCCAAAAGGCCAGTTCTGTGTGGATGAAACATCCAAACAAGAAACAACTGTAGCAGAAACACCTCAAGTTAGCCCAACTACCACATCAAATCTGTGCATCTGAACTATCAAAGGCAGAAAAGCACAGTTGTGTATGTACATTACCAACAAGGAAACCTGGCAGAACATGTACTGTACATTCACCCGCTACTTTATCAGACCAGCTGTTAAACTGCATGTCAACACAAATATCTATCAGCCAATCACATCTCAATGCATTTAATCATGTAGATGCGGTCAAGGCGACTTGCTTAAGGGAAATCGGAGCATCAGAATGAGGAAGAAAGAGAATTTAGGTGATTTTAACAAGGCATGATTGTTGGTCTGAGTACTTCAGGGCACATCCACATCTGCCTTTTTAATTCAAATCCGAGTCCGTTCGCTCGGATAGTCCGATTTGTTTGCAGAGCTGTGAATGCGCCAATTGAATTCTGATTCAGACCTAAGAAGTGGACCCAGTGATTTTGAATGCACTACTTTTTCCTCTCTGGACATTTGGACACCCCTAGAAAATGGCATGAGCACTATATTGGGCACTATGTAGGGAATAGGGTGGACATTTGGACACAGCCTGGGTCTAAGTCAGGCTGCTGCTGGTGACTTTGTGGGTTTGTTTCTATCATTTCTTTCCCCACCCATCTCTTGCACTCATTCACTACACCAAACATCCAATTAGAGTCAGCCTTCTTGCAGGCATTGATAAGAAAAATCAATGATGGCACCAATTCCAACAACCAATCACAGCAGAGTGTTTTCTGCTAGGTGCGAATCTCTAAAACCAAACAAAGCTCAAGGTGCAGTCTACGGATTTTTCTTTTGTTGTACACAATAATATACAGGTTGCACAATATTTACAACACACTGTGAAACAAGTATACTGGTTATTGGCATAACTCCCCAAAAAGCAAGAAAGTTGTGATCTATGACATGTAGCTTTGATGTTTTTTAAAATAAAACCCAGGCTGTGTTGAAAACCTGTGAACAAACAGACAAACTAATCTTTTCATCTCCAAAAACTTTTTTGTTTCAATAAAAATAATCCCCAGCTTGTAGAGATCACTGCTGACAGACATCAGACCGCTGACTGATGCTGAGTCAGTGCTTTATCAACTAAGGCTCCAAAACATCTGATCCGTCTTCGTGCTTCTTGTGCAAGAAAAAGGAAAAAAATCACAGAAAGCAAAAACTTCAGACATGTGTTATTCCTGGCTAAGATCTCTATTTGGATCAGGAAATAATAGGTGGAAACTTGGGAAACTGGTCTTTAAAGAGTAGTGGGCAGAATATTCTCCCATCTGGAAACACCTCAGGACAGATGTGCTGTTTATGTCACGCTTCCATGTTGTATATTTCTAAATACATTCCAGTTTAATCACAATATAAACTCTCTGAAAGCAGATGAATCAGAAATGGATGAGCACTCCGATCCAGCAGTGAAGACTGTGTTTGTTGAGGTTTGTGATGAGCTTGCCGTTAAATTTGTGCAGATTACCTGACAGGCTGGAAACACATACATATACATGGTTACTTCTCTGGTGGATTGGTCACTTTAGCGACAATCTGACATCTAGATTCTCTCTGTTACCCCTTTCGGATCATTGCAGACTTCTGCTACAGTGTGAGTGTGAAAAAAGCTTGTAGATCAGGTAAATGCTGTGTTGTGTCATGGTCTTTTGAATTGAAGCTTTGCATTATGCTTCATATGTTTTGCATCTAAGTAACCGCTTATTACCGTCAGTTAGTTTTGCTTCCTACTTCTATATGTCATACAACTGTGTTTTGTTTATCTTATTAACTTTATCCACATGTGTCTAGTGCTTTGCATTTTTTCTGAGTTTTTATTTACTCACTTCCTGTCTCCATTAGGTGCATGCAGTGTGTCATTTCCTTAACCTCGTAATGCCTAATGTAGTGATTCCCGAACTATTATTTACCCACGACCCCAAAGAAAACAAACACTGACGTTTGCTACCCCCCCCCCCCCCCCCCCCCAAAAAAAAATGAGTGACTGTGTGATCATGCTGCCATCCTCTAAATTTAAGGAAAAGTGTCAAAAACTTCCCAAATTAAGAATGTAAAGTAGTTTTTTATTGATTACGTCAATAGCTGTGACAAAGCGCCCATATAGAAAAATAAGCTTTAAAATAAAATAATGCCAGATTTGTATTTTTAAAACAATTTTGTTCCATCATTATGTCGTTGCAGCTGCTTGTTTATAAAAACAATTGGGTCAAAATGTTGGGTTTAGTAAAAAATAATCACGCAAACTGGATGGTTTTCGAATGGTGCACGTGTACACAATGGATCTGTGATTTTCTTCTTGTATACGACATCTATAGACGCTCATAAAAACAGGCTATTTTTTCCTATTTGGTGCAACTGGAACGGCGACTTCGTGGTGATGACGTTACCTTCTCTTGCTTCTTGGAACTCTAAGACAACTGGAATGCACCACCAGTCTGACAAGGCGTGCCAAAGTGACAAAACACCAGTGCCTGTTTGCTTGTTCTTGTACATGTGCAGCTGAGTAACGTACATAAAGACAAAGACAGCCAGATTGCCTGGATGAAACGCAACAGGACTTACTGCATGAGGACAAACACTCAAATACTAATATTGATGTTATTACAGTACCATCAAGTCCATTTACATGCTAGTCAGGAGCAGCTTGATTACCAGACAAAGTGAGGTTTTGTTAAACATGAAGACCAGGCTGCTTCTTATTGAGTCGGCTAAAGAAGGTAGAAGGTGAAGCTTTTTCCACAAAATGGTAAAACTGTAAGCATGGCTGAGTATTTGTCAGAGATTAAGATTTGCTCATTCCTGAGGTGAATATCAACTGGTTGAGAGTTAGCTTAACAACAAGAGCGAAAGTGTCCTAATCTGTTACAAAGAGGAAGCGGAGGCATGAAAAAAAGAGAGGTAATATCTCAAATATAGAAAAACCTTTGTTTCAGTTCACATATCAGACTTTTATCCACAATGACAAAAGCTCAAATGACAGCATGAACACCATGAAGAGTAACCTTTGATTCAGATTGTTCCACATATTTTCTAATCTGTCACCAAGCAGCAGCTAAAATGTAGCCACTTGGAAGAGATTAAAGCTGTTACTTTTTCCAAAAACCCAAGCTGATGCGTACAGTAAAAGCAGCATTCTGTATCTGTAGCTGAACGGACAGAGCCGTGCGATATACCCGGTTGCAGGACTACGTCTGCCATCTGTGCAGCTCCTGTGAAAGCATTTAGTGTTAACATCCCCCACTGGGATATTTTATTCTAACACCGGTAACTCGAGTGGCTGCTTCCCCGTCCAGACAAAATGACATCACCTTTAAAAAACCTGCGGATGCCTCAGTTCTGCCCCAAAGCTGCAAAAAAAAGAAGCTCTTCCAACGAGAGCTTTCTTTCTGAGACTGCTGCAGCAAAAAAACAATCCCAGCAACAACTCAAAGACTAGTCAGCTTCATAACCCAGACCAGACAAGCTGCAAGTTATTTTTTCTTATGAATTAAATTCCTTTTTTTTTTTCCTTTCTTCTTTCTTTTTTGTGTCTTGTCCAGCATTTAGGCAAGCAGAATGATCGTCTGGATGCTGTGTTCTGCTGAGCAAATTTACTTTGCCAAGGGAAGCTTTATAGATATAATAATCCCCTTGACTTTCAGATTTTTTATTTTATTTCTATATTTATCTTGCGTTATTGTTTGAATTGCAGAGTTTGTACTGCTGGACCGGAGACGACAGAAGAAAGACAGAAAGAGAAAGAAGAGAAAACACCTCTTAGGAAAAATGAAAGAGGGAAAAAAAAACAAAAAACATATATATATATATATATATATATATATATATATATATATATATATATATATATATATATATATATATATATATATATATATATATATATATATATATATATACTTATTTCCCCAACGGTGGGATGTAAATGTAGCTCTTTGTGCTAAAAATCCTTGGTTATGCCGTGAAGCTAAGCTGCTCAGCAGATTCCAAAGAGGCTTAAATGAGAAAACTGGTGCCTTTATTATTCTAATAAATGTCAGGTAACTGCTCACTCAGAACAGACAGGGAAGCGAGGACACCACGGAGCTGCTAAAGATGGCACACATTCAGGTAGAGGCATGTTTCCGAACGAAAACCCCTGTCAGCTGAGAGAAAGCAGGAACAAGCTGCTGCAGGATACTTTCAGGAGTTCTGGGAATTTTAGAGCTGACAGTGACAAATTTCTACGAAGTGAATCATATTTTAAATCGAGACTTTAAGGGAAAATGTTGTTGTACTGAAAAAGGGTTTATCCGTGAGTCCTGGAGACATTTTGGTGGGAACTTTAAAAAAAGCCTTCAGGCTCCAGCATGTTACAATGTTTTCCAGACCAGCCTTCAGTACCAGGAAGATCAAGTTGCTGCATATCGTGCGAGCTGAAGAAGGAAGTCTGCTGTAGCTGCAGTAACACAGCAATATGGCCTCCTCCCACAAGAATTATGCTCTAGAAATTTCCCTTTGCACTTTAAAGGTGCAACATGTGACAGAAACTGTATCTGTTGGTATATAATCACAGGTGAAAACATGTTCATGTCTGGAAGAATTTTGGCCAATGCCAGCATCATTTAGTTTCATTGCCTGTTTTCACCAGTGTGCTTTTTTTGTTTTGTTTTTTTGTGGCCCAATCTTACGTGCCTGACCTTAAATGGTCAAGTTTAGCCCACTGCAATCTATTGACTACAAGAATCACCACTTCCTGTGTGACGCTGGACAAAGAGCAAAGCACCATATGGAAATATACTGTGGATGGTTTGTTTTTAAAGTCGCAGGCCAAGAAGAAAGAGCACAAACTGCTACATGTCCACTATTGTCCCTCTGCCTTTCCGTTTTGCCTTCTTCTTCATTATAAATCAAGTAAGGCATTGCCCCGCTATGACACCATTCAATTACACAGCTGATACCTCTATGGCTGGTGCAACACCCTAAGCAGCAGTGATCATGGTTTACCAAACCAAACCCTATCAAAGCAACCTGTCCTGAGCCGGATTCCTACGTGGAAATTTAACTTTTCAGTCACTGCTTCCTCATCCTCATTCCAATTGGTCCATGAGTTATGAGAAAATAAAGCATAAAACTATTTCTCAACTGGATACCTTTGATGTTTTCAAAACAATATCCTTTTTTGGTATTGACAGATCCTAATGATGCCTAAAGAGGCCAATTATCATGCTATCCAACATCACACAAACTGACCAACTTGGAAAAAACCATAAAGATACTGAGAACAGTGGGAATAAACAGCACTACACTCGGCAATATGGAGGTCAGGCTTCTTTGGTAAGCTTGCAGTAGAGACACGACTCATTCACATGGAGTCAGTTGATCTAATGTGAATTCTTTCAGGGTGCTTCTCTTTTACAGATTTCTAGGATCATTTATCTGAGATGTGATCCAAACCCTAGATTTACAAGAGGGGTGACAAGGCTGGAAATTTTTGCATCCCTCAGGAAAAACTTCAGAGCGTTGCAGGGGAAAAACCCCTCTGACTTGTCAAATAAGAGGAAGGCAATAGATGTTTGGGAAATTCATTGCTTCGCTCACACCCTCTTTAAAAGCTGAATGCTTTTATGAGCTTTGTTTGAATCAAATATGTTATAACCAAAACAAAAGATGGAAATAAACAATCAGAATAGATCCACTTCAGAATTATTCATAGTGGAAAGACCTTTCAAAAAAAAAAAAAAAAGTTGATTGGGAACCCCTGATGTTGCATGGCTTTATAATTTTTTTTTTTTTTTTTTTTTTTTTTAAATTTATCAGAAGGACATTTAACTTTTCTGGAAGGTGTATCAGAAGTCATAGTTTCATCATTTTCAACATTTTAGCTAAATGATACAGAAATAATTGCTTAAATTATGTTCTATAGACGTAAAATGAACCAGCTGGAGCTTCCAAACAAACAAAAACAAAACTTTCTCTCCAGTTCCTGAAACAAATGCAAAACTACACAATCTGCTGGATCTTTAGTGAGTTCGGGGGCCGCTTGTACAGCTACTGCGCATGTGCACAGATCGACAATAAGCTTCATGTTATTGGTTCCTGCTGGAGGTATTTGGGGCAAATAGCTTTGAGCGACTGAAGGAACTTATTTTTCAGATTCCTGCCACGGTGATAAAAAAAAAAATCAGGACGATGAAGGAAGTAAGCAGCTATACGGAAAATGGAGGAAACTCCTGTAAACGAACACACTTAATGCTCACGCGCACAGTCATGAACAAGCACACACACACACACACACACACACACACACACACACACACACACACACAGATCTCTTCAGTCAACTGTGTCTGAAAACAACCGTCTTTTTCTCCAAGAAAACCAGGAAAACAAACGCGTCTCCACTCACCTGCAAGTTGGTGCGTTCACTTTCTCTTCTTCTTCTGGGTTTTGCTCCATGATGACAACTCCAAGCGCGGCTCGGTTCGGCGGCACAACGTCCCCCCGACCCGGTTTACATGGTTTAAAGAGGTACAAAGACGAACATGGGGGCTGGATGGATCAGAGGTCTGTGAGGTGCGATGGACGGAGGAGGAGGAGGAGGAGGAGGAAGGCTGTAATATGACGCCTTGTCCTGATTGGTTGAAGGGATTGTTTTAAGATTTGCTGTGATTTTCATGTTTGGAGTCAGATCTCACATTACATCATGATTACATTGAAAGAACTGTAATAAAAGTATAAATACCACAAACGCAACTCGAGTTGTAGTTTAATAAACATTAAAGTTGCAGTAACTTATTCTAAGTTAAGTTAGTTCCCTTATAATGATGAACACAAGCTTACAAACAAACTCTTAAGACTTTATCTTAGATTTATTATTTTTTCAGCCACCTACAGAAACTCACACTGTCTGGGTGAAAACTGTTGTCATTTACTTTTATTTCAAGGCAACAGCTCGTGCAAAAGTTCTGTCGTGTTTATATTTATTCATAAAACGTATAAAAACGTAAATAAAAACTGAATGCAGTGATTTACAAATGTCACCAACTCGTATTTTATTCCCAGTAGGAATTAAGCAACGTAACAGATGTTGGAACTGATGCAAGATTTTAGCTGCTCAACAGTCCTGCTTTTTTGTTGCTGTTTTTCGCTTTCATTGTGTTCTGTATGATTTCTGTTGCTGAAAGGTCTGGACTGCAGGCAGGCCAGTTCAGCAGCCGGACTCTTCTCCTGTGAATCTGTACTATTGTGATGGATGCAGTACGTGGTTTTAGCAGTGTCTTGCTGAAATTTGGAAGGCCTTTCCTGAAAGAGATGTTGTATGGATGAACAGATGAACAGATGTGGCTCTAAAGCCTGTACTTTCCAGCAAAAAACCAGGCATCCAGTAATGACCCTCAAGCCTCGTCCCATGCACAAACAGATTACTCAGAACTCTCTGAATCTTTCGATGCTATTGTACACTGCAGATAAAGGGGGATTCAGCTCAGTTCCATGAGGGCCGCAGTCCTGGAGGTTGTCAATTTATCCCTTTTAAGCTTGCATGAGTCAAACTAATGAGTCGTTGTGCAGAACTTAATAGGCTGTTGGGTCCGTTTGATTTGAGTCAGGTGTGTTGGCGTATACACATCTGTCCATCCATCCCTTCTCTTAACCAGTTAGTCCAGTTCAGGGATGTGGGAAACTGGACTCTATCCCAGCAATCATCAGCAGAGTACATCCTGGACAGGGATTGAGGAACATTTTTATTAAACTTTTCCACCATTTTTGCATCCAGTTTTTCTTAAACTGGTGAATCTACAAGCTGTTTTGCATCTGAGAGACTTCATTATTCTCTTTAACACTTATTCATATTACTGGCATATTTCCAGTTAACCTCATTAGTTGCCAAACGTTCCTCCAGTTGTTTCTGAATTGTACCCACTACTTTTACAGCCTTTTGTTGCCAACTTTTCACAGATGTGTCGCTGCCATTAAACACAAAATGAGCTCATATTTGCCATGAATGATAAATGTCATGAATAAAACATGAGTTGATGAGATTTGTGTTTCATTCACATCTTATGCAGCGTCCCAGCTGTTGGAATTGGGTTTGTGTTACCTGAAAGTCTCACACACGTTTTACAAAAACACACACAAAAAATTCTGTCTCCTGACAATACATTACTTATTAATATAACCACAAGATTTCACCATAACAATACAAACTCAATCAGCCAAAATGGAAACATCTTCTAAATAACATAAAATGATGAAACACAAGTTAAACTGGGTCTAAATGAGGACAAGAGAAACAATCCTCCATCAGCGTTTACCGAAGAGTGAAAACCTTCATAAACATCATCATTATTCAGCACAGAGATAGAAGAGCTGCAACAAGTTTCCTTTTGGTCTTGAATTAAAGACATAACATGATTCTGAAATAAAACCTCATTTTAACTGAGGTAATTGTCAAAAATGTGATTATTGAGTTAAGGAATCATACTCCCAGTTTTCTGTTTCATTACTTTTTTCTTTTATTTAGTAAACAAAAACTTTTAGAAAGGCTCAACAAAAGGCTGAAAAGTGTTCTCCCCTATTTAAAGTTACAGTAGAGTAGCTCTTGTTCTTACTGCTTTACTGCTGCAGCTGAATGTATTCACAGAAAATAAGTTTACAAAAGAGGGAAAATAGATGTAGGTTGAGTTGCTATTAAAGAATGACGGTTCCATCAAATATGGCAAAAAGTATTTTAACTAAAGTTCTGCTTTAAGGATGCTGAGATGATCATGCTATAGTCTTCGTTATCTGCAGGACAGCTTCCATGTCAGATGCGTCACATTAGCATCCTCTGGACCAGAGACAAAGGGGGAGCATGAGATAAGATTTTTTGCACATGTTGGGAAGCACCAATTCTAACATGTAATATATCAAAATGGAAAATTAAAAGACTCTACTAATCAGTTCCAACTAAACTAAACACAATTTAAACCCTAAACAATTACATGGGAATGTCTCCTTGTGATTATAGTGGCAGCACTTTGGTGCCAAAGGCTGCAGTTTCTTCATGAGTCCGGTCATAAACGTTTAGGGAATTTACTTAAAATTCCAATGAAATGGGCAGCAGTGGCTCAGGTGGTAGAGCGGCTTGTCTCGTGACCTGATGGTTGGCGGTTTGTGTCCTGCTCCCCTTCGCTGCTGCAGCCCTGAGGAGGATTGTTCTCTGAGGGCCGGTCCCAAGCCCAAACCGGATAAAAAGAAGAGCATCTGGCACAAAACGTACCAATTCACCTGAGTGGTGATTCGCTGTGGGAGTTTCCTGTAAGAACAGAAGCTCCAGAAGTTGATCCTGTCCTCTAGAGAAGACCAGGTTGCTCTGACTTCACCTCTAGTGGACATCTGCAAAACATACTCGTCTTTGTCGAACTAGCTGCTGGCATATAATGCAGAACAAGTCACAGACAAATATTCAACACATCATTTAGATCCTCTGGATGAAATCCAGATGTTGACTAATGTCATTCGATGCTGCTGTGATTAAAAGGCTGGAACAGTGTGATTGATCTAAACAGAGCTGCAGATGCAGACAATGTTTCAGTACTGATATTTACCTCCAGAGTTCATCAGATTTCACGTCTAATGAAGGCAGAGGCCTTCATTTAAAAAAAAGGTGTCAAAAGAGATGCTGTTTACTGCTGCTACCTGATTTTTTTCCCCTGCTGCTTTCTTTCCAAAGATAGCTGCTAAGGGCTGAAAAGGGTTAAGGACTCATTCTGTCAGTAATGGTATTTAAAAAGGGTTTTAAAAAAAGAACGTCTAAAGGAAATATTAATAACCCCGGAGAAGGTTTTTCTTTATTTAAAGCAGCTTAACCTTTTGTTCTGAGCCACAAGAATTTCTACACAGTTCCTAACACGTTAAACCTCTCATTCACAAAGCTCCAGCTCCTAAAACTGAACCCAGTCTGGCTCATAAAGAGATGAGGAAACAGTTTGAGTATGTAAATCAGTTTATTGCAAGAAGACCACTGGGCAACATCTTCATCTTGTTTCCAGCTCGGAATTCTGCCCAGAGGTCCCCGTCAACAAAAATGAGGATTTACAAACAATTCAAAAGACATGAGCTTCAAATGACAATAATTAGCAGAGAACTAACTACGGTTGGCCTACTTTCTAAATATTTCTGGATACACCTCAAATATAACTTTTCATCAAAAGATATTCCACTGTCTGAATTAATAGTAGCATATTCCCTCTGATATGTACAGCATATTCAAGGCAGTCCGTGCCCTCTTTATCTAGGAAATGCACTAAAATTACACACAAAATAATCTGAATAATGACAGAGGCATGCAAACCAACCAGTATTTGTCCCTATGTGGCCTACCTGAAAAAAAAAAAAAAAAAAACCTCAGCTTTTACTGCCTCTATAAAAAGGCAGATCCGTGACGCCCTCTAGTGGCTGCAAGAGGAGCAGCAACACCTCTTTACCCTCAAGCTTCCAGTTGACCAGAATTTCTACTGGAATGAAGATTCCCTTATATCAAAATAAAATAAAATAAAATAAAAAGATTAAATAAAAATACGTAGCTTCCACATTTATTTAAACACATGCTGAAACAGAGTGGCAATACTGTTGACGACGGTGTTTTCTTCTGTTGGCTCAAATACACGCAGGATGATGGCCACAAGCATTCAATTTTCAAATACGAGGGATGGCACAAGATTTCAAGCACTGTGTCTGAAAAAGCAATGTGTTTGTTTTTTTTGTTTTTTTTTCAAAGAGTGGCATGCCATCAGTACGCATTTCTCTCTTTATTTTTGTCTTTTCTCTGCAGACGCCATGTTTCAGCATCGTGGCAGCCCACTCCCAACACTTAAAATATTGACAAAGTATCTCATAACGATAAGATTCAAAGTCATTTTCATGAGATGTAAAAAGGTTATAATCAACTTCATTGAATTAAAATTACTTCAAAACTTTAAATTAATTTTAAATCTCAGAATTATGACTTTTTAATCTCATAAATATGAGATACTTATATGTAATTATTTTTACATTTATGAGTGGCGGGAAATGCGCTTCCATACAAGTCACTAATTTAACAGATGAGGGGACCTGACGACATGTCAGGTTGCGTGACGAGATTTTCTCGTTTCTCTTTTTAAAATTTGCCATGTCTGAACTTAACCATACAAAACTTATAAATTGTAAAGTTCTACTCTTACATATAAACATCAAGTCAGTTCCCAGTACTTAGGTTAAATATCTGGTACAGTACATCGCAGAGCTCCGTGAACAATTCACCGAACTCACTGTACAACAATCCAAAGGGCTGAAACTGGTGGTCAGACATGATCTTTGAATAAGTTAATTCATAAATAAATCATGATTATGTCTTCCCAGTAACAGTGATATCCTTGGTTTTTCTCCAGATTGTCACACTCACTCACACACACACACACACACACACACACACACACACACACACACACACACACACAACCTGTGCACACTCAAATCCACATTTGTCTTAATCTAAAAATACTTTTGGCTTTAAGACGTAACAACATTATACTCAACTCCGAGACTAAAGACTAAATCTCTTGACATCGAACAGGAAGCCTAACGTCTACAGGAAGCTTAACTTCAGTAGTTATGTGTTTTCGAGTACCTGTAGACATGTTGTAATAGTATAATAAAAGATTTAAATCTCTAATCCTTAAAGTGACAGTGCTGGATGTCAGTTCCAGGTTGATCCCTTTCCATTGTGAGTTCTAGAAAGGAACAGCAGAACCCACATCTACTCAGATGTGAAAGAAAAACAGCCAAGAATAGACTCTATATATCAATAGTGTTAAATATCTAGATTCTCTCTGTCAGTGCAAAGCTAGAGCTGTGGACAGTACAGCATGCAGTGTTGGCAGGTACTGAGCACGGGAGACATGCTGAAGCATCTCCAGACCCAGTCGCTAAACGTTGTCGCCGTCGTCGACCCGTTCGGCTTCGCATGGACGGATCTGGTTGTGCATAAGAAACTCCCATGTATAAGCTAATGTTAGTACCTATAGACTTCTCAAATATATACAGAATAAAAAGCAAGTTTTTGCTTAAAAATACCTTAATCATGTGCTAATATCCAAACTTGTACAAAGAGTAACAAACAATGCAGCTAAAAATCGGCGAATCCTCTCTCGTCTCCACGTAGTTACAGTAGCAGCTTGTTGACCAACAGTCGCCTAACTGTTGGTGTTGATCCAGTTAAGTTTATCCAGCCAGACGTTCGGCTTGCGCCTCGACTGGCAGCAATCTCTGCTGCTGGGACTTTCTCTGTATGCCTCCAGTCCCGTTCCATAACTCCCCCCCCAAACCTTCGATGTCCTCTCTTTCATCTGTATTGCACCAAAGATAAATCAGAACGAGCTCTAGCTCTCTTAAAAAAAAGCCCCCCCCAAAAAAAACCAAGAAAGAAAGAAAAAAAAAGTGGGATTTGATTCCAAGGCGCCAAGAAACTGGAAGCCAGGTGAGGTTTCCTCTGAGAGATAGAGGACGAAGGAGGAGGAGAGGAGGAGGAAGGTCAGTGGATGTCTCGGCACATTGGGAGGTTGACGAAAATGAAAACATTGAACTCGATGAGTATGGAGAAGCACAGGAAGATGGCGTACATGATGAGGCAGACCAGGCCCAGTCGCCGGTCCAGAGTCCACTTGTTTAAATGGACGCCAACAACCTGCAGGCAGAAAAGGTGGAGTCAAAAGAAAAACACACTGGAAACTGCAGAACAAGAAGTAAACAATGGGAGTCAATGGGAGTCAAGGTCATATCCAACCAACACAAAAAAAATTCTTCTTTTTCTTTTTTTTTTTTTTTTTTTTTTTACGATTCATTTATTCATGATAAAATTATTCATTTCTAAACTAGAAGCTCGAAGCTAAAAGCAGCTCAGTCCCATACGCTGAAAATGCCCAAATCTCGCAATGCTAAAGACTCATTCAAAAATATTAGGATTAGTTATATAATACGGAAAGTTTTTCATTTTTCATTACATCCATTTTCATAACTAAAATAAAATTAACGTGCGCTTCCAAAGTCTGTCTGTCTATAAAGAATAACTTACTCTAGTCCTGGTGCTATACCCATTTCACATTCCATTACCCACAATGCACTGTGCACTCAGTGCAGGAATGTTTTAAAATGTTTTGTAGCAGTTTTTAGTTGAATAAATTATCTATTAGATGTGAACAAACATCCATTAATAAAAACATATGTGGCGTTGACTTTCAAGACGGTCAAGAGGAGTATGACCAAACACCTTTTAGTCGCGTTCTCGGGGCTTCTGGGACCCCAGGTTGGGACCCACTGTCCTATCCTTTAATGCCTTATATTGTGTCATACAGTATTAAACAGGCTTGCATTGTATCATGTCCATCACACTGCACTGCATCCCGTTGTATGCTATGATACCGTGTTGTATTATATTCACATCATACGTTGTACACTATCATGCTGCATCATATATCATATCCTGTCTTATTGTTTTGTATTGATCACATTTCATCATACTGATCCTTGATACTTGTATTCTATCATAGTGTAATTTATTGCTTTGTATCACATTATTTTACTTTGATTGTACATAGAATAACTGAGAAAAAGTTCTTCAGTCGGAACAAACAGGTTTGAGGCTGAGAACATCTGAACACGGCGTGACTGAGTGGGACATTGTTTTGGTGTTTACAGGGGATTTGTCATTAATAAAAATAGCCAATAGAATACTGGTAGCCTCGCTTTTTCATTCTGGCAGAGTAAAACGGATTCAGCTTTTCCAAATACACAGTTTGGGCTGGATTAGCTCACTGCTACAGCCAGGTGCACTTGAGGCCATAAATCACAACACAATTATTCTTTTGTTTAATGTGCACATGAAATATGCTCATGATTAAACTGCTTTGCCAACTATAACTGTAACTTTCGTTCTTTTACTGCTGGAATTGAAGCAAATACCAGTAATCGTACAAATAAAGAAACTTTATCATCTATTTTTTAAAGATTGTCAGAACTACTGAATATTACATTTACAAAATAAATATTTCATCAATAAATTAAAGTTTCTTTTGAAGATTTAAAATATTTATTTTTTGTTGAACTGATATGTAAAATAAAATTGTTTGCCATCTTCTTTTTAGTGGAAATGAGGAACTGAGGACACTTTTCAGAAGAATCTGTTCTTTCTGAATCCAATTGTTTTGTTGTCATCTGATTTTCTGCTTGTCAGAGACACATCATCAACGTCAACCACTGGTCCCAGTGGTCATCTGTGAAAAAGTCTTCTGAGAGCATACTGGGTGGTCTTTTTCACTTCTCCAACTAGAATCAGACACTCAGCTTGAAGGTCATGACCATTTAACAGGGGTGTCTGTCACTGGTCTTTTAAAACTTGCTTTTTTTGTATTATTATTTTGTGTATTATTGTAAAGCACTTCAGATTTTATCTTGAAAGGTGCTGTATATTTAGACATTTATTTACTTTACAATCCACACAGAATTCTCCTGAAATTTTCTCAATATTTCACAGTTCTTTTCAATCTATTATTAAGAATCTTTAAAAATAAAACAAGCAAAAAAACTTATTGATAATTCTCTGATGAAATTTTGCACAAAGTGACAAACTACAACCCAAGCTTGATTGGACAGACTAAACCTTTAGTGTAGGTTATTTTATATCCAATCCTGACACCCTCACCTCTCGCTGGTTAATCTGTTTATTGGAAAATGGTGTAAAATTTGGCATTTTTACTATCTAAATGCACAGAAGTTTGTTCATAGAGGATACTGAAAATACATTTGCTCTTAACATTTAGCAAGACTGCTGAGAAAAGCTGTTTAAATTGGAACAAAATGTATTTTCATAACGAATGTGTTGACTTTCATGTTTTTCATCTGCAGTCTTCGATGATCAATTGAAGACTCTCCCTTTAAAGACATGTTTAAAAAACGAAACATTGAAAAATAACAACAATCTAAGTTTCTGAAGCAGAGAGATATTGAACATCAGCCAGTTAAATCTTTGAACCCTTGTTGGAGGTCAATGCCTGCACTGGGAAACACGTCTTTACTGAAAGCTGCAGGCCTGTGTCTGCAGCCTGATTAACTGTAATCAATGAAGAAACTTCTGCAAGGAGGCCCACTTACAGCAAGCAGTAAAAACCGAGTACTTACTGTGAAGAACACTGAGGCTAGTAAGAGTCCAACAGAAAATATGAGTCCCCTGCTGTTGAGATGAATCTGAGGAGACAGATGCAGAAAGATAAGTTTAATGAGTTTTATGCTTTTAAAATATGATGAGGTGCTGTGCTGCAGTTTCCCAATAAACACACTCTGACAGACATATCTGTTCTATTCTGGGCTGAGCTCAGGAAACTCTCCTCTGGTGAAGCACTCACGTTGGAGCCGTAGTCGATGCAGAGCGTTTGCAGAGCCCACGGCAGGCCCAGGCCCACCAGGATGTCAAACACATTACTGCCTATAGAGTTGGAGATGGCCATGTCTCCCATACCTGAGGCAAGGAGAACAACACTGTCAGCGCCTGTGTGCAGCCACGAGACGAGTCCTTTATGACAAGCAACATTCTGCAGGGCAGCGCCACAACTCTACAACGTTTCTGCCTCACTCGACACGTGTATTGATTTCGGCTTCCTGCACATGTGCGTCTGTCTGGGTTTGTACCTTGACGTGCAACTATCACACTGGCCATGCAGTCTGGAACACTGGTGCCCGCCGCGAGGAAGGTGATGCCCATGATGACATCAGGGATGCCGAGAGTGAAGCCGATCACGGTCACCTGAAAACACACAGATTTCACCTCAACTTTGACTTTTCCTGTTGCAACTTGTTAAACTAGAGCACATGTTCTCATCTGGAAATAAATTCCTGTTTAACCCAACTTTAATGGAACATCGGTGCAAAACATGTCAGCAGAAAGTCAAAGAAACGTCATCCTCAGATGATCCTGTCTGGTAAAGGGGGACTTGGTTTGTCTATTAAAGAACTTTTTTGATTCCTTAATGAAAAGAGTTAAAGTTATACTGTTTATTTTGCAATAAATTACCCAATAACAAACATATAAGTATCAAAGCGCCCACTTGCATATTTAACTTCCGTCTGAAATGATCCGTTAAAGGTGGTCTCTTTCAGCTCCGTCTACCAAATAACCCAGGCTGCTCTGATTGGTCAGCTGACTGCTCTTCTCCTATTTATCTTCTGTGTGCTGTTGTAAAACAATAAACACCTTCTTCCGACCAAAAACAGGTAGGAGAAGAAAAACTGGGACAAAAAACTTAGGGCTTACTGGTATTTTGAACAATTTTCCAAGCAATTTTTTTAAACTAAGGCACACAAGGCGCATTTCCATAAGCTGTGATTAAAAAGTAGGCTGTTGTAGTGTTGGGACATTAATAGTAGGATGTAAGAGACGTTGGGGAGAAAGGAAAACAAATAGAAAGAAGAATGGCTCATGTGATCAGTTTTATTTCTGAATTTGCACTTCCTACCAAGTTGGGAAGGAAGCCGTTGTTTCTGAATTATTCTTGTAATTCTTATTTCTGGATTATTCTTCCTCTATATGAATGTCCTTGGTCATTAAAAAAAGAGAAAAACTTTGTAAAAAAATTATACAAAAAAAAAGGATCTTGTAATTAAAAGGAAAATGACAGAAGAGATTATTTTGTGTGAAACGATCTTCCTTCTGAAAAACGTTTTACAAGAAGTGAATAGAAGTCAAGAACAAAATAACTAACAAACTTAGGAGCTTTAAAAAGATCAATTTCTATCAGTCTTTTCTGCAGGGGTTTCCAAATTGAGCCCTCCAGGTTTGGTGTCCTGCAGGTATTGGATGTTTCCCTGCTGCAACACATCTGATTCAAATTAAATTGATCTTCGCGGCTTGTTGTCCAGTTCTGTTAATGATCCATTCATTTGAATCAGGTTTGTTGCTACTGGGACACAGGAAACAACAGCAGGATACGAGATTCACATACCAAATGTCTTTTATGCACAGTTTGCAGACATTTATGTGAATGCAAACTAAAAAGAAGGCAGCAAAGCAGGACAGATTCAGAGCATCAAGTGTTGCTGCAGCAAAAACTTGATGGAGCTGAGGGTTTTATTTAAAACCACGTTCAGTAGCATCACAGTCACTGACTGTCATTATTTACAGAATTATAAATGTCTTATCCATTCATTCAGCGTCTTCTCCACTTGCTCTTAATCAACACTTTACTTGGAACCACAACCTTTAATCCCCAGAAAGTCTTGAAATCGTCTTTATTTCTGTCAATGATGCTTTTAAAGTCCTATTATCAGTGGTGTAGTGGACCCTAGTGGTGTAGTGGGTATACTCTCAATTTTTCGTCCATTTAAAAAAAAACAGAAAAACGTAGCCCAGAAAAACACTTTCAGAAAAAGTGACATGTAAAATTACTCTATTTAGTCTACCTCTACCCCAAAAATCCATCATATATCTGCTCCTTGTCACATAATTTATGCTCTTCGGTTATGAAGAGTTATGAAATGACTAAACCAGTACAGGAACACAGACTGGTGAGAGACAGGCTCATAGACATATATACATATATTTTTATTATGTCTATGTTTAGGCTAAAGTTAACGCAGCTAATGGCTGGTATACTCCGTATACCCACGTATACCTTGGACTACACCACTGCCATCATTTCAGAAAAAAACAAACAAAGACCGATTAGATTCAGCACGTTAAACATCAGGATGTGAGCAAATGACATGTAGACTCACCATCCAGACCATGATGTACGAGAGTCCAGCAATCCAGATGGTGGCGGTGAAGAAGGAAACCATGAACCATCTCTCCCAGCGCCTCTTGGAGCAGTTGGGCACAGTGAAGAACAGAAGGAGGGACAACGGCCACATGAAGACCCACTTCAGCTTGTTACAGGCTCCAGCTGGATGGAGGCGAAGAGTAAAACAGGATTAATTGCAGCGCTTGCGACCGGGATGACTGGATATCAGGTCGGTAATCTGTGTCACACCTGGAACTTTAAAAGGGACCAGGGGCCCCCCTGTATCATCTTCTCCCTCTCCTTCCTCGTCATTCTCATTGTTCTCGTTGTCCTCATTCTCGGTTTCCGTCTCGTTTCCCGACTCCAGCCGATGGAGCTTGCACCTCCCGTTCAGGCCCTGTTCAACTCCGCCCATCCCGTTCTCTAAGCCACGCCTCCCCGGAGCTCGGCCCGCGGAGTCCGAGTCACCGTTGGTGATGCGGTTTACCCGGGTCTCTGTTGTATTTATCAGTCTCTGTCTCTAGAAAATCATCACAGGAAGCATTAACATGCAACGGCCACACCACCGCAGAGAGACGTTTTACAGGCCTGGCAAAAAAATGCAGCTTCTTTTTTTTTGTTTTAAAAAGACTTTAGACTTTCTTTCCTATTCCCTCTTCCTAAATGTGTTATTTGGTTGAGATTCTGCAGCAGAAAGGCATCACAGAGAGAAGATAAACATCCTCCATCCTACTTCTGAACACAGACCCTTATTTGGTTTGTATTTATGCTAAATCTGGAAGGTTTGCTAAGGTTTTGACGGTGATTTTCCAGATAAACAACAGATAACAACATTCTTCCTGTCCATGTGCGTTGCATTCATACTTCTAAATGTAATTATTTGACATCGGGTTAACTACATGCTGTGTGTGTTCAGTTAAGCGTTAATATACCTCGTTGATGAGCATGCGGGAGGCCATGGTGAGGCGGGTTCTCGGGGAGAAATGACTGGTGATCATGATCCTCATGCCAGCTTCAGAGAAAGACAGCTGGTGGGGGTATGCAGACAGCAGCTCATCCACCATCAGCACAGACGGTTTGCAGTGGAAGTTAGCTGCAGACACAGAATTCAGCAAACATCTGACAGCTGCAAAGACTCTTTAAGCGAAAGTCAGCGCTGGTGTTTACCCATCCATATTTACCCTTCCATCATCCATCCATCCATTTGATCAGTTTACCTATCTATCCATCCATTTATCCATTTGCCAATCACCCAACCACCCATCCATCCACATACCCAGTCATCCACCCAGCTATCCATTTATATCCATTTAGTATTTTTATTTATCAATCCATCCATCCAGTTTATCCATTCATCCATCCTTTAGACCAATAAACCAGTCCATCCATTTATCATGCATCTGTCAGTTCATTGGATCAATGAAGAGCTGCTGAATGAGGCCCATTGATCTGAAGAAAACTAATAAATCCACCATGGATTGTGTCAAAAATAGAAGAAATGGAGGTTTTGCCATGAAATTTGAATCTGAAACCAGCATGGAAGAAAAAACTTCAGATTTTTTTTATGTAATTCTGCTTTGAAGTTAGGTTAAAAAAAAACAAACATTTGCAAGTCAGTGTCATAGACTGTGGGTATGGAAAACACTGACAAGAGTGATATCTTTATTATCCAGGGCAAGATTCATGAAGCTTTTTTAAATCAGCATCGCCTGGGACTGCTGGGAAACGCTGCCTTTAGATTCATGCAGGTTTCAGCATGCAGAGATGAGAAACTACAACATGCACGAAGCAGAATCGGCTCTGGTACCTTTCTTAAGCAGGACTGCAGTGGCGTCACATGAAACATTATCTTCCAGATCAGTGCTGCCTGTCAGCCCATTGGCCAGGTTCACAGAGTTCTTCTTTCGACGGTCGAAGTAACGATGAGCCCTGCCGTTGAACCTGATGACGAAAGACAATCAGATCTTTATGAATAATACAGAATTAATAAGTTCACCGCGGGCCTTTAGCTGTTTCTGATGACCAAACTCACTTCATGATGAGGATGTAGACTGCATACATGAGGATCAGGACAAGAGATTCCCACCTGGGTACAAACACAAGTCATATCTGCAGTCACTCTGGGGTTTCAGAAATAGATTTAGGATGTATTTAGGGTTCTACATCAAATATCAATACGCACCAGCAGACCTTCTCATCATAGATGAACTAAAGAGACGAGACAAAGGGGACAGAATGGGACATCAGGGATACGGAGCAAGACTTCAATTGATTCAACATTTCAGCTTCTCTGCCAGTAGGGGGCGTAAAGTAGCAAGAGCTCAAACCACCAACCAGAGAAAGGTCAAAAGGTCGAGGCCAAATGGTTTTTCACTTAAAAGGTAAGAACTGTTCAAATTCTCTAAATGTAGAATAAAACTGAGCTTCAGTATTTTATTATCTTTTTTATTGAATAAAACTAAATAATTGCCCCGCAATATTCAATAGTCAGTCATATTTGTGTTTAATAATACCATGCAGTCACATGAACAGATTCATGCAAAAGATTTTATTTGTTATTGTTTGCATTTCTGCACAAGTTTCTAAATTTTTCTAAACTTTTTTTTTTTTTTTTAATTGTTGCAACGGGGGAGGGAACTGAACGTCCGTGCGTTTCTCATCCCTGCTTTTATAAACTTTACGACTTTTTTTTACATTTTTTTAATTTTTTTTTTTAATCAGAAGTTGAAAAAAATTATTAAGAAAAAAAGTAACTTTTTTTTTTTTTTTTTTTTTTTTAACTTTTTAAATGAGACAAAGTTTGGTCTTTTGGTTTGTCTTCATATTGTGAAAGCAAAGAAAGGAACTGAAAAAAAACTACAGCAAATGAATGTAAACACATAAGATATTGGGGTTTTTTTCACAGAAATTGCTGACAAAAACATAAATAATATAATTTCTATAAATAAAAAATTGCAGGTTTAAAATGTAAGCTAATCTCTGCCTCACATGGAAAGCATCAGGTAACAGTAAACTACTATTAACTACTAAATACCAATATAATAACATAAATATACATCACTATTTTAAAAAAACAAAATATCATCAGAAGTTTAAAAATAAATAATAATATAATATAAATTGTATTTCTGTTATTTATAGTGGAGCTAATTTACTACGTTTTAAACTATCATTTAAGTCTAAAATAAATAATGAAAGACTATTGATAATATTGTGAAGAAAAAATAAAATTGACTTAAAAAAATGACATGAACCCCCTGAAAAGATGTTCACTGTGGCCAAATTATTCCGCATGTGCTGTTTTTGTTCCATTCTCCTGAATAATCGATGTGAATGAAGATTCTTTAATTATAAAAATATGATATTACATCATACACTGACATGAAAACATTAAATGAACTGGAAATGTTCACATGTCATGTTTCTAAAACCAAACAAAACATGTTTCTAGATCCAGTTCCATGTTAAGATGGAGACATTCGCTGATATCAACTCTGTCACCTGTTATAGTCGGAAGTCATGGATAGTTTCAGCCTGGATCTCACTGATGAGACCAGAATTTCCTCTTAACTTTCTTTCTAGCGGTATAATCAAAGGAAACCATCAAACCTGTCTAAAATGATCATCAGGGATTGAAACACACAGGAGAAACAACATGCAAATCCTACATGCAGACTATTACGGAACGCAGTGTTCACACACACATCCCAGTTTGCGTTAAATCCCTTCACTTCCTCTCTGCAGAATGCATTTTGTAGCGATCTCTGGACTTCAGCTGAGTATAAGGTATTAATACTGATAGTATCTCTTACCACGATGAGGGCTATGATAGAAAATGTGTAATAAATGGAATCTCGGAGTAGAGCCCAATGAGAGAGCTTCACAGCCTGAAAGGAAAAAATGAAAACAAGATAAACACACTGACAATAATAACTAAATAAATCAGTTTTCACGCACACACACACACACACACACACACACACACACACACACACACACACACACGCACGCACACACACACACACACACACACACACACATATAGAAAGGCTGTTTATAGTTGGAGTTGACCCGTCTCCCAGGTGATCTGATAGGTTTACAGCTGGAATGCATGTTGTGATTGGCTGTCGCCCACCCAGCTGTGGCACAATAAGGACAAATTACACTCGCCAGTCACTTCACCAGGCCCACCTGTTGAACGGCTTGTTAACACACACATCTAACGGACCAATCACATGGTATCAACTCTGCACACGTAGTTATGTAAACATGGTCAAGATTTAATAACACTTTTTCTTTTCTTTCTGATGATAATGACAAGAATAGTGACTTTGCATTGATGCCTGTTTGTATCATTTGTTGTTCTGTTTCTATTTAATCTTTCAGTCTTATTAACTTGTTTTAATGCTTCTATTTCTAATGTTTTATTTTAACGTCGCTTTGATGTCTTATGTAAAGCACGTTGAGTTGGATGCCTTGCCTGCTGCTGGTGGTGTAGTGATGCATGGGGGATATTTTCTTGGCACACATAGCATGCCAACATGGCATGTTATGTGTGACAGTATTGTTACTGACCATGCCCATCTCTCTGTGGCCACAGTGTATCCACTCTCTCCAATCCACATCCACCAAATTAGTGTCCTGTTTTTTATACCTATTATATTATATATATATATAGATATATATATATATCTATATATATATTGTTGTTTTTGTTGTTTTGTATTTAATTGTATTTTTCTGTACGATGACTTGAGTGTCATTAAAGGCGTCCAGAAATAAAATGTATTTTCATCATTATTATTATGATCTTCAGATGGTTGGGATAATGCATCATGTCACAAAGCTCAAATCTGCTTTATTGAAAATAACAATAAGTTTACTGTGATAGCTCAAAATTCTGCAATAATCTTCTGCTTTCTGGTGTCCATCAAGGAGCAGAAGACAAAAATCAGATAAAGTGCTGCAGAATTTTGAACAAAGTTTGTACCATAAAGTGATGCCAAATGTCTCAGAAACATTATGTATAATTTGTGTCACACTGAGTTGTTTTGGGTTAAGGTGGTTCTGAATGAAGGAGGAGGCTAGCAAGGTGGATATAATAAAGATGTTGATGATTGTATAACCTTGTTTTACATTCAGTAGCTTGTAAATTGATAGAGTCATAAGAATGTGGGGAGTTCGCATCAAAATGTAGTCTGAAAGATTAGTCTCAACCTGTCCTGAGTGTTTCCACCTGTAGTCAGAGTTGTTTGCTCATGGATGCATGTAACCACCAGGTGTTAGCAGCCTCTTAGAGTCACGCTTTAGCCTCACTGAAGTTTGTGATACAGAAAATTCTTTTCACAGTTTTGCAAAACGAACTGCAAGGTAACATCCCACATGGGCCGTGCCAGTGTTTACTGACTTTATGTAACCTGATACGATGCAGTAGCCTACAGGGATGTGACTAACACCCTCCCACACAGCGCATGGTCAGAGGTCACATCTTTTACGTGCCACTCCCAGCTGCAGAACTGTTTGCAAGCAGAACAAAGCTCTGCCATGTTTGCTTGTGCTGCGTTTCATTGTACGACGAACCTGTGAAGAGCAGTCAGCCAAAGACAACAAGCAGCAGCGAAGAAGCGCACAGCCTGGACTGGGATGCAACGCATCCCTCCGAGCTACATTACAGCGCCCATCTTTCCCCCTCATTATCTCTGCACGATTACATAATGCACTATCCAGGATTGCATCACTGTTTGGAGTTCAGCACATACATTTTTCAAAAGAAAGAGCTTATCCTTGTGCCTGGCGTGTCAGGATCAGAAAACGGCTGCACTGTGTAATGTTCTCTCTACGTCTCATGCAAAAGAGATACGGACTAACGATACCGGGGTGATGAGCATGCGAGCGCGGAAGAAGACAAAAGAAAAACAAAAGACCTGGATCAGTGTAGCTGCACAAACTGACGGTATTGTGCTGCATTTTCTTCAGAAATGCACGCTCTGTTTGCACGGTGCCGTGTGTAAAGGTGAAATCAGGTTGGCAGCCGTACGCTTTTGAAATGCCACCACGTGAGCGGCGAGCTCAGCCGTGGCTGCCGTGACATCATACCTGGCCAGCGAAGAAGCCGCACACACCGATGATGCAGAGGATGTTGAAGACGGCTGAGCCCACAATCGTCCCGACACCCACATCACCTTTCGTGATGAACACCCCTGAGGAGGGAAAGACAAAAACACAGACACAGCTGACTCCTCAGAGGTCATAGAGGTGGACGCTACATCTCTCTGAACACGTGTGTGTACATGGACATGTAAAGTGATGCTGCTGGCTCTGATGTTCTCTGTATTTTTTAAGTGGACAGAACTGCACACACACAGGATCAAAGGGAGGGAAAAAAAAAACACATGTGACCTGAACTCACCACAGCACAGCGATGCTCCAGAGCTCATTACATAAGACAACTTTAATGTGAAGTAAAAAGCATCACTGTACAGCATCCATAAAAGTCGTGCGTTTTCCCTCCCTGCCTGCACAGTCACTTCAGTTGGAGCTGACTTGAGGGGTGGGGTGGGCGGGGGTAGTAAATACTGTTACCTACCGATGATGGAGGTGAAGAGCTCGGGAGCAGAGCTGCCAGCAGCCATGAAGGTTGCACCTGCCACGTCCTCGCTGAGGTTGAGGCGCTGAGAGGACATAGGACAGAGACAAGTGTTTACAGGAAACAGCTGTTGCAGTTTAAAACCCAGTCGCTGCCTGACCTC
This sequence comes from Telmatherina bonti, assembly GCF_933228915.1. NCBI lineage: Eukaryota > Metazoa > Chordata > Actinopteri > Atheriniformes > Telmatherinidae > Telmatherina > Telmatherina bonti. The sequence continues at coordinate 14,434,857 of NC_136621.1, forward strand.
TGACCCCTGAGCAGATCATCACACTCTAACTGTAGCTCATATTAGTGCTGCTGTGTAAATATACTGCAATGTGGTGTTTTATCACTCAGTTTAAAAACTACATAAACTACATCTCTGACCGCAGCAACAGTTTAGAGCAGAGAGATGGGCAGTGGTCCGGGTGGGGTGGGGGGGTCTGAAATTGTTTTTGGTTCATGTAGCTGATTCAAACAATGATTATTCAGTGATTCATACAGCTGAGCTTTCTTAGCTCTCAGTGGAAATTTTCTTTGTTTTTTTTTTTTTTTTTTAAATGATACTCAGAATATAAAAACTATTGACTCCTCTCCAACCTGAAATCAGAAAAAGTCTGGAATGACACAGAAAGAAGTGAAGAAGAAGGAAAGAAAAGTAAAAGAATAATTCTTATGTCATTTAATCACAGACAACAAGACAAAACAGTTCATATTTTGTCTTATTATCTTCTTTTAACCCCTTATTACAGTTTCATTTTTTAATTTGCTGTTGTCAGCAGGGATCTGTAGTCATTTGGGACAAAAACAACACCCAGGAGAAAACTTGGACAAAGGATCATCAATTTTTATCTCAAAAAGTAAGAAAATTTTGAGATTAAAAGTGCTGTTCCACACAGAAATATTGGAGGGAATTTACGTTTTTCTTCATTTACAGAAACCATTCAAGTAATCTGGAGGATTTTCACTGTGTAAGGGACAAGGAAGAGAGTCTAAGCTGAACACAGGCCCCTGGGCCCAGAGTGTTCCAGGGGCCCTGTTCCACACCATAACATCGTAAAAGTTGTGAAGGATATACTGTGAAACAACATTTCTAACATCTCTCTATGTCCAAACTGCTGGTGTATGCCCTACATGGGCCCCCAATGGGTCCCAGGGTCCGTGCCCATAATGCTCATTGGACAATCCGACCTTGGCTGGACATAGTGTTTGTGGTCTCTGAGATGGATCTGCATCCAAAATTATAATCATCACCAAGCTGACAGAACTACATCAACAAGTATTCCTGTGGAAACCTCTGTCAAACCCTACAATGGCTTTGGTTGGGTTGGACCATCATACAGTGCAAACCTGCACTGTGGACAGACCAATCAATACTCAAATTCTTTGTTGGAAAAAATGCAGCAAAGTTCAACAAGGAAAATCCAGATTGTTGTCAGTGACAGGTCCAAAGTCCTGGTTCTGTGAAGGAAGGTGTATGGTTGGGTCAAGGTTTTGCAGCAGAAAAGCTCACTGAGATTTGAGAGCAACATCTGTTGACTTTAACTCGTCATCTTTGGGTCCTCAAAGCATAATGTCTACTGTTTGTTTAAGTTTGGAGAAGGAATGAAAACTTTCCTAGAATCTGTTGCAACCTGAACTAAATAATGGATTTATACAAACAAAACACCTCAATGGACGTGCGACCCGTCCAGGGTGCACCCTGCACCTCGCCTGATGATTGCTGGAATATACTCCAGCTTCCCTGTGACCCTGAATTGGACTAAGCAATACAGAAAACAAACAAATGAAGGAATGAATACTGATTAAACAAAATAAAATATATATATAAACATCTGGAAAAGATTCTCTAGTGTCTGAAACCTTTTAAACCTTTTAAAAATGTTTCAGATCGCTTGTGTCTTGCAAATAAATAATGTTGCTGTGTCTTTCCACAGGCTCCATAAACAGCCATTATCAAGCCACTGATAAATAAGAGCAATCTAGATCTTGTCAAATGAAAAATTACAGGCTGATAATAACTCTCCTATTGATGACTAAGATCATATAAAAAACTGTCTATTTACAAATGAAATATATTCTAATACTCAAAAAATACTAAAACATTTCCAGCTAGGACTGAAACTTAAAATGGAAGAATGAGGAGAGGAGTGGCTGTGGCACAGAAATAGGCTGGATTAGATCATATTTGACAGGTGAAGATGATTTGGGGGCTTTAATACACTTCAGAACACAAAAATGACATGCGGAGTCCCACAGGGATTTTTTTTTTTTTTTTTAACATTCACAAGTTTCCTCCTTCACAGATCATGAAAAAATGTTTTTTTTTTTTACCATATGTATGCAGATGGTATACTAATATAACCACCAGACATGGGGACTGCAATCCTTCACAAAATTTAATAATTTTCTCCAATTAAACAAAGACAAAACAGAAGTAATCATTTTTGGATGGCAAAGAAATGTCCTGCTTATGGTCCTGGTTACTTTATTTTAAGCATTTGAAGCATTTTGAATATTTTTTTCTTTCAAAGTTAACAGTGTCACTACTGAACTACTGGACAAAACATCCCAGTAAAACATAATATGTAATGTTGGAATCAGTAAATGTAGCAAGCTTTTTTCGTTTGGGATTGTAACTCAGCTCTAATGATGCAGACGTCACTGTTTTTGTTTAAATAACCAGTTTTAGGAGGACAGCCGTGCATGGTGTTTTTTTTAAAAAGGAAACTTGTCAGACGTGACTTTAAAACTAAACATGTTGGTTCATACCTCACAGACCTTCTCCAGAGATGGTACGAAGTAGTCGTCGCAGACGAGGGCCAGAGCGCAAAACATGTAAATGGTCTGTGAGGAGACACACAGAGAAGATTATTACCCATAATTCAAAGATGACAAGTCTGATTAATGAACTGATCTTATTTAGCATCTGCTGTGACTTCTGATCCTCTGCAGGATAAAAACATCCTCTTACCCAACTGCTGCACAAACTTTATGTGTTAAATTACCATGAAAATTGAAAACAGAGAGTCTGATGACTAAAGGTTAAAGAGTCACAGATCTCATCAATGCTAATTCACTGGAGAACATTAATGGATGCAACATTAAAAATTCATAAACAACATAACGGTGGGTCAACTCAATTTACATGTTTAAACAGGGAACTTAGTTTTCACTTATAAAGCATGGTGGCTTTAGAAAAGGCTTTTATTATGTCCTCACTGAAGTTCAGTTTAAAATTCAGATCCTTTGTCATTTTAATACAACAAAATAAAAATGCAGAGCTCTTAAATGCTGAAAAAACAATAAATTATCAAAAATATAGCATCCATTCTGTGAACATAAAACAAGCTGCACAGTTTAAATCACACTGAAATATTCCAGTAAAACGGCACAAACACTAAAAAGAACATAACACAACATCAGATCCTGAAAGTCATTTAGTGTCAGAAAAACATCTGGTGGGGGGCCTTAAAAAAATACAAACAAAACAATAAATAGAGATTTTTTTTATGGTAAAATCCGCCAAACTATTTCAGTAAAACAGAGAAGATCTTTTTTCTTCTGACAAACTATGTGGGTTTTATCAAAATTATCTCATAAAACCAAACAAACAAACAAACAAAAAAAACATACTTTGACATTTAAAAAATGGCATTCATTCACAGAGACCTTTGTTTTGTTATATTATCTAATCAATTTTCTTTAAATAATCAGGCAAATTTAGATTTTTTTGTCTGTTTGTTTGATTTTTGGGGGGGAGAAATAAATATGCTAACAACTATTAAACCTGCAAACCAACTTTTGTCCGCCAGACATTTATTGCGTAAAAATACACGTTGAAGCTGAAGGGTTTTAACCCCGATCAACATCCAGACATTATGTTTTCATGAGAGACACATCATGAGGCTAAAACCCTGTAGAATCATTAAGACCAATTAAAACAACTAAGCAAAAGTACTTTGTAGAAATAACAACAGAGACCAAAGTCTGTTCTGATCTGCGAATTATTTTCTCAAGTCATGATTTTCAAAGGAAAAATAATGGTGCTGAAACAAACACACAACACAAATATTATACATGTCTACTGTTTAACTCCAGCTGTTTTGCCATTTACAGCTACTACTGCTACTATTTACCTACAATCCACAAAAACCAATTTCAGCTCAATTTTGGCGCCTATATGCATCAAACATGTCTTTTTGACTTTATTCCAGGCCAAAGAGAAGCATTACTTTTATTTTTTTCAAACACAAATGGAAGTTTCTGATCACTTGTTGATCTTTTTCTGCTCCTGATTGGACATCACAATCAATTTAATGTATCTGATTGGTGGAAAGTTTGACAGGAAGTGTCTTCATCATAATTCACAAGTCATTATAGAGGTCTCTTAGCAACATTTTGGTGTTAGTGATCTTATTTTGATAAAAATGTGATAACTGTTATCATGGATCACTCATTGTCATTGACCATAAAAAGTTTGTGAATAAATGCCACATTTTGCAGGTGGGTAGTAAACCTCTTGGATGGGATATAAATGCCTGAAAAACATCTGTCGATCACCTGAAGGGTGAGTTCACAATTTACCTTAAAGAGTCACACACTACTGTTCTAAAAAAACTGTTTATAATAAAAGAAGCAGCTCGGAGAGCTAGCAGAGTTTTAAGGGTTAATTCAGAAAACATGCAAAATGCTTCTGCAGAAAATAATAAAACTAAAAACGGAACTGAACCAAAACACAGAACTAAAACCTGCAGATCATGACCGTATCTAATGCTTACTTTTTGGTTTTATGTGTTAGTTGCCATGGTGACAGCAAGGGTTTAAAATAACATATTTATCAAATTGTGAACATCTGAAATTATTTCAACTTCTTATTCCAGAAAATAAATCTTTTGTCTTCAGATCAGCTTGAAGATGTACAAAATGACCATATATATACTGTAACATAACTATTACCATCTGTGACAACAGTCTTGTGAAATGTGCCCTTCACGTTTATAGAATAACACTTTATTCATCTTCCTGTGCATTATTACATGAACTGATATGTTTCTTGACAGCGAAGATGAAAGAACATACAGAAGAAACAAAAATGTGTCAGGAAGTGTGTTCAGCCATGAGTCACATTTCACTGAGCAGCATTTTTTTTTTTTTGTTGTAAAGCAGGTGAGAGTGAGCTGAACCTCTCACCACTGAACCCACACACTGAATTACACTCTGTGTCAAACTGCCACAGGCTGGAGGCACATAGCTGCCAGGGTGGACGTTTATCAACTCATAGCAAGCAAAACATCAAAAATCCCATGTGATCATAATAACCAAACTTAATCTGGATTTAGGGTTGAGATGAAGGGCGGGAAAAACAACAGCCTTCATCAGTATGGCTACTGCAGGGAGGTGTCAGCATCTTTCAACATGCATGTAAACTTGTCTGTTTTCGCCTGTGTGACATGTGAACACAACCCAGTCTGTAAATCTTTCTGCAGAGTGATGATGGAAGCTTTGATGTGCTGAGTAAAAGTGGACGTCAGCATTTGGGAGAAAAGCAGCTAAAAACATTAAAATTCTGAGATAAGGCGCTATTACAAAGCCATCGACAGGCTTGAGCTTCTTCTTAATACCAGAAGCAGTCATGACATGTCGTGAGTCACTGACAATGACAACCTGTTTGAATTCAAGTCTAAATTCTGCAGCTAAAGCAGCTTTAGAACATAAGCCACGGGGTGACGCAGCATCTGTTCTCTGATTTGTGTTATTTTGCTTCTTTTTTTTTTTTTTTTTTTAACCCTACAGCTTTTTAATGCATTTTTCATTTTGATTTTAAAGCAGCAAATTAGCATTAGTCGTGTCTGATTATCTGCAAAGAGGAGCAGCTGCAGGTGGAGAGAGTCCTGCCAGCACATTCATATGCAGCACTTTTCTACTATTTTAGTTTCATTTTAATTTAGTCCTTTCTTCTTGAGTTTAACAGGTAAAAGCTGGTCTGATAAACAGTAACAGCAAACCTCTACAGCTGCATGCAAAGGATGCCAGCTTCTTAAGGAAAAAAGGGGGTGCAGTAGGAATATATTTCTGTCCCCCGGTGTACGGTCTGAACTTAAGTACCTGCCAGGGCAGTGTTTCTTAACCCTGGTCTTTGGGGCCCACTGCCCTGCACGTGTGAGAGGTAGTCCTACTATAACACACCTGGCTCAATGGCTCGTCAGGTTTTCATTAAAGTTGGCAAGCAGTTAAGTTAATCTGAATCCGGTGGACTGGAGTTGGTAGGAACTAAAACATGCAGGGGAGTGGTCCCCCGAGGACCAGGGTTAAGAAACACTGTACTAGAGCTCACAACTGGACGTTAAGGTAACCATTTGTTCCAATCTCAGGGCCTGAAAAGTACGTCTATGTTCTCAGGTAGTAAATAGTACACAAAGGGTACAGCATCAGGAGATAGAGAAAGCAAAAGAAAGACAGAAATGTTAAACCAGCTTTACTCAGATGAAGGTTTTAGAGCTCCCTTCCACATTTAAACATTGTGAAAAATGACTGGGGAGATTTGAACGGGGGCCTTTCTGTGTGGAGTTTGCATGTTCTCCCAGTTTGGGTTCTCTCTGGTTACTAAGTATTTTTTTCTGAGAATGTACAGCATAAAGTTATTTGGTCCATAGTAAGGTCCAAGTCAGGTTTGAAGCCTGCATCCTGATTCTAAAAACAGATGGGATGCTGTGTTTGTACATCTATCAACTCACATTTTATTCCCCCTGAAATATAAAAAACATTTTACCATTTCATAGAAAATATTAGTTCATTTTAACAATTTGTTAGTTTAATCAATCAATCGATCATTTGTCAATCAATCTATATGGGACAATGAACATTGACGAGCTTATAAAAGTTGTTGTAAACATGTAGGATTCAGAAGGTTGATAACTTTCATCCATATCCGACAAAAGGCAAGATGCTGCTAGGTTGCTAACTGGCTACCGCTGTCATATTTCCAGATATAAGTGGGTGTGGCCCCTTTCTAAGATGTGGGTACTATTTTCTGAAGAATTGACTGATTGACCAAAAGAGTAATGGGTTTTAAGAACTGCACCACACCCTCCAATACGGACCTGGACCTACTGGTGGATATAGGGCTTAAAAAGACCGGGTATAAAGGAGCATTTCAGAGAGGCAGAGTCTCTCAGATATAAAGATGGACAGATATTCACCAATCTGGAACAAACCAACAGCTGGAAGGATTTCAGGAAAATGTTTCTAAATGTAAAATTGCAAACGCTATAAAAAAAATCCTACACCTACCAATCATCCCAGTCCTCCAAGCTATGCTGGTGTGAATGTGTCCTCAGACAGATAATAGGATTTTTGTAACAGAAAGGAGATTTACAGAGGTTTTTTTTTTTTTTCTCACTAAAAACTCGTCAGCATTCATTGAGTCTGGGGAGACTGGACAAATGGAGGACAAAATAGCAGATGAACAGGATCTGAAAGTGATGTCATCAAGAAAGAGGAAAAAAAACAGAAATCTTTTTTTTTTTTTTTTTTTACATTGTTGATAGATTTTCAGAAAGCCTTTAAGCTGGAAAAATCTGATAGAATAAAAGTAGAAATTAGATAGAAATAGAAAAAAAATGGTGGTAAGAAAAAAGAAAAACTCAACAACTTAACTAGCAACATAAATAAGCAATTACAATTATTCAAATAAACTGTTAAATTATTTAAAGTAAATACTCTTAAAATTTACATTAAAAAATAGAGAAAAATAGGATAAATAAATGTGTTTGATTAGAAAAATAAGACAAAACCATTTTACTTAAAATAAAAGACAATGCATCCTTAATTATATAAAATAAAATAAAAATTACTTAGACTCAGTGTATTTAGTTTAAAACAAAAATCATTTAGAAAAAAAAGAAAAACTTAGTAAAAAAAATAGATACAATAATTTGTTTATGATAATGTGAAACAAAGGGTTTGAAATAATCTATCACTCTCAAAAACATATATGTATTTTACTTCTACTAATTAATGATTAATTAATTATTTAAAATCATGAAAAAATCATACAAAAAAACAGAACAAACCTTTTCTCTCAATTTTAACGTATATTGTATTTCCTGCTGTTTGCTGGTTTTGATCACTTCAATTTGCTGGACAGTTTGCAACGAAACAATTTTTCAACCAATAATCCACAAATAATTGTCTTTCCTGACAAAACAGTCAGTAAGGGTCACACTGGAGCTGGAGCCTATCCCATCAGCCCTCAGGTGACAAGAAGGGTACACCCTGGACATATTGCTAGTAGGGCCAACACAAACAGACAAACAACCACACTCACACTCACTCCTATGGGCAATTCAGAGTAACCCATTCAGCTAACATGCATGTCTCTGATTAGTGGAAAGTGCCTGGAGAGAACCCACGAACATGCAAAGTCACACAAAGACCACCATTCGAGCCCCCCAATGAAGGATTGAACCAGTGAGCTTTTTGTTGTGAGGCCACAGTGCGAATCACTACGCTACCATGCAGCCACTGACAAAATGTGAGTGTTTTATATGTTCAGAGCGCTGTTCGAAGCTACTTGAATGTTCTGACGTCAGAACATGTCAGTGCATGTTAGTGAAAAATGCAAACATTCAGTCAGTCTGACATGTTGTTGGTCACGTATACGGACTGAATGCATCCTGCAGAAGGCTGCTCGGCTGTCTTTTTTAAATGCTAAATACTAAGTACAGTAGAGCAACACATGCCGCACTATTAGAAAGGTTAGACATCAGAAAATAGATAGTGATGATATGCTGCGTTTTCTTTTTGCGGTTACCTTAATTTGTCCTTCTGTAGCAGGAAAAGGCTAACTAAGAGAGGTAGGACACTAAATGGTGACTTACCTAAAATGTCAGGCATAACAAACCGTTCAATTAGGTAGTTCTGTTCATGCACAGCAAGATGCTGCTCGCTGCACAATCTTTCAGAATGATCAGCCCCTCAGAGACTATCAGGAAGTGAACAGAGGCACATTGGTGTCTTTCATGTTCTGGTGCATTCTGTGATCTACGGGATTAACAAGGGGCTGGACGATGACATGGGTCTGGTTTTGGTACTGGATCCATTCTGAAAACTTATCACCACATGGCAAAATGGCAAGTGTTCACTCCAGTTAAACCAGTGGGGGGACTTTACTAAGTGAAACAAATATATAAACATCTTCCAGATTTGGTCCTGAAACTTGATGGTTGTGTCTTCAGGCTCCATTTTAAGCTATGGTTTCCCAAAATAAACTTTATATTCAGGCTACTGAGTCATCATCATCATCATTATCCAAACCGCTTTGTCCGATGAAGGGTCGAGGGGAAGCTGGAGCCTATCCCAGCAGTCACTGGGTGACTCCATCGCAGGGCCAGGCTACTGAGTCTGTTAGGATGTCAACACCAGCCTATATAAATCATCAACAGAAGCCTCCTGGACCTTGAGGGCTGGTGTCCTGCAGGTTTTGAAAGTTATCCTGCTGCAACACACTTGATTCAGACTCAAAGGTGGAGAGCTTGAAGACTTGAGACTGATCTGGCCTCATAGATCTAAGTCTCCAGGAGCTGGAAATGCTCTGAATAAATGATTCCAGCATTGGAGCCATCAAAATGAGACAATCAGCAGCTCTCGCTTGAGCGATTCGTTGCCGAGTGTGAAGCGGCTGGGATGAGAATCAGCACCTCCAAATCTGAGACCATGGTCCTCAGTCGGAATAGGGTGGTTTGCCATTTCCGGGTCTGGAGTCAAGTCCTGCCTAAAAGGGAGGAGTTTAAATATTTTGGGGTCTTGTTCACGAGTGAGGGAAGGATGGAGCATGAGATCGACAGGCAGATCAGTGTGACGTCTGCAGTAATGCGGACTCTGCGCCGATCTGTCGTGGTGAAGAAGGTACTGAGCCAGAAGGCAAAGCTCTCGATTTACCAGTCGATCCACGTTCCTACCCTCACCTATGGTCATGAGCTGTGGGTCGTGACCGAAAGAACAAGATCTCGTATACAGGCGGCTGAAATGAGTTTCCTCCGCAGGGTGGCCGGGCTCTCCCTTAGAGATAGGGTGAGGAGTTCGGTCATCCGGGAGGGGCTCAGAGTAGAGCCGCTGCTCCTCCGCATCGAGAGGAACCAGTTGAGGTGGCATCTGGTCAGGATGCCTCCTGGACGCCTCCCTGGTGAGGTGTTCCAGGTACATCCCTCTGGGAGGAGAGCCCGGGGGAGACCCAGGACACGCTGGAGGGATTATATCTCTTGACTGGCCTGGGAACGCCTTAGGATCTCCCCGTAGAGTTGACAAACATGGTTGGGGAGAGGGAAGTCTGGGTTTCCCTTCTTAGGCTACTGCCCCCGCGACCCGACCCCGGATAAGCAGCCGAGAATGGATGGATGAATGGAAAATGAGCCAATCTGAACTTTATTCTCAACGGGTGGTCAGTAAGCCTCCTACCATCTCCATTTTTGGAAGACCACGCAGGGGAGGTGGTACTCAGTCAGTTTTACCAGCTGGAGCTGCTGTGGTGGCCCCAGCAGCTGGAAAGGTGGACACAAAACACTAACTCCTCATGTCTTCAAATCTCTTTTGCTGTTGTAGGATTTCTTCTTGACTTGATGAAAATGATACATTTGATGGTCTATCTTTGTTTTTGTTTTTTTAAATAAACATTGACGGCAGTGATCAAGCTTGTGAATAGCACTCAGGTAGAATGACATTCTGACCCATCAGATGAGCTGAAAGCGTTGCTGGAATAAAGACAGTTCCAGCCTTTCCGCTGTCGTTCTTTGCACACTGATATCATGTGTGCATTCATGTTTTGTTGGAAAAGAATAAATTGTTGAGTTAACTTACACACAGGACATGCAGAGCCACAGCTCCCTCTGCTCTCTCTTGGTTTGTGAACAAGTCGGTTGGGAATTCGTGCAGAGCTGCAAGAGACAGAAACATGCAGTTAGAACAGTTCATAAACCCTATGTATGTGTTTTTGTGTGATCTGGACAGAGCGTGGTGGATGGAACTCAGTTCCAAGTGTCCAGCTGAGAGGTCAGGCCCACGAGCACAGAAACCCACTAAACTCATGTGTTCTGACAAGCAGCCCTGCCTGGCAAGCACCTCGCCAAGGTGTGTGTGATAACCTAACTGTGTCCTGCCAAGGACTGAGCATGAACATGATTCCTCAGAGACCGGACGAGAGGAGAACAGAGGGATGGAAAGCAGTAGGAGGACAAAGTGAGGGCAAAGAGGAGAGCGCAGTAAAAATAGAGCCAGGGATATTTAGGGTACTGCAAGTGGGATGAAGAGCAAAGTGGAGAAAGATGACAGTGGGAGTTTGACTGCAATATCTCAGCATGAAGATGGAGAGTAGAAGAGATCAGAGTTGAGAGTCTCTGTTAGGCCTTTCTGGATCGCTGAAAGCAGTGATGGGAGTTTGGCTGCCAGGAAACGCTGAGGAACTTTTGCTTCACGCCCTTTGAGCATCGAGCTGCCACTGTCATCATCTTCCTCCCACACCAATTAGGAGCCCATTCACGGGCCACTGCTAACATCTGCTACATGCTGCAGCACTCACAGATAAAGGTCAACAAGGCGTCAGGCTCAAATTTATGCTAAAGATTGTTAACATGTAAGCACATATGGAAACATGACAACCAAAATATTTGATTAATCAGAAAACAGCCCTAAATAATACTGCTAATGTGTCACAATGAAAATACCAATGATTTTTTTAGTCCCATTTAGGAAATTCAGCTGTGCCTTTAACCATCTGTAGATGTGATAGAAAGCAGTGGGCTGCCATGTTTCAGCACTTGGGGGGGGGGGGGGGGGGGGGGGTTAAGGTATTAAGTATCATTATTAAAGCATTATTATTGTCTTATTATTAGCACACAGTTGATGACATCACCTAAAACTTCAATTCTTTCCGAGCACAAGACTGATTCCCCCCCCGATCAAACTTCCTGAACATACAGAAAAAAGAAAAGAAAGAAAGCTTCATTTATGAAATGTCTATACGGCTTAGATCAATTCAGCGTGAGCAGGTGAGAGGCAGGATACACCCTGGATAGTCACCAGTCTATTGCAGGAAGCATTTCCTAAACCCAAAATACAAACATCAAGCAAATGAAGAAAAAACACTCATTAAATAAACTCTAAAAACAGGAAAACCACGCAAGAAAAGATCCAAACAGTCCAACAGGAGGCAACAAAAGCAAGTTTAGTCACTAAAAAAATGCAGATGGTAATCAATAACAAAATACAATGATGGAGGAAACAGAGAATAGAAGTTCTGGAGCTCTTTGCTTCATGTCATTCCCCCTGTTTTCTGCCCGCCCCCTTTTCTTGTCAAGAAGTTGTCCAATACCTGCACTATGACTCCAAAAATCCTTGAGAACAGCTGACAGTCAGTAAAAATCTGAATCTGAATGTCTTATCAAGTCATACAAAGACTGAAATTGTGATGTACCTCACTGGTAAAATTCACCATCACTTATTCACAGAATAACACATATAAACCATGACTGTGGCCCCTCCCAGCTCTCATTTTGATGAATGAAATGGGGTGTAACACAGTAACCAGTAACTTTTAGACCACCTTAGTAATCATCCTGAGAAAATAAAGGTTTTCTTGATATAACAATAAAACTTATCCCATTATCGCAGGAAAGCAGTGAAAGTTATCCTAAAATAATGAGAAAATAAACTTATTTTCTTGTTATAATGATTAAAAAAAGAGCTGCGTATGACTGCTCGTAGTCTCGCTCTGTAACTTCAACAGTTCCTTGTAGTATCTGTTGTAGCAACTGGTCAGTTTTTTCATGCACAAGCCACTCACTTTCCAGCTGATGCGCTGCATGTTCTGTGGCTGAAACTGGCCAGAAACTGGCTCACATTTGACTGGAATAGGCTACTACATGGCTACTTGGATACATCTACGTGGCTGCATCTCCTCAGAGAACATCTCCATTCCTAAACTTAAAGAAAACAAACACAAAAAGACTAAATGCTTCAGTCATCACACAAACTGTTGTAAACGTTTGCAATGCTTGTTAAGCTAATTCAGACGTTCCTGAACTGTAAAAGGACAAGGAACCACACATTATGTATGTCATTTTAGTTTCACTTTAACAGCCAAACTCTCACTGTCCACTTTATCTGTTCAGTTATTTAAGATCAATATCTAATCAACCAATCACACGGCATAATGTTGATGCATTTAGTCATGCAGACATGCACGAGACAAAGAAAGGAGATTTAAGTGACTTTATGTGGTTGTTGGTCTGAGTAGTTCAGAAACTGCTGATCTGCTGGGATTTTTACACACAATCATCTCTGAGGTTTACAGAGAATGATCTGAAGAAGAGAAAATATCCAGTCATCAGCAGTTGTCTGGACTAAAAGGTCTTGTTGATGTTGTCTTGTTGCAGATGTAAACAGCATGAAAGAGCTGCATGGTGGCTGACACTGTTAGGTTCCTTGTTCCAGTCTCCATCTTTCTTTAGTGTACAAACTCTTCCTGTGTATGCACCAGGCACTCTGTCTGGATACAGTATGGAAAGAACTTGATACTAAATCAAATTTTTTAAATTTAATTTATGCCCAATTACCTGACAAATATAAAAGCACATGTAATCATTCATACTCTCCCACTCTGCCCACCAAAACACATTTACACAAACAGAAATTCCAATCTCTAAAATCAGGCTTGATGCTGCTGTGAGGAAGCAATATCTTGGGCATCCAGGCCAATGATCCCCGGCTGCAGCCTGGAGAATGGGGCGGGCCTGGATATTGGGCGGGGTTAGATGTCAAATGGGGGTGGTTAGGGTCAGGGTTAGCAGTGGCCATTTAGAGGAAGGATAAACATGATCCAATCAAAATGTTGAGGGGGCAGGGTTGGACATCCAGCCCCGTCCAATATCCAGCCCCGCCTCATTGTCCAGTCTGCAGCCAAGACCCTCTCATCCAGGGTGGCACTGGGACAAAAAATTGCCTCGGGCATTTTGAGCCGGGACAGGCCCAGCAGATATTGATGGAAAGACAATAACTTTCTTATGAAAGTTGATGTATATGTACTTGTCTAATAAACTAAAAGTAACATCATCATCCCTGTCCTATTATTCTATATTATCAGTGTCATGTTCTATAACTTAGTGGAAACCAAAAGTGGGAAAATTACTTCCACCCATCATATCATTTATGTGAATGTTAAAATCACCAGTTAAGATAAAATGGTAAAATCAACAGATGTAACTGACAATAATTTAGCAAATTCATCAATAAAACACAGTGTCCTGGTGATGAAAAATAGAATTTTAGGATCACCACTTAAAAATGAACCCCTATCAATGGCTAATTTGGCATCCATCTTGCCTCCTACCTGACCTGCTAGCTTTCTCCAGCCAGCAAAAGAAAATCTTAAAATGTCCCTTGTTTTGCCCCTTTCTCTGTTTTAATCTTCTTGCAGTTTTTTGCTGAATCAGCAACATTGTGTGGTCAAAACAGCCAGTTCCTTGGTATACCGTGAAGCAAAACTCTGCTGCAACGTCACGTCGTGTCCCAGATGTAAAAGTTGGATATTGTGGTTTCTCAGCCTCGGAAAGGCTACTGTGTCATCAAACAAGTCCGGGATGTAGAGTTCTTAAGGTCAGAAAGTTACATAATGTGTCTTTAATAGTCCACTGTTGGAATAAATACAGGTGCAGCAGCAGAAGGATGCAGGTGATAACAGAAAAATAACAAGTAATAATATTAAGTACAGTATATGGTCTGACAGGTATTCAGATGAAATTAAAGTAGGCTACCAAATACCATGTCTGCAGTGCAGCTCTTCCCAACCAAGCAGACCTGGGTAACAAAACCCAAAACAACCCTGCAGACTGACCAGGCATTGCACCCCCCCTCCCTTCCTTGGATCAATAGTTCAGGCTGCTGGTGGATTAATGGTGTAAGTGAATAGTTTCTCGTTCCACTTTAGGCACCTTTGTGTCAAGACGGCATGGTTTGAACCACATCAGCCTACCTGCGTGTTGTTGCCGATCATGTCTATCCCCTTACGACCGCAGTGTAGCATCTTCTGATTGGCTACTTCCAGAAGGATGATGTACCATGTCACAAAGCTTAAATCATCTCCAACTGGATCTGAAGGCAAAAGGGGGTTCGACCTGGTGATATGGACAATTAAAGTGGCTTGTCAGTGTGCTTCAAAGGCACATTACGTAACTTTCTGACCTTAAAACTCTGCGTTCTGGACTTGTTTGATGACAAAATGACATCTATCATGTGCATTTCTGGCGCCGCTGCTGCCCAGTAGCGTCTGGAGGCTGAGAAACCACATTATACAACTTTTACATCCAGGACGCTGTGTGACGTTGCGGCAGAGTTTTGCTTTACTCTAAAAAAATTGCACTGACTGTTTTGAACACGCAACGTTGCTGAGTCAGCAAAGAAACACAAGATCGTCTTTTGCTGGCAGGAGAGAGCGAACAGTTAAGGCAGGATGCAAGATGGATGCTGAATTAACCGTCAACAGGGGGTGTGTCACAGAGAATATGGCAGAATTTCTGTATGTGTGTTTAACTTTGATTTTGTCACATTTGCAGTAATTCTTTCCTCTTGGGTTTCAATAGGACTATTTATTTATTTATGAATTTATAACTATATATTTTATCATATTTATATATTTTACCATAGACACAAACAAACTGAAGTAAGAACTTCTTTCCCACTGATACCCTGGGCAAGAGGTACAATGACCAGATTACAAATGGAACACAGAGATTACTTTAAAACAGAGGATAAGAAAATAAACATTAAATAAAACATACCAGATTACATGTACAATGAGTAAAAGACTCAATTAACACAGACTTAAATGCAGATAGTTTTATCAAACTGTGTATGATCAGGTTATTTCACAGCCTGTTGCATGTATATATGCAAATGTATATAAAGAAGTCAGTATGGTGTTGCATATGAAAATATACCATTGTCACAAACACCACATAGAAAGAGAACAGCAAAACTAAAACACAAAAGTGAGTTAAAGGTCTGAGAGTTGTAATAAATCTTAAGGCTTTATGGTACACATAATCCATCTTAATGAGATATTTAGCGGGAGCATTTCTTTACAAAAAGGTCACCATAATGAAGAACTGGTAAAATGTAGGTGAAACCATTCTTTACTAGCTTTACTTATTGAGATGGACCTGCTGTTCTCCTGTTTTTGCAAACATGCTGCTAGCACTGGGGCTTGTTACAAAGATCAGGAAGGTAAGGACGAGACAAAAAGATGTGCTGGGAATCGTAACCTCACATACAAACCATGTGGAAATGAAATCCCCGTCATCCTAAACTCACAATAACAGTGGACTTCCTCATCCTTCTTCAATGCTGTTTGCATGAAAAAACTGTCTGTGACAAACGTAAATGTCATGAAATATACATACAAATAAGCTTTTCTTGTTTCCGAATCACACTTTTAAATATTCACCACTTAAATTGAATTTGTGAACAGAATCACAAAGTTTACAAAGATTGTTCATTTTAAGGCATTGCAGATGAGAGCAGGAGACGGCAAACACAAGGACAAAGGTTTGAATCGGAAACAAAGCACTTAGCCTACATGGGGGCTTCTGTATCATTTAAAATCCCAGAAGGTGATCTAACCACAAGTAGGTGAAAGACTCAATGAATAAATCAGTATATGAGTGAGAGCTTAAGTACTTCATCATTCCACCTACATGTCATATCATTTCAGCCCCATCTTCTTCTCACCATGTAGTATTGAGAAAGTAAAGAGCAGAAAGAGTAACTCAAGCTTACTTTCTCACTGTTTTCACCCACTCATCCACCTTTTTGTACTCTGCTGACCTATTTGCATCTACAGTACCTTGCTGCGTTTGGGCGGCTGCAGCCGCTCCTTCGCTATGTTCCACTGCTATAACTTCTTAAGTCTAACACAATGCAGAACAGGCTGTAAAAAGCCACAAAGGCAACAGAACAGCAGAGCAGACAGCCAACTCAAAGCGACAGCTGGATGTGTTTAATATTTACTGCTACAAGCCAGTGTGAGCTAGCTTTGTCTCCATCCAGCCAAAATGCCAGGCTGGTGTGTGCAGGGAAAGAATAAGCTGAGTGATTTGGGCTCCGTGCACAGCGAAGAAAAATCCCCACAAACCTGGAAAAGTCAACATTGATATTCTTCTGATATGAATAGAAAAAAAAAATTAAAACCCAAACTGTTAATTACTTTTCCAAGAAGCATTAAGCCCAAACACCCAAAAGAGCCAATAAATATGTGGGGATGTGATGCAGAGCCACACACTCCCACCAAGAAACCCACTGAACCTTCATGAAAACAAGTTGTTTTACACACATCAACACCGACAGGTTCCACTTCACAGCACCTCGCTCTCCCTAAACCTGAATTAGAAACACATGCTCGCTGTGCCGTACTGGTACATAAACATGTTGTTCATTAAATCTGTTCCCAAACTGTCCGGTGGTTTTCTGTTATGGCCTGGATTTCTCCACAGCAGAGCTGTGTGTGAGAATGGGCGAGGTTGCTGCCCTGTTTTTCTTTATTTTTAAAAAGCTTGCTTGCGACATGTGCAACAAAATGCGACATGTGCAAACTCCTCACTCACTGATTAATAAGTGCATCTTCATTTTCACTCATATATTTATCCATCAAACATTTACCATACAGCTGCTGAAACCCCAAAGTATATATATATATATATATATATATATATATATATATATATATATATATATATATATATATACATATACATATATATATATATATATATACATATACATATATATACATATATATATATATATATACACACATATATATATATATATATATATATATATATATATATACATATACATA
The DNA here is from genome assembly GCF_933228915.1 of Telmatherina bonti. Taxonomy (NCBI): domain Eukaryota; kingdom Metazoa; phylum Chordata; class Actinopteri; order Atheriniformes; family Telmatherinidae; genus Telmatherina; species Telmatherina bonti. The sequence goes on from NC_136621.1 coordinate 14,452,497, forward strand.
TATATACATATATATATATTTATATATATATATATATATATATATACACACATATATATATACATATATATACATATATATACACATATATATATATATATATACATATATATATATATATTAGGGTTGTGACGATATGCTTTTGTCTCGATTCAATTCGATTCTGATTTTTTGGGTGCCGATTCGATTTAAATTGCGTTTCTCACAATTCTTTGATATTGCTGATTTTTGTAGATTAAAAACAAAATAAATGTATAAAACTTATTTTTATGCTCGTAATATTTCTTGATTTCAATTAGAAAAAAAACGACACAGACATCATCATTCTGCTGCTATAATGCTCCAGAAGTAAAAAGATCAATAAAAACAAACAAAACAAAACAATTTTTATAGTTGATTATTTTCATTTGTTTGAAAAAAAATAGATTTTTTAACAAAAAATCAATTTTAAAATTGTGAAGCAAATAAAAAATCCATATTTTCAATTTTTCCATTCGATTTTCCCACCCCTAACATATATATATATATATATATATATATATATATATATATATATATATATATATATATATATATATATATATATGTATACATACATACATACATACATATATATATATATATATATATACACACACACACATAAATATGCTTTATTATGCTTTTTCCCCACAAATAAGAAACACCCAGTTCAGTTTAACTTTATCTGTTACATCTTCCATCCAACCATATAATAAATAAGTAATTAACAAAACAGAAGACGTGAAGCATAAAATTAGATAAGACATAACATAACAAGCATAAAAAGGGAAATAGAGTCAAAGAAATAATGAATAAAATCAGTGTCTCATGAGGTGACAAAGCTCCAGCTCAAAGAGAAGACCTAAAATCAGACAGAGAAAAAGGTGTGTCTCATGTGGAGTTGCAGGTTATTCCGTTATTTAGGGGCAGCAAAAGCAAATACACGAGTTTCTTGTTTTTTTGGAACTTTTTGGGGCTTTCAGAAGCAGCTGACTGGCTGACCTGATAGAGTGGATAATAAGGGTGTATCTATGAGAGGAAGGTTGAAACAAGATCATTTAGAGATTTAAAAGCAATAAAAGAATTTTAAAATGAACCATAAAACACATCAGCAGACAGTGGAGTGAAGTTCAACCCACTAACTCCAACATAAAGTACATTACAGGAATATAGATCCTGCCTTTTGGTCACAGAAGTGAGGATTACCGTCTCCACATGCTGTGAAGAGAATTGGCTTTCTTTAGGACCTCCTGATTCCCATGCTGCGGAAAACGTGGACAGAATAACGGAATTTGCTAATAAGAATTGGCTCTATAAAGCGGAATATCGTTGAATTTGCCCACATAAGGAAATGATCTGGTTTCTCTACGTAATCTTTAATGTAAGAGTTCTTCACTGGACAAAAGTAATGAACCAAAAATGGATGTTAATGGCACTGTTAAAATCCAGCTGGTTGAGCAGCCAGTTCATATACAGAGACGATCAAGCAAATGCAGCTTCCTGAGGTTCGAATCCCAGACTGGAGCCTTTCGCTGCAGGTCAACCCATATGACCGACCCCTTCTTCTGTCAAACAACTATATCACAAAGGCCTCTGGACCACGACAGGTATATCTTTAATAAAAATATATTTGAAATTTTGTCCATGTTGTGTTTATCAAAGTTTTCCATTTCAAAAAGAGTTGCAGCAGTGTCCTGACCAACAGGTATTTTACATTCATGGGTCTCCATTGTCCCCTCCGCTCTACTCAGAAATCCTCCACAAATTCAACCAATCAAAAAAACATTTTAAAAAATGTGAAATGTGAAAAAAAAAAAAAGAAAAAAAAAAAAAGAAAGATTCAGGAAATCTGAGGAAGCTTTAAGTTCAAGGACAGAAACTAATGCTGGGGAACGTTCCCGCCCTCCAGTAGCACTGCAGGAGTGTCATGCCACTATGATCAGAACAGTCACATGGTCTCGGGAGGACCTTGGAGAACCATTTTCACTCAACACAGCCCAGAAATATAACATGAAACTGTATTAAAACATGAAGGAAGTCATATATATATTAATTCTGCACAAAAAAATGAAGAAATTGAGATTATTCTGGAAAAGAAAATGCAGGAGTGTTAACCTTGTGAGCGTGTGCATCAAGGTGTCGCAACGAGCCACAAAAGCTACAGACTATTCAGCATTTTCTTCTATTTTTCCTGTCAGAAGGTAAAAATTTCACATTTCTTTCTGCCTGCAGAAGGTAAAAAACACTTTAATGTGGGGTTTATTTATTTTTTAAGATTGTATCAGATTAAATTTAAGGCTAACGTCGCAGACCTAAATTATTTAGGATGCAAGTCTTTCTTTTATTTATTTTTTATTTTTTTGCCAAGTGCCCCAAGGCGCTTTTACTCAAAAATGTATTTCAAGCTCTAATTACTAACAAATGCTAGATGACAAAGCCAGGTCGAGGCAGGGGATAATCTATCAGTGTCAATACATCTGACTACAAGACAGATACAACCAGCATATATTCACATGTTCGATTTGTTCCTTCAATATCAGCGCTTGCGCCCGGTGCCTGTGAAGTGTGCTCGTCTGTATCCGAGTGAATGCAAACTCCATAGCAACAGAGTGAGTGTTTCCTTGAGGCAGAGTTTGTGTAAGTGGCAGAAAAGAGAGAGGTGGAAACAAATAACTGACTGCTGGCCTCAACCTGATGGGAGTCACTCTGCTGTTGCTGCCACAGCTGCCAGGCAGTACACTTGCCATTAGTGGTGACGTTTGATGTACTACTCTCAGTGCGCAGGCCGACATACGGTGCATTATGCATGATGTTTGCATATTGGAAGAAATACATGTGTCCTGGTGGGAGCGGGGCTCTCTGGTTAGCTGCGAGGTACAAGCGGGAAGTGACGCGGCTTCTGGAGCGAAAGATGCTGCCTGAAGTTGACAGTTCAGTCAATCATATCCTCCTGACTACCAGGAAATAAAATGTGTAACTACAAATGTCCACTATGGAGGACATTGCTTAAACTTTTAAATATTGTGGTAAAATATAGTTATATTTATCTAAGAAACAATTTAATGTGTTTATAAGATATTCAAAGAAAATATAACTACAAATTTCAAGTAAAAATCAGCACAAAGACAAGTATCATGCACTTTCCATAAAACATGCTTGTTGCAATGGAGGCCATTTTTCTTGAAGAGAGAAAGAAAGTTCACAAAGCCCCACCCCCACAAATGAGGTACCATTTATAAGCACTAAATGTCCTCTTTAAAGACCAAAAGATGTTAGTTCTGTAGCATTCAGGGAGATGAAAATATTTAGGTATACAAAGGTCCTCCACAGAGAACAAATTTGAACTACTGGTAGTCAGGAGGATATCTCCTCGACTGCTACACTGGCAAATCAGAGGGGAATGAGTGAATCGTATGGACAGAAGGACACTCTAAGTGGTTTGGAAATTAGTGCAGTGGGGTCACTGGGATAACCCTTTCGCAGCTGACGATGGTGTTCTGCTGGTTGTTGCGCACAAAAACACAAGATGCCACCACACACGGAAACACACAAATAAGGGCACTGAGATTTCCATTGTTTGCCTTCCTGCAATCATGCCAGCTTCCCCCGTTCTCCTCCACGATGCACAATCAACGGCAGTCAAAGTATCAATCAGCAATCAGCCATCAGCTTGCTGCCTCAGCCTGCTTCATTCTCCTGTTTGGAGCTGCCTGCTCGCCCACCTGCCTGCATCGTCCCATGCCAGCATAATTTACCAGGCAATTTGGAGGGAGCTACTGTGAGATGGGATCCGAATCGGCACATCGCACAATTTCTATGTTTGCCTTTTTTGAAAGAACTCCGCTGCACCTTTTCCTCTCCGTTGTGTAGTTTTAAAAGATACACAAGCACGTCGTGCTGGCTGATGCATTGTCAAATATTCACTAAATCTCTTCTGCTTCTTTTTTTTTCCCATCCTCCTCCGCAAACTCTCATTCCAACTCTGAACCAACTTGGCACCATCTGCAGTGACAAAACTCTGCCTCGTACTAAATTCCTTCATGAACAGCGCTGCGCATCGTGTCACGTTTGTGTCAGCAAAGGTTTAACGCTCAGATAACTTGTATTTTAAAAGAACGGTTTGCCTAAGGACGTGTTCACCTCTTCTAGGACGATGCATAATGTAAATGTTTGAGGGAACCAAAGAGTTTGCTATCAAATTTCTCCATAGACCAACAATAAATCAAAATAAATTTATAAAAGAAAAAGAAAGAAAAAAAAAAAAAGAAGATGATGCAACTTCTTGGAGTCACAAGTAACTTAGATTTACAGAATAAAAACATTTATACAGCCTGATACGGGAAACCTTTTAGTTCATTTGGCTTAAAAAGGCTCAGGATGCGTCGTCAACATAAAACACAAATTCCCTTGAATTGAGTCTTGCTAAACTTGTTAACGGGACTTTGACACGTTTGCATGGATAGAAGCTGTTGTCAGAGATTTGCTTCAGTGTTTCTATTTTGATTTGCTCATCTGCATTTTTTAAAAATAATTTTTAATAATACCAATTTTCTTAATGTTGGTTAACTTCTAGATCCAACATTAAACTCAACAAAATCTATACAATCTTTTTTTTGTCTTTAATATTTGAATTTTTTACTCTTTATTTTAGGATGCAACTAAAACAAATAAGCAGTTGAATCAGCTACTGGCAGTAGCAGTGTCTCCTCTCGATGAATGAAAATTTGATTTACAATGACAGGTTTGAGAGGGGATTCAAGACCTCAAACCAGCAAAAATGATAAAATTAACGATATGCATACGGAATAATTGCACAAAGTTTAAAGTTGTTTTTCTTTTGTAGTTTGAATGTGTATAAAAGGGAAACAGCATAATGACCTAAAATATAACACAAATAACTTCTTTTAAATACGTGACATATTTGTAGAATTTTAGTCTTTGATTTACAGTGAAATTGGTTTCTGACTAACTGTACTTTACTGGAAAACTAATATTTCTTGCAAAAAAACAAAAAACAAAAAACAAAAACACTGAAAACAGACAACAATGTTAAGTGAACAAATTTAAGTTCTGAAATCAGACTAAATGCAGGGTTAAATTATGAAAATTTGACTATTTATAGTTTACATTTCTGGTTATTACTCCATTAAAATAGTAATAGTAAATAGTAATAACTTTGTTTATTACAATATAATGTTTGTCTTCTTCCCCTAGTGGAAACCTTATGCACTACAATAATTTTGAAATATCACACAATATTAAACCAAACATAAATCTCAAATTTTTTAGGGCCAAATAAACACTTCAGATTAAAAAAAAAAAAAAAATCTGTTTTCTGCCCATCATTTCTTAGGTCAGGCTTTAAATGGTTAAACAAACATCTCTGTGGTCACATGAACTGACATATAAAGGCTCCAGTTGCAGATGTAAGCTGCTCATATTACATCTGTCAGGATCAAGTGTTGGAGTGTAATTACAGGTCTGGCGATGGCAGGTGAGCAAAGTTCAAACTTCTGTAAACAAAACTGAAAACGCTGCAGAGGCGTAAAATCCATAAAACATGCATTTTAAATGCAGAGCTGAGAATGGCAGGAACTAAACTAAACATGACATTAAAAAAGGGGCAGACAACAGAAATGGTTGGATAAACACTGCAGGAGGAAAACAATGCAGGTGTTGTGATTAAAACAACAACAACAACAAAAAAAGCAGAAAGCAAAGCTGGCTGAGAAATCCAAGAAAGGAAACTCTGCTAAAATAAACCAAAATGCAGAACATGCTGTACAAAGAAGGTAAATACCAACAAATACAATGAACCAGAATATCAGGGTGAACCAAACACAGGAAAAAGATCGAATAAAAAACCTGCAGCAGAAACCAGAAAAATGTCAGGACACACTCAGCGGGAATGTCAAATCAGACGTTTCTTTCAAAGAATCTGAATTTTAATGACCTCTGTGTCAATCACGTTACTGCCACCGTCACATCAGGAGCGATGCAGCACAACATAATCACATCTGTGGGTGTGATGTTTCCCTGTGCATGCATACCACGTGCAGGAGCACACACACTCAACTACAATGAATATGCTAATGTTTATTTACGATGTAAGCTTGACCCAAGAGAATTGTATAATAACGGTTTACATGTCATGGGTCTGTCAAAGCAATCAGATTTATTGTTGATTAATAAAGTTTGTTTACCGGGCTCATAATTTCTGCATTACTGAGGTCACAGCAGCACAAACGTGGGCTAGATATGTGTGTATAGGAAGAGGGGGGGAGGCTGTACAAATCCCAGTGGGTGCCCACTCTCAACATCTGTACCTAACACCCCCTCACTCGCTCCATCTTTCATATTTACTTATACCCAGCATGAAGCTGGGGTGGAAAAGGTGGAGTAATGCATGAGAGTCTCTGGGGGAATTCCTACAATCTCAGCTGTTAAACTGGAAACATGCAGCCAAAAAGCCCCTCTCCCCTCCCACTGATCCCGTTGACACTTTCCGCCCCATGCTTTTATCTCGCTGGTCTTTCGCCATCAAACGCTGAGAGGCTAAAACCACTCGGTGCTGAATATTTTAGCTGTACATCATAACTAATCATGTACTGACTTCCTGTCTGGCCTAATGAGAGCTAAAAACAGCCCCTTCGTGTGCTCCAAACAAACAAACAAGTAAGAAACTGTCACAAGGACTCAGAAAGCAAAATGTGTTAAGATTCACTGTTTCGTAAGCTGCAACTCTAACTGCTTACGTTTCATAAAGAGAGAGAGAGAGAGAACTCCTTGCTTCTTCATCATCTGCCTCATCATCAGTGATGTCAACTCTCCTGTGTGAAGGGATGGGAAACTTTCAGTCGGTGGGGTAAAGCTCCATGTGCTCTGGAGAGCATCCTAAGGGACCGACTCTGCCCTGCTCTACTATTGATGATATAACACTTTTAGGCTGTTACCATAGCAACAAGCAGGTACTGCTGGGTGGATTTCGGCATTGGGGGTATGCGATACGCAGGGGTGGGAGCTGTCTGACTGCATTAGGATAGTTGGATAGGTAGTCTGTATTTGCCCTGCACCATATGTGGAAGTGTTGTGGCTGCTGCTGTTCTGCTAACTGAGCAGACGGTACAATGATGAAGTCCAGAGCCCACTCACATTTCTGAATATTTATCTTCCCAGCAGCAAGACTTTGTTTTAATCTTTTAAAGTGATCTAGTTCTCAAATTTTCTAAAGATTTTTAATATATATATTTTTTTTTCTTTGGGCACCTGCTTCTTTGTCTGTCATTTTTAGTCCAGTCGTTGCTTTTTAACACTGATCTATGACTCAAAAACTCTAATTTAAGGGAAAACCCATGTTGTGTTGATATATGTGGCCCTCTAACAGACTGGCAACTTGTTCAGGATGTACCCAGGATGTAACCAAAGACAAAAAAAAAAAGGATTTTAGAAGCAACAAGGCGATTCCCAATGAGCTTTTAGCAGGAAACTTGAAATATTTCAGTGTAGTGGACAGAAACTAGGCAAGTGTGGAAAAGAAGTTAGGCAAAAGGGATATCCTGAAGAAATAGGAACAAATCCACCAAAGACCTGAAGCAGAACCTGACAGATGTATATGGACCATTTGTTGATGCATCTACTGTTGGTCAAATCAGAAATGGTCTCCATGGAAGCATGGATGTGAAGAAGACATGCTTTAGGAAGGGAAACAAGGAGCAACAATGCAGAAGAACTGCTTCTGTGTGGAGCGTGCAGCATTTCCACAGCTCTGTGAGGGACAATCAAAAGTCACTGATGTTCAACAAATTCACCACCAAAACTGTAGGAAGCTCATTAAGTTGCAGAAAACTTTTTTAAACTGCAGCAAAAATCATTTGTCTTTTCCGTCTAGTGTCTGAGTAATGCTGTGTATAATAAGTAGTTGCTGAATTTTAAAGGCTGTTACTACGACGCCACCCTCAGTCAGATGTCTCCCGTACCTTTTATCTGTAGATATAATTGGTTCAACAAAAAATAAAAAATGAATAATTAAAAAAACACCAACAATAAAAAAAACAACGTTGTTAAGGAAAACTATGCATAAAACAAAAAATGTGGCTGTTTTAAAATCACATATTTTAAAACTACTGGTTTTGCCCAAATATAGTCTGTCACACATTGCATCCCGTGATACAATATGCTTTTTTTCAAAATTGATTTATGTATTATGCATTTTCTTATAATTGCAGCTTAAATACACACATCTGACAGATGTTCATTTAGTTTATTATAATTATTTACAATTTATTTTCTTTTATACATTCAGCCAGCCAACCATCTTGTGCAGCATTTTTCTCCCAGTCAGCTCCAGTGGCTCCAGAGTTATGTCCAGCACAGAAGCAGCCCTCCTGATCTGACTCTGATGCTGCTGCTCCAACAGATGCTGAATGGATGATTGCACTTTTCTAAACAGACTTGTGCAGGATATGAAACATCTTGGTGCAGACAGCAAATTATCTCAGCTTCCTCCAGAAGTAGTGTCTGCTTTGTCCTTCCCTGTAGATGCTTCTGTGTTGTATTTCCAGCCCAGTCTGTTGTCATGTTGAACTCGGAGGTAGTTGTATTCCTCCTCCACCTCTTCTTCCAAGATGTAAAAAGTGTTTTGTTTATTCTTGTTCCTTCTGAAGTTAACAATTTTCTTTTGTTTTCTCTGCATTCATGATGAGGTAATTGTTTCACACATTGACTGACCAGTTCTCTGTAGTCATTTTCTTGTCCATCAATTCAATTCAGTTCAATTCAACTTTATTTGTATAGCACCACTTCACAACAATGTTGTCACAGGGCATTTTACATACACGAATCAACATACACATCATTTCGAGCCAATTCATACATATCGTATAATAGAAACCAACTGATTGCATCGAGTCTTGACTTCGATCCAATCCCCCATTCTGAGCATGCACGCGGTGACAGTGGGAAGGAAAAAACTCCCCTTTAACAGGAAGAAAACCTCCGGCAGAACCCGGCTCAGGGAGGGCAGCCATCTGCCTCGACTGGTTGGGGTGGAGACGACAGGACGACATCACTGATGCTCACCTCAACTGCAAAGTAATCAGAGTATTTCTGCAGATGAAAGACCTCAGAGTTGTATTGGAAGTGTGAAGTATACAGCATGGACAGAAATGGTGGGAAGGAAGTCCCTTGTGGTGCTCCTGTGTTGCTGACCACCATGTCAGACACACAACCTTTTAGTCTCACAAACTTGTCTATTTGTGAGGTAGTCATCAATCCACCTGGATTTTATGGACCTTCTCACATAGCAGAGCAGCTAAACTGTATTAAAAGCCCTTGTTAAATGAAAGAACTGTGTCCTCAAAGTGCTGCCTGATTGGATCAGATGGAGTGGGCTCTCAGAAGCAAGCAGATGGTGTTTTCAACCCCAAGAACATAAGAATAAGCAAAATGTAATGGGTCCTGAAAGGGGTTCACTTGGCTATTGAGGTGAGCCAACAACAGCGTCTCAAGGACTTTCATGATGTACTATGTTGGAGCAACTGATTCGTAATCGTTTGGTTCAGATAGTTGAATAATTGGGATTTTTTTGGCACTGGAACAAGGCAGGATGTCTTTACAGCAGAAAGCTTTTCTGACTCAAGCTGGTGTTTAGAAAGGTGATAAAGCATTCAACAAAGCTAACAGCCTCTGATGGATGGACTATGTTAGTTTCATATTTTCAAACTGGCTGCTACTTTTTCCAAATAAGTCTGGCTAAAATATGTTTCCAGATTTTCATTTTTTTTTAGGCTGAAAACCTTTCATAAATATCCAAATAATCATTTCCCTGCTGCAGTGGAAAAACAGCAGTTCAAGGTCAGCTTCTTTAGGCTTTTAGAAAAACAAACTAATAAAAGTTTTTTTGTGTTTTTTTTCACATTTTTGTTTAAAAACCCTAAATAAAGATGAACGGCTATTTTTCGCTTGTGGGCTGAAAAAAACAACCGCATTTCATGAACTTTTCACTCAGTCTCCATTGTCTCATAACAAGAACCAGTCTGAAAATAAGAAGAAAAGCTTTTGTTTGTTTTTGTAACATACTGATTTTATCTTTAATCTTTAAAAAACAAACCCCTCTTTTTGGTTTTCCTTTAATCCCCTTTCTAAAACTAAAATCCAAATCCCAAAAGATATTAGTGAAGCCTATTTTACATAACAAAATCAGCCCCTTCCTCCCTTATTTCTGCATCTCTGTTGAATCAGGTTGTGCATAAATGTTCCGTTTTGAGCCAAATGTTTAGCGGCTTAAACAAGACGGCATTTTCTGCAGGAAAATGGCACAGCCCATCTCTGTTGACAGATCTGTGATTTGTAGCGGTGACTCAGAGTTAAATGGTGTGTACTTAATGAATTTCCTGCTAACCAGCTCCACACAGGTGTGAAATGTTATGGATTTGTCAGCCATGTCCCTCTGCTTTTCAATCAAACCTCCATCAACTGAGGGCGATCCAGTTTATTACAAATACGATGATTCTTAGCTTGTGTTTCTGGCTAATTATGCTCCGAGGGAAATGTCTGCGGGTATGTGCGTTATTGTGTGTTTTCCCACCGTGAAAAACAACAGAGAAAATCACTCTTGAATGATGCGGTGTGCCAGTTTCTTTGGTGAAAGCATCAAGCTGTAAGATTTTGTTTTGATGGCAGGGACAAAGGAGGACGATGAAAAAGGTGTGTAAAGGTGGCTCATGCTGTCTTTAAGGAAGTGATTTGTCATAAAGACACACTCCCGATCCTGATAAGCTTTGTGAATCTGTTTCATGTTCATCTCATATTCAGTAAGGATCTAAACACAGACCTCTAGATGTTGGAAAATTATGCCACAGCTGGCAAGTACATTTATTCTGTGTCCAGTCGAAGAGAATAAGCTCATCGAGGCGTGATGCAGTCTCCCTGGAAATAAAAAAAAAAAATAGGGGAAAAAAAATCTTTCCTCCATTTAAAAAGCAAACTAATATCGACTCCACTGCAGCTGTGTTGGGAAAGGCTGCACAGCTGTATGCAAAATAAATTATACCACAGAAATAACCAAAAAAAAAAAAAAAGACCTGTTAACTGCCAACAACACCGAAATGCACCTTTAATCTTTGCATCTTTTTTCTGTGAAGAGAGAAAATAAAAAAAAAGGTTGCATGCCTGCTGGATAAAAAATGACAAATTACATAAAAATGATACGTCTCCTTAAAATAGCGAGTGAACTTTAGCCCTGCATCATAAGCCTGGAAGCAACGCAGGGAGTCAGCTGGACAACGCATGAAGGGGCTGGAAAAAAAGCGACCTCATGTTAAAATGTAAACCTGACATGCCGCCACACACCAGAGCTAAAGCGGTCTCTCTGCAGCTCCGATGACCCCGCTGGAGTGCAGCCGTTCACGCTTTCACAGTGACAAAAGACCATGGAGGAAACGACCAGAGGGACGGAGCACAAATAAATAAATAAATGATTAAAGTTGCATTTGCAACCCTTGGGGATGTACAGGCTCATCCCCCCCATGTACATCCCGTGCATATTCAGAGTGCACGTGGAGGGCTGGGGGCCTGTTCTGCACATGCTCAGTGGGCGACGATGATGCAGGCTGACACATCGCATGTCGGGAGCGTAGTTACCGTGCTGAGTAATGTGTGACATTTAAGGACTCCCGCTCTTTTTTGTCCTTCCCTGCACGGTTTGTTGCACGCACACACACCATGCCTGAACAAACGTTCACGCTCACACACACAAACACGTGCTCCCACGTGCGCGCTCTCTGCAGCTGAGAGGACAGTTTCTGCTTTGTTTGAGGATGACATGTTGCTCTCAGTGAATCGTAATGTGGATGTTTTTTTTACTGTTTGCATCTGTAAACTATAAGTACTGTGCCACTAGTGATGTCAGGACTTTACATTTAGTGCTGTGACAATATGAATAAGACTTGAATAAGAATATGATTTTTTGATGCAGACCTGCAGAAAGAATCCTTTGAATGACAAATACTAGGGGTGGGAAAATCGAATCGAAAAATCAAAATCGGGATTTCTTTTGCTTCACAATTTTAAAATCAATTTTTTTTTTTGTTAAAAAATTGATTTATTTTTCAAATAAATAAAAATAATCCATTATAAAATTTTTGTCATTTTTATAGTTTTTATTGATCTTTTTACTCGTCTTCTTGGGTATTATAGCAGCAGAACGATGGTCTGGCTACTGTGTTGTTTTTTTTCCTAATTAAAATCAAGAAAAATGACGAGCAAAAAAAAAAAAGTTTTATACATTTTTTTTTTTGTTTTTAATCTACAAAAATCTGCAATATCAAAGAATTGTGAGAATTGCAATTTAAATCGAATTGGCACCTGAAAAATCAGATTTGAATCGAGACAAAAGCATATCGTCAAAGCCCTAACAAATACGCATGGAAAAAAATGTTTTTAATTTTCTCATATGATACTGACTCGTGTAAATTATACCGTCACGGCCTGGGTTACATACAGGGCGGCTGACCTGTCAAAATGACGAGGCCCAGTATATCAGCCAGTTACATAGAGAAAATTTATAGAATTCGACATGAAACCCATCAGGCCCTGGCCACTGTGCAGGAATTTTGTGTTCTGACTTGGTTTATTATTAAGGCATCAATGCGTTCAGATAAGATGACTCTGAAGTTTAAACTAAGCATCACAATGAGGAAAACGGGACATTTAAGTGACTCTGAAAGTGGCATGGCTGTTGCACCAACGTAATCACACCTCTCAGTAGAAACTGCTAATCTACTGGGAGGTGCTCTATTTAATAATAGAGCAGGTTAATAAAGGGTTAAGTACAGTATGACTTTATAGGACATACAGGACTGTGCAAAATTCTTCACATACCTCTCCTTTCTCATAAAATTGCCAATAAAACAGGATATGGGTGCAGAGATTAACTGAAAGAGACAACATATAAGGTAGAAACAAAATTTTAATGAACGTGCAAGTGAATATATGGTTTGAGCATCTTTATTATTTTACGCACGGTTCGAACCCCTTACACAACCTTTCTGTCACTTCTTTAAAGGTGGAGTATGTAAGATTTTCAATATTAAAAAAAAAAAAAAAAAAAACAACTAAAAAATAACTACAATCATAATTAGATAGTTCTTTTTAAACGTGTAGGTTTCAGTCTGTCCATATGTGATGTGTTATTAAATTACAAGTTTAATCAATGACAAAGACCCTTCTTAAAAGTAAAAAAAATGTTTAAAAAAAAAAAAAGTGTTTAAAAAAATGTGCTTTTTGTCATTTGTCATTAATTAAACTTGTAATTTAATAACGCATCAAATATGAACAGACTGGATCCTACATGTTCAAAAAACTTTCTAATTATGATTGTAGTTATTTTATTAGTTAATTTATTTTGAAAATATTGAAAATCTTCCATACTCCACCTTTAAATCCTCATCAGGAAGAGGTCTCCAGACTTCTTGAAGGACTTTTGTAAAGCTTTTCTTTGGATGTTTCTGCCTTTTGTTTTGTTCTCTTCCCACACTGCTTCATTAATGTTGAGATTCAGGTTCGGGGGAGGAAACATCCGTCCATCAGACCTGTCGCCTCTGGTTTTCCTGTGTCACATGACATACGTAAGTCTCTAAACCCCTGTTTCTCCTCCTAAAGAATGTCTCCTTGACATCCGTCCTTCCATGGAGACTATTTCTGACGAGGCTTCAGCCAACAATAAATGGATCACCCGAACGTCCAGATGCATCTCTCAGGTCCTGCTTCAGGTCTTTGCTGGATTTGTTCCCATTTATAAAGGACATGTTTTAAAGATCCTGTTCATCTGCTGTAGATAGCTTTTTTGTTCTGGACACTTCTGTCCTCCAGTTGTCCTGTTTCCTTACATCTGAAGGACAAACGACACACACCATGCTAAAATACACTAAAACCTAAAGGCTCTTTAGAGAATTATATTGTTGCTTCTAAAATTCCACTCTCTGTCTGTCAAACAGAAATAAAGAGACAGTTCACGACAAAGAGGCTTTAGGGTCAGATTTTTGTCTGTGCTGACCATACTGGTTCATCTCTTGAGTAATTAATTAATTTTATGTTTGAATTATTCACAAGCAAGTGTTAATGGCTCAAAGAAAGGAAAAAAAATGCTGAAAATAGTCAGGAATGAAATTGAGTGACATTCTGGGACCTGGATCAGGCTTCCTATCACATTACTATATATCAATATTATTCATTAAAAGAAACTTAAAAAGTAGGTAAAAGTAGGTTTAAAGCTCTTTTTTTTTTTTAACCAGATACAAGATGAGGATGAAGTTGTCTCAAAATCAAGTATTTCTTCAAAGTACTGAAATTGAGAACCAGACTTTAGGTCTCTGGTTAGTATTTTGTTGAAACCGGTTTCCATGGAGACCACATCCAGCATCAGACTTCATTTCCCAACACAACAAGAAGATCAATCAGTGAAACAGAACTCAAGCTGCTAAGTTTGAGCATAACCATGGCCCATCCACGTAACAGCAGTGACTCACTAGCAAACTGTGTACGTTACCATGGCAACACAGACGGCACAGCTTCCACGAGAGATGCTTAGGTTTGGTTTATTGAAGCACAAAGCTCGCCTCTTCGTGACTCATCGTTTTGGGGAAATAGCTGCAGCAGTCAGATCAGATGAATGAAAGAAGTGCTTTAAACTACAGAAGCGCATTAACTGATGACACGTTCAGATAAAGTACATCCATCTTGCCATGATTCATCAGAGGAAGGGCCACTGTGAAAAAAAACAAACAAAACAAAACAAAAAAAATAAAGAAAGAAAGAAATAAACAGATTCAAATACACCACAGTTACCCTATTGACCGCTGCCTAAACTCAGTCTTATTGCAGACTGAGCTTTGTTTCCTGTAAGGGTTGGACTCCACCATGGCTGCCCTTTGTCATCGATCCTGTTCGTAACTTTTATGGACAGAATTTCTCAGCACAGCTGAGATATTGGGGGAGTCTGGTTGGGTGGACTCATGATGAAAATCAGCGACTCCAAATCAAACACCATGGTTGTCAACTGGAAAAAGGTGAAAAGGTCCTCTCTGTGTTGGGAACATAGACTGTATATAAAAACATGGAGGGAGCCTCCATGACATCACCTATAGGTGGAGAGCTGAATTGAAGCTCATTGGGCGGTTCCTACCATTGCCATCTTTGCAGCGTCATGCGTGTTGTCTCTCCCGGAAAATGGGCAAAGAGGTAGAGCTGAAAGGGGGGTGGTGAGCGCGGGGGTGGATGATTGACCTCGAGTGAACTCTGAGCAGCCTGTAGCTAAGAGCTAAAAGCGCTAACCTGTAGCTAACCAGCTAAGGGAGGTAAGCGGGCTAAAGCTAAGTCACGTTGTTAACCGGCTAAAAAAGGCGATTGTTCTACGTTTTTCTCACCTGAAGCAGGATATCGGGTACATGTTAATCAAAAGGACATACCCCTAAATATGCCTACTTTCAAGTTTAAATTACTTTTAAACAGATGAGTTGGAAAAAAAAAATTCACTCCCCCCACAGTTGTCATGAAGGTAAACCTGACCTGTTGAACCAAAAATGGATTTTTGAACCAGGCTATAAACATGTTTATATCTGCTGTGAAGTTGGCCTTTTAAACATGGGAGTCTATGGGGATTCGCTCTGTTTTGGGGCCAGTCCCTAGCGGATGAAGGGGGAACTGCAGTTTTTGGCACTTCTGCATAGGCTTTACTTTTTACCACCAGAAGCTCCATCCATCTTACTAATATGGTCTATCATTGGTAACGAGACCTGCTCTAAGTGGAAGAGTTAAAGTATCTCAGGGGTTTTGCTCATGAGAGAGGAAATGATGGGGCAGAAGACTGAGAAGTGGATCATTGGCAGTGATGTGGACTCTGTATTGGTCTGTTGTGGTAAAGAGCGATTTACTGATTGCTCTACATTCCTACCCTAACCTAAGGTCATCATCAGTGATGGGAGCACGGCCGGCGCTGGACTGGCAGGACCTCTAGGCACTGTGAGCCTAGAGCACCTGCCCCTACCCAGTGCCACAAAACGTTTACCAAAACTGAAGCTATATGGCTCAGTCGCACACATTTTATAACTAATGTACAAATTATCGTCTCTTTTTGACAAACGAATCAAGGTTACACTGAAACACTTTAAACAAAAACGATAAATAGAACAAAATAAATAACACATTTGAGTTTGGAGCAAAAGTCCAGGGCAGCAATGGCACAATGTTGGGACTACACTGTGCTTCTGTTATAGTGGAGAGGAGATGGAATGATACGGTTAAAACTGGAGAATACCCACCATGTTCAAGTTGAAAAAAGTTGCTGTGTTTTGTGACCAGGAGAACGAAAAGAACGAAACAGCATCTTACATTGAAGGCAGAAATTATTTCTGTTACTCACAACCAAATACTGTTAATAGTAATACTAAAGTTGCACAAAGTTTTACTCTATAATTCTGTACAATGAAACTGTCTTCATCTGACAGGAGGCTTAGGGGGAGAAACAACCATACAGCCTCAATGATGATGATTGACGGATGAAGAGTAAAACCTCATGGCAGGCTTGGTAAGGTCACTGTACGCAGCTGAACACACATGCACACAGCCACACGCAACAGTGAAACCAGAAGCATCACTTTTCCCTCACAAAGACAAAAACAAGAACATTATGAAAAATGTTCATAATGAGTCGTAACTAAGAGTTTCTGGTGGCTGTAAGCAGCCAATCATGTCAAGCTCTCCGGAGGAGGAGGAGACACGTGCTGATCATTATTCTATTAGTAATTTTGTTCCTTTGAGTTTCTATTTCATCATTACTCTGATCTTATATTCAGTTTTATTATAAAACATGAAGGTAAATTTCTAGCTCCATTAAGGGAAAAGTATTTGATTTTGTTATTAAAGAATAGAAAGCTATAATTACGTTTCCAAGTATTAACTCTTACTATACTGTAACTCTGTTACTAACTCAGTTACTTTTTGTGAGAAGTTAACGACCAACTAGAATTAATTACTGTTTTAAAGTCATGCACCAGCACTGGTCACCAGCTGTGGATAGGGACTGAAATAAGCAGATTGTGCATACAAGCGACTAAAGGGAGTTTATTCTGCAGGATGGCCAGGTTCTCCCTTCAGCCTTATGCCTGCTACATACTCCATGAGAAAGGAGAACTTTTTTATTGATCTCGAGGCCCAGAAAGCAAAACAACGTCATTTTGTTCTCAAGGACGTAGATAAAGACAGTACATATCGAGCTGGCAGAACTTTCTTCTCATGGGGCTCTGAGATGTATTGTGATTGGTCGTACATTTGAGGTGGGCGTGGTTAACATGGAAAAGCATGAAAGGAACAGTTGCTGCTTCTGAATTTTTGCTGATGCAGGTTAAATGGATTGTTTTAATGAAACAGACTAAGGTGGTGAAAAAGTACGAACAATTTTCCAACATGTAGCATTTAAACACACGAACCCATTTGCGTGCAAAACCCAATCTGCTGTTGACAAAGTTTCTGGTTAAAAATTTTATTTTCTTCTTGCAGTCTCAAGAGCAAGAACAAAGTTCTCGCTTCTTGTGGAGTATGTAACAAGCTTTACAGATGAGGTAAGCAGTGCAGTTATCAGGAAGGGGAACAGGGTACTGATTTTAACAGCACATGGCATTGAGTCGGTGCACTGTCTACATCCATGATTCTTGCAAATGCTCTACTTCCTCTTTGCTTTGTTATTAACAGAAAGCATCGACAGGATTTCTCACCTCACCTTGAATCAGAAATTAGGCTTGAGTGATTTAAACATTTAACAGTGAGGAACAGATGAGGACTCCAGACTATTTCCAATTCCGTTCTGCTGCAGCCATCAAGTGAAAAGAGCATCAAGAAGAAGAAAAATCAACAGATTTTTTTTTTTTTGGTGGAAATTTAACTACAAAGACAAGAGTCAGCCCATCACTGAGACTAAGTCCAGCTTGTATTCCAGTGTGAATGTCTTCAGTTACATAATATATATTTTAATGCAGAATTATTCTTATTCGACAATTCCGAATTAAAGCATTCTCCTTTGCATTTATATAGAAATAGATCTTCCAAAGTGAGGTTAGGAAAACATCTTTATTCACCTTTACTTAATTCTGCTTTAGATCTGGGGCTTGCGATGGGTTCTGGACAGGCGGTGGACGTGAAGTACTTATGTCTGCAGGAAAAACAAACACTCCACTTCCTGCTTCTTTCCTTTTTGGCTAGAAGATGGAAAACCACATAATAATCCAATCCAATTCACGTTATTTATATAGCGCATTTAATGAACGTAAACAGTTTCCAAAGTACTGAACAGAATAAAACAAAAACAATGTTACAATACTAAAATACCAATAAATACAAAGTAATAAACTTAAATTCAATCCCAATAAACAGGTAAAAACCAATAAATAATTTAACAAAAATTAAATAAAGAAAATAAATAAATAAAAAATATGAATAAAAAGAAACAGAGGACCACACAACTCACGAAGTGTTAAGAGCCAGAGACTAAAAGTGAGTCTTAAGACGAGACTTAAAACACTCCAGAGTGGGGGCTGTTTTGACATAACTAATAAGAACTAATTTTGCTTTGACTTTTATTATAATTTTGACACACCAGCTTGACAAGAGCATATAACATTACTTATTTCAGCAGCTGAAGAGGAGACGGGAGGCAGTAAGATCAACTTAAACTGATTTAAAACAGGAATAAACTGGCCACTTACTTTGGAATTAAGTTTAATTCGGAATTGTCATTTTTATTCAGGATTAAGGGGTTTCATTTTTCATCTCTTTAAAGTGGACCTAATTTTTATTCAGATTTAAAACTCTCATGTAAACGTGTCCAATGTAAAGCTTGTGATTGGAAGAAAAATGTAACCGGCTGCAAACAAACCTGCTCAGCTGGTTCAGCAGAAGCCCGGGTTCTGGTCCCAGTCTGAGGCTCTTCGCTGTCTTTACATGTCAAAATGAACCTTGATGAGACGAAAATGTGGAATACTCCAAAAACAGAATTGCAGCTGCAGTCATGAACAGATCAGCTGTTCAGAAATGTTTACATGAAATCATGTTATTACTCCTCCTGCCACTGTGATTAGGACAATAACTCAGTTAGTGGTACATCACATGTGGGAGTTGTAGATCTGCCAATCATCATCAAAGCCTTCCGGCTGCTCGGCTTCTTCGTGTGAAGTGCTTATCTTCAGAAGCCGAGATCTGACAGGAGAAATATTCTTATCCATAAAGCACATCAAACAGCTCATCTAACGCTCCCTGAGCTTTAACCTTCTGTGGTCTGAGGACTTTTTACCACATGCAACAAAAGTCACAGATGCTGACAATCTCCGGTCTAACCATGAGCCTTCATCATCATCGTCAGGTTATATGCGATGAAATAGTTGTCATCATAGATGTATAGTAAAGATGAATGTGTGGGGCTTCAACAACACTAAAATGCAGTTAATGCATTTTGTTGGGTTTTTCTTTATGCAAATTTGTCTTTTTTATCAGCTCCTGTAAGTAAAAATTGTTAGTATAAAAGGCTCCATATTGTGTTTAAAAAACAGGATTTTGTTCTGATTAAAGCATTGATACTAATTTACAATGTATAAAGTACATGAAACAGTCGAAAATTACACACTGCAGCATTTTCAGTCAAAAGATTTCACGTCAGCAGGAGAAGGTGCTTAAAAAGTCTAGTTATTCTGTTTTTATGGCTCTCGGATAATCAGGCTTTTTTTCTGTCTAATCTGCTGCCGGTAAGTGACATACAGGACATTTACATGAGCGATGAAGAAGGAAAGAAGACTGCAAAGGTGCAGAAACAAAAACAATGGACTGAATAGGTGAGTTGATGTAATCATGCAAACAATGGCGGAACCTCATTTTTCACACGAAACGAGGCAACGAGCCTCTTCACATGCAGACAAAAAAATCTGATCATTATCTGACTTCTGAGGTCATCGGATAGTTGAAGTTGTCGTGTAGTGAGCATCATCTGCTATGTTTGATTTGATTATAGCAGTTATGTGATGTTGAGAAATTTAATAAACACTCAATTACACCCAAATATTCAAAGTTCAAGGAGTCTCTATTATTCCTTTGGGTTCATTTGCTGTGCAGCAAAGAGTAAAAACTCCGTGCAACAATCACATAGAAACAACAATAAATATCAAAAGGATAATGATAAATAGATGAAAGCATAATATAGAGCTGTTAAGTAGAGCATGGAAGCAGCGACATAGGAGTCCTTGTGTCTGTTGGTCCTGCATTGTGGCATGCTGAAGCTGCACCTTGACGGAAGCAGCAGGAACTCATGTGCAAAGAGGTTGCTCCGACATGTCAGGATTGAACTCGGGAATCTGATATGACAGAGAACTGAAAGGGCGTTCAAGCTCATACACAGTTTTACAATCTCCTACAATCTGATTTTATCTTCTTTTAAGTCTTTGTGCATGCAGACCATAGACTGTATATAAAAAAGATGGACGGCACCTCTGTGACGTTACCCATAGGCTTCTGAAGAGCTGAATTGAAGCTCGTTGGGCGGTTCCTACCATCGCCATCTTGGCAGGGGCATGCGCGTCGTCGAGCCCGGAAAATACAAATATGGGCAAAGAGGTGGAGCTGAGAGGGGGGCTGTGAGCGTCATGGTGGATGATTGACATTGAGCCAGCTCCGAGATGCCTGTAGCTAAGAGCTAATCGAGCTAACCCGGAGCTAACAGGAGCTAATCAGCTAAGGGAGGCAAGCGGGCTAAAGCTAAGTCACGTTGTTAACCGGCTAAAAAACGCAGTTGTTCTACAGTCTTCTGACTTGAAGCTGGATATCAGGTACCTGTCAATCAATAAATTGATTAAATGCCCGTAAATATGCCGAATTTCGAGAATAAATTACTCTTAAACGTGGGACTTAGAAAAAAATTCACTCCCCCCACAGTTGTCATGAAGGTAAACCTGACCTATTAAACCGAAAATGGATTTTTGAACCAGGCAGTAAACATGTTTATTTCTGCCGTGAAGTGTGTCCCTTCAATTTAATGGCAGAAGTGACACCATCACAATGTCAGCAAAGCACAAAAGAAAACCACGATGTGTAGTGAACATTTATGTGTAGTCTACTGTGCCGCTATGGTCAACAAAGATTAGATGTTTTGAAAATAACAGGAAGTTGCATCACTACGTACTCCATAAGAAATCTAAACATGTATTGGAAAATGTAGACCAGGATTTCAAAGATTAAAATGATCAGATTGATCCCTGTTATCAAACTTTGACGGTTTGCTTGCAACAATAGTAATTTTGAAATTTGTACCTGAATAATTCTGATTGGATCAAAATTTTCTGGTTTACACTACCAGTCAAAAGTTTGGACACACTTTCCCATTAGATTTAATAGAAAATCACATTATCACATTAAATCTAATTAGATATAATGGGAAAGAGTGTCCAAACTTTTGACTTGTAGTGTATATTCTGATCAGGCTTTCAGTCCAAATACTTGTGTAAACAAAGCTAGTGAAGAGGGGGGAGGGGTGATCTCAGATGTAAGTCGCTTTGGGTAAAAGCGCCTGCAGATGACTAGAATAAAATGGAATAAAAATAGTTTCCTGTGACGTTAAAGTGCATCTTTTTTCTTATGTGTTTATGTAAATGCAGACAGAGATGACTTAAAATCTTTTGCAAAACTTTTAAATTTCCATGCAGAAACACAAACTACTGACACCCCCCCCCAATATTGTGCCACTGTAGCTCTGAATTCCACATCACATTACGGCCAATAGATCACCATAAATATTCCACACTGTGAGATATCTTCTGGCTTCCTGTCAACTATTTAATAAAGATATAAAATGCAATGAAAAAATGTCCACATGGAATCAGCTGAAGCCCATCAGCATCCTTATCCACGCAGCCTGTGTGGAAATCCGCATCTCCTCTGAACATAGGGATTGCAGCAGTACAGGAGGATGTTTGTGGCATTTCGGAAACAGCTTCAACATCGCTCACAGTCACAACGGCAGGATGAATCTTTAAAGGTGTGTTGAGCCGCTTTTGCTTCTGGCAAACAACCTAAGCTTCATAATTCAACAGTGAACAGGAAGGAGGAATCTTTACCTCCATACGTGGGCTAACAGAGCGAGAGGACGAGACAAGAAGGGAAAAAGCAGCAGGGAGAGACAAACAGGACATTATTGTGGGATTAATGTTCTTCAGTAGGAAGGGTGACGCTGCGGGAGCTGATGTAGAACTAAGTCTGACTCTACAGAGCTAATTGCTGTGATGGATTGGTCTTGTCCTCCCGAGAACGAAGCTCCTACTCCTGCAATTACAAGACTAGATGACAAGATGCCGATCTGCACATTGGGCGGTTAGAAATTAGAGATTCGCCGCCATCTGCAACTGTTAACACAGTCGACTTCTGGATGGCAGCGGCCCACTTGCAGCTAAAAATGTAATTGTAATATGGCGGCATTGATTTCTCAGAGGAAATCATTCCAGGCGTTCTCCGGGTCAACTTTACGTTGATAATGAGAAGGTGTTGAGGTTTTATAAGAGTAATCCGTGTTTTTTTTTCTTCCAGATCTGATTTATTTATGAGCGACACACACTTACTCGCCTCTGGCACGTGGAGAGGAGCCTGGAGGATTCCCACGTGAAGCGAGGCGAGTGAACCTGCACACACTCCTACCCACTGCAGAAACAAAGGCCAGCACCCTCGCATTAATCAATAGTGCTCTTCGGTTCAGCCACACGCACACACACAACGCATTTCTCACAGGGAAGCCCTGGTTAAGTCATAGCAGCCTCCTTTCCAAAAATGGAGTGTTGTGTTGAAGCTAAGCTGAAAGGATTTTTAATAAAGGAGAAGGACAGCCCCCGGGGAAAGACCCCTGGAGAGCGCAGTCACATGTACGGGGTACCCAGACTATCCGTTTAATCATACGGCCAATGCTTGTGTACACAGCAGGGCTACGTTCACCACAGCGTATGCAAATGTGCTGCAAACATCAGTGGAAATGTGTGCTTTTTGTGTGAAACCATCGGAGAAGGAAGAAAACGTGTGGGTGCATGTGCAGCAGAACAGCATAGTGAGAAAAAGTCCATCTCTTCATATTTACTGTATGACTAAACTCAACAGGGCTCACATGTCTGCAGAAGCAAGGGATTTTTCTCCCCTCGCAGTGAGTGTGGCAGATTTGAGCAGAAAAGTCATCAAAATAAACAACTCTTGTGTTTCCGGATAAAAGGAAGGTTATGAGTGGGGTAGTGAGGGAAGAGATTGGTTGTAGTTGATTCCCCAGGTAAGAAAACCACAGAAACTGACAAAAGACTTATTTTCTGCCATTTGTGAGCAGCAGAGGGCAAAACAATAACCACAGACGGTGACAAACCATTCTCAGCCATGACTACCAGCTGCTGCCTGACTGGAAAATGACAGAGTGAAGAAGAGGAGGTAAATGTGAGGGGGAGGAGGAGGAGATAAACAAGTGTCAGAAATCAACACAAGCAGCAGGGTCCTCACAATTAAAATCACAGAGGGTGATGTGGCGAAGGCTTGTTTTATGTGTGACACAGAAAATTAGCAAATGAGGCGCTCCGTCGCTCTCCCCTACGCTCCGTCTTCACCGGCAGGCCTCTAATTTCAGGCAACAATCAGTCAGCGCCTCCGCTTCGCAGTATCCTCCTAGGAAACGGAGCTCATGTTGGGATGCTTCCTCATCAAACTGCATCTTACTCAACCTTGGGGCTGCAAACTGCTAATCCATGTGCAAGATCTGCCGTCACATAAATCCAATAAGTCAAACACTTGACTGACAAGTCGGCGCTGACAAATAAATGACTGAATGTAGCTTAAAAGAGGGTGAAAAAGTTTCATTTCTGTATACTTATTGCAGAGCTCTGCAACCCACAACCTGCCAGCTCTTCTACGCTGGATCTGGAGGACAGTGATGCAATTCTGTGTGCATAGATTTCTTTATGTTTATTGCCAACGATTGCCGGCTTACCTGCATGCTTGGTGAAAAAACAAGTAAAACATTTCCAAAGGCAAAACACTGCTAAAAAGCAGCGAGTGGGACAATTATGAGGAAAGAGCACCATGTTGGCATCTACCACAATGTAAACAAATAGTTAATTCAATTCTTTTAAAGCTGAAATGTCAGAAAGGAATTGGGATTTACAGGGACATGCTAACAAACAAGGCCAGAGAATAATATCTCCAGACAATTTGCGTGATAAATAATGTGGATCCTTCTCTAATTAAAACCATGACGTGGAGCAACAACAAAGACAAACTAACAGAGGTTGCCATGGCGATGTTCTTGCCTACCTGGTCACAGCAGATCTGTTTAGAAACTACAAATACTTGGAAGCCCATATCTAATTAACAAATGGATGGTGCAGGACCTGCATATCTTGAAAATAACACCATGGTGATTTACTGGCAGATATGTGAAGCGGTAGGTAGCTTACATCGGCCGTAGTTGTTTCTAACGCCAGCAGGTACCTGTGGTGGTAAGTAGCTTACATCGGCCGTAGTTGTTTCTAATGCCAGCAGGTACCTGTGGTGGTAAGTAGCTTACATCGGCCGTAGTTGTTTCTAATGCCAGCAGGTACCTGTGGTGGTAGGTAGCTTACATCGGCCGTAGTTGTTTCTAATGCCAGAAGGTACCTGTGGTGGTAAGTAGCTTACATCGGCCGTAGTTGTTTCTAATGCCAGCAGGTACCTGTAGCAGTAGGTAGCTTACATCGGCCGTAGTTGTTTCTAATGCCAGCAGGTACCTGTGGTGGTAGGTAGCTTACATCGGCCGTAGTTGTTTCTAATGCCAGAAGGTACCTGTGGTGGTAAGTAGCTTACATCGGCCGTAGTTGTTTCTAATGCCAGCAGGTACCTGTGGTGGTAAGTAGCTTACATCGGCCGTAGTTGTTTCTAATGCCAGCAGGTACCTGTAGCAGTAGGTAGCTTACATCGGCCGAAGTTGTTTCTAATGCCAGCAGGTACCTGTAGCAGTAGGTAGCTTACATCGGCCGTAGTTGTTTCTAATGCCAGCAGGTACCTGTAGCAGTAGGTAGCTTACATCGGCCATAGTTGTTTCTAATGCCAGAAGGTACCTGTGGTGGTAGGTAGCTTACATCGGCCGTAGTTGTTTCTAATGCCAATGTTTTGATCTTACCCCCCCCAAGGCTGATCATTTTTACCTCTCCTTTTGAACCAGGAACATATAAAGTGAAGGAGACAAACAAAATGGCCAAAAATCTGAATAGTTCAAGTGTATATTTGATAGAAATTACTCCCTTTTTGTGTCCAATTTTAAACTTTGAATGAGTTACATAAAGTATAACTCAGGTACACTCAGGTCTAGACATTTTTCTCACAGGTATTTAAAGCTAAACTTCAAACTTTAGAGTTACACAAGATATTCTTCTGATATTCCATAGCAGAAGTTTGTTTAGATCATCTGTCTTCCTCCAAGCAAGAAAGTGGTGAAAATTTACTCCAAGCCATTTTTCCCCTTTTCTTTTATGCAAGGCACTGTAGCACACGATAATACTGCAACGAAAACACATTTTTGGTCTAAATTGTCACTAAAACAAGCCCTTGAACTGATTACAGTATAACAGACGCACAAAATATTACTGGAAGTTACGGAAGATTCCAGTGTGTCAGAAATATCCACTAATGCACCGCAGAGTACATGAACTTCCCATTCACAATTGATCAGACACCATGTAAATACAGTCTAGCCTAGGGCTGGGCGATGTGAACAAAATCTCATCTCCCAATACAGCTCATTTTATATACACATAACGATATACATAACGATATAAAATTGTTTGTGTAGTTTTATATCAGTCATCAGTTATTTGTCAGATGTGTTTGGCAACGGGAGCAGTGATCTCCTTCCACCTAGGGGAACTATGGCCGTATGGCGTGTTACAGGTAAAGGCCTGCTGCAGCATTTGCGTCTGGAGTTTATAAAGAGCGCTTTTGCCACCACGTGAAAATTCTTTTGCAGTTTTTGCTCGCTGAATCTCTGCAGTCTTTGTCCTGATTCTTGTGCATGTGATAAGATGAGTTAGTTGTGTCGGAGTCCGTTGTTGGGACTGTTAGCTAATCTGTTGGCGGTTCCACGTTGGTCTTTTTATATCCAAACTACATCCATGCCACAGAAATTTCCCCTCTTTCAGGAACAAGCTCATGGGTTTGGGTTGGCAGGGCATGCATCTGAAATGTGCCTGCTACCGTCTTCCTCCATGTATTGTAGCAATAGAGCCTCAAATGAAACAATAGACATTTTATATCGTCCAAAGGATATATAATGTCATATCGCCTGGCCCTAATTCAGTCTGGTTTTAAACCCGCCAATGATCTTCTTTTAACTCTTGACTCAGGTTGTTCTGTTGTTTTGGTTTATTTTAGATTTAACTGCTGCCTTTGACAAAGTTGTCCACAATATTCTTTTATTCAGGCTGAACATGTTTTTGGTCCTTATTTTGGTTTAAATCTTATTTATCAGGAGAATTTTCCTCTTCTTCCTCCTCCACTTTTGTGGTGTGCCTCAGGGGTCCGTTGTAGGTCAAACTTTCTTCTCTTTGTTCATGCTGTCTAGTGTAAGTATAATATCCTCTTTCATCTCTATGCAGATGTCATCTACATTTATTTCTCCTTTTAAATGTAATATATTTCTGTCCTTCTGCAGCTTTTTTACCTTTATGAACGCAGTCAAATTTGTCAAGAATGTTTTTGAGCCAAAATAATAAAAAAAAAACCTTTAATTTATTTGCAAAATAAATCAACAGAAAACTGCAGTTCAAGTACATTTTCATAAAACATCAACTAGATTTCGTGAAATATGTGAGACTGAAAATGCAATGTTAAAGTTTGAAATTCCTTTGCAAAGTATCATATTAAATAACAGTGTAAGTGCCCTATGCATCTGTCTTCATATGGTAGGATGTTCTGACAGTGTATGCCAAACCAACAGAACACCAGCTTGTTGACATCAAAATAAACCTGCTACATTTAGTTAAACACACTTATTCCATGTCTGGGCTTGTTTTCTTGTTTTCGGGAATACAACAAGTTGTCCTACAATCTTGTTTTCTAGTTTGCAAACTGGTAATTTAACATGAAGAACTGCTTGAGATCAAGCCCCAGCTCCAAACCACTTCTGTAACTGCAGCAGCTGACAAATTTCACAGAGTCTTACACAAAATATCTGTGCTAAACTAACAACTAAAAGTTCAACCTAAAACTTTTTTATCAGGCCTCTGCTTGAAAATTACATTTTCATGATGAAATCAGTATAACTCTGCAACCAGAAAGTCTATTTCAATACTTCTGGAGTCATAGTGAAATATGCGTAAAATAGAGCTGCAACTATCGAGTACTTTTGGAATCGGGTACTCTGTCGATTATTTTTACGAGTAATCGAGTACTCTAACGATGATGTTTTTTTTTTTTATTATACTTTGTAAAACAAATACTAGAAACTCAACCAAAGTAAATATTTAAATTTATATTTGTGAAGCAGTTGCATGTGTTGTTACTACCTAATGCATGAGGAAAATGTGTTTTAAAATGTGATACTTTGGTGCAGCCAACGTGTTTGTGCACGTGCTCAATGTGTGGAGAAAAAAATCTCAACCAATTGCGAATTCCTGCCTTTTAAAAGATTTAAAAGAATAATTCGTATAGAAAGAAGAACTGACTTGTTAACATGTCCAGAGTATATAAGAACTAGCCTATGTCTTGGTGGACGACACGCCTGTTAAAAGTGTGTCTGTTTAATACAGAATAAAAGTTTGCTGCAGGAACAGAGGCTATGTCTGCCGACACACGCTGCCTAAAACATGCGCTTTGACTCTGCGTGTGTGCGGGAGAGACAGATGAGGGATGGATTACAAGATTGTTAACGTGAGTGAGCAGCCTACACCTTGCAATGCCTCGTCACTGCTGACTAATATCACAGGTTATAACACTGTACATTTTAACAAATGCTGCTGTTGTTGATATAAATCACGAAGCTGAATCTCTGCCTGAAGCGGGGAAGGGGGGTGTTTTCGTTTCAGGTGCTGCAACATTGACAACATGCTTTACGGCACACACACTGCACTACTTTTTCTGCCCTTTTGAGTGTGAAGTGGTCCCACACTTGCCATTAGAGACCAAAGCAACGAGAATCTTCAGACAGACAGCAAAGCGCTCGCCGCTGCTGCTTGAAATGTCCGTCATCAGTCCAGGTG
The DNA here is from genome assembly GCF_933228915.1 of Telmatherina bonti. NCBI lineage: Eukaryota > Metazoa > Chordata > Actinopteri > Atheriniformes > Telmatherinidae > Telmatherina > Telmatherina bonti. The sequence goes on from NC_136621.1 coordinate 14,480,795, forward strand.
AAACAGTCATACTGTACAGACACACCGTAGGTGACAGGTTCTGTTTTTATATATTTTATAAATGTTTAAATATTTTATATGTTTACTGAAACAGTGATGTAGTCCCTCCGAACAGCGCAGTGGTCTGAGAATGCCGCGATGATGCATAAATTAAAATATATCACCACGTGATATTTATTAAACGGAGCCTCGAGTCAAACAATTTGACTCGATCAATTTTTATACTCGGGTTACTCGAGTTACCCGAGTAATCGTTGCAGCCCTAGCGTCAATATATCATTAATATTGGAGAAGAATAAATGAAGACAGCATGAAACGCAAACAAAATAATCTCTTTGGACTGATTAAGCTGTAGCTCTGAACCTCTATCAGGTTATGGATATAAGAAGATTATTTCTGCAAAGGACAACTCTGATAAAGTGAAGCAGAACAAAACTGCAATGTTTTAGTACAGAAACTTTAGGTAAGGTCTTCAAAATGGTCATTTTGTCATCATCTGTTCTTAACATCCAACAACTGGAGGACCTCAGGTTTCGGAAGGTTATATTCCATGTTTGATCTCTTCTGTGGCTGAAAAGCAGCGGGTTTTAGACAACTTGAAGGACCACTCCACCCATGTTTACTTTTATTTCATGCTTCCTTCTGTAAGATCAAAGGTGAACTAAGGAGCAGCCTTTCTCTCGCAACCTCCCAAAAAGGGAGAAGTTTCTGTATCTTTACACACCTGCTACCTTTTAAAAACACGCCAACTCTCTTCTCAGCAACATCATGAAGGAGGAGACGTTAAGTCCCAACGAGAGAGCGTTGTCTCTTCGTCTCAGGAGGAGAAATCACCAAAGCGGTACAAGACTCTCGGAAAATGGAAGTTATTTAGCATAAAAGCTGTCTGTCCTCAGGAGGACGGCGGGGGTTAAAGCCGATGGGGTGAACGCTTTAAATTTAGCAGCGAAAGGAGGAAGGAACAGCTTCTGCGTAATCGGCAGGGGAGGAGAACGAGTTGAACTCTGACCTTAGCTCCGTTTATAGATGACAGCGACAACCTTGGGAGGGTGAGAAAAGAGATTGATGATGGCCATTTTGCTTAAAGTACGCACAAGAGACACCTCTCGCTTCAACGATCATCTTGAGGTAAAAGAAATTCAAGAAATTTCAACGTTATCCGCGATGATGTCGCTTCAGATAACTTCTGACAGCCACAACGCCAAATTTCCTTTAATGTGCTGCCAAAAATAGCAACCGAGATGCCGGAGGCCGGGCTACATCACGAGGCATGGTTTTATATGACGTGGAAGCCATGGAAACGGGTTTGTGTGAGAAGAAGGAGAGGGAAAAGATGAAGAGAGCTGGTGACAATGAAACCTGCAGAATCCTAAAAAAAAATGTGATGGAGACTAAGTGTGAAAACCGCTGAGGCAGCCAGAATATGAGCGCCTGCTGCAGCATGTGCTCATGGGAAATCAGCTGACCTCACTATCTGGGTTACCCAACATTAGAGACACGATTCAGGGGACCAGAAAGGGGAGAAAGACAAAGCCATGGGAGAAGTTTGATGCACGCTTCTCTCATTTTGTGTTCCACTCACTGATCTGGAGCAAAAGAAGGGGCAGAGGAGGAGCGGGTAAAGGAGGAGGGGGTGCCTGGGTGTCCTCTTTCTTTCATCCTGTCTTACCTGGAGTGGTACAGTTCTTGGATTCTTCCTCGAACTCTAAATTCTCCAGGCTGCTGTTGTCCATTTCCTGCAGTAGCTTCCTTCCAACGCGTGTCTCTTGGACGTCGCTGCTGCTGACGGACACATCGGAACCTGGAAGAGGAAATTCAGGCAACATAACTTGCTTATTTCAAGGAATAACGATTATTAGAGAAGCTTGTTCTTTGTGTTCTTCTTTATTAACTTTATTTAACTGATTTTGTCCATCTTTACATTTCAGGCTGCAACATGCTCCAAAGTGAAAACAGAAAAAATGTTATGACAGTAAAGACTTTACCACTTTGTTTCCGTTAGGTCTGAAAACCTCTGAAAAAGAAGATCTAAGTGCAGTTTTTCTTACAAACGTTTCAATTGCATTTTGTCTTCACGCAGAAATATATTCACATGATGAGTGATTACCACAACTTCTAAACATGAACCGCTCGATAGTCTAACACGAGGACGTAAAGCTGGGATGTGAACTTCCAGCTGCAAAACGCAACCTGTTAGGGATGTGAATCTAACAAAAACTCACGATTCAATTCGATTCTGATTTTTGGGGTGACGATTCGATTCAAAATCAATTCTCAATGCAAACAGATTTTTGATTCATAATCATTACACTTAAAACTGGAGTACGTAATGTTTAGGAACTAGTAAGATGTGAAAGTGGCGCCCTGTCTTGGCTCCTCCCCCTCTGGTTTTGCCCCTTGTGTAATCCAAAGCTTTTTTTATTCACAGCTTTTTCCACCAACGATTTTCTCTTTCTCGGTTGTGTAGCGGGAGGAGGCAAATAAATCGAGGAAGGAAATCGTTCCTGCATTTTCTCAGCCATGTTTGCCTTCCAAGTTTTCTTCTTCACTACTTTGTGTTTTCATCCTAACATGCCATTTATATGCAGGGTGTGGCTATCAGGTATGCGCTGCAGGAGCGGGAGAAGGGGAGCCAGGAGCAAAAGCTTACGAAATATATGAAATAAACAACTTCATTTGGGTCAGAATGTTTGAATTGGTCAGAATTTTTACAGATTTAGAGTAAACTGAGGGGCCTAACTATATTTCTTATTGTTCATGATTACAAAATGTACAGACTACTATCAGGACGAGGAACCACTTCACCCGGAGTAAAAAAAAATTTTCTCTGAGCAAGATTACCTACCCCACCTTTAAGAAACAAAAGGTAATAATTTCCAAAGTAACTTCATTCTTCTATAAGCTAAAGAACTGAGAAATTATGAGGGCCGATTCAATTTAAAATGCAACATGTACAAAGTTTTTTTACTTGTCATTTTTCTTCATTTCAATAAGAGAAAAACAACACAGTAGCCAGACCATCATTCTGCTGCTTTAATGCCCAAGAAGAAAAGTAAATAGATAAATAAAAACAGAAACAGAACATTTTATAATGTATTATTATTATTTATTTGAAAAAAAAAATCAATTTTTTAACAAAAACATCTATTTTAAAAATACAAAGCTTAAAAAAATCACAATCTTTTTTTTTTTTTTTTTTTTTTGCTCAATTCCCCACCCCTACAACCTGTTGCCCAGAACACTGAAACCTGAAGGTTACATGTCACCTACAACGGGTTTATACTTTGTTGTTGTAATAAAACATGAACAGTCTCGTATTCATCCACCCATCCATCCATTTCCTTAACCACTTAGTCTGATTCAGGGTCATGGAGCTGGAGCCTATCCCAGTAATCACTGGGCGAGATCACAGGGACACACAGAGAGACAAGCAAACACTCACACTCTGTACTACGGACAAATTAGAGTAACCAATTTACCTAACATGCCTGTTGTTGAACAATCCAATAGTATTTATCTTATTTACACCTCAGCGCCTCATTAATCTCTACATGATTTCTGCATGATGACACATACGGGTGATCCTTTTCTCCCAGGAAGGTAAAGATAGAAACCATGAAAACTTCATATCCTTCACAGAGACGGGCTTAAGCCACCATCATTGCAGGTATTTCTGATCCGTTTTACGGCTTAAAATTGATTTATTATTCTTTGTATTAACATCAAAACTTTTTTAAAGAACATTTAGAGCGACTCTGCTCAGTAAAACCTTTTTTATTTACTTCAGAAGTTCATTTCATTCAGATGTTGGACTGTTTTCTGCCCTCTGTCCTTTTTGTCTCAGCATCGTTTATGGAAAATGTAAAAAGAATTGAATAAAAAATATGGATAAGTTTTGAAGATGCAGCGTGAGGGTTGCTCTAAGATGCCTAAACGACAGTTGTACAGGATTCACAGTGGAGTTGAACTGTTAAAGTGTGGACGTTGCAGGTGTGAAACCTGAATCGGGCGTGATGCAACGTGGAAATAAATCACGCTCCTTTGTGTTTCGCTGAAAGCTTTGCTCTTAAATTTCTAAATCTAATTTTGGTTCAGCTTTAGTTTCCATTCCCTTCATAAGACTGAAGTGATGAAGAGTTTCAGGTGTTTCTTGACTACTTCTTCCTCTCTCTATCTCTAACATCCTCCGAGGGGGACAGGTGCGGACAGATTAATGGAACCACACTTTGCTGGAACCCTGACCTGACCCCATACCATCACAGAACTGGGGCTTTTGACTTGTTGCTGACAACAGTCTGGATCAGGGCTGTTGGATCACATGGATCCAACAGCATCTTGTCAACCTTTTCATTCATTTTAGTCAGGTGTGCTGGAGCATGAAGACATCAAAAAGCTGCAGGATACCGGCCCTGGAGGACAGGAGGTTGACACCTGTGCTCTGGATGCTGCTTCTGCTCTTTGCTCCATTTCCTCCAACAAAGATCCTGCATGCTGATTGGTCTGACCACAGTCCAGGTTTCCACTGTGTGATGGTCCATCCCAGATGCCTCTGAGTCTGGAGAATTTGACAAATTTCTGAATAACTGCGTATTATAGAGTTTGGCAAAGTTTCCCACAGCAATCCTTGTTTGATTGGTTCTATCACCAGATGATGAAATTTGGTTCTGGAAGAAGGTCCATCTGAGAAATCAGAGACCACTGTGTCCACTTAGACTTGCTCCCTCGTCCTGCACACACTGAAATTCCTCCGGATTGCCTCTAAACATTCACGATTACTCAGCCAACTGCAATTACAATGAATTTTCCCAAGCAGTTTTCTTTTGTGTCTCACTACAGAAGAAAAAAAGACAGTAGCAGAGAGAATCGGATAACGTTCTGGGGGAAGCTCAATTGTTACACGGTATCGTCAGCGCACACAAAGAAACGGAACAAGTAAAAGATCAAATGAACCACGAAACAGTGAAAAGACGAAACAAAGCATCAAACGAGAATGCTTAAAAAGCTTAAATCCGCCCAGATATTCAGTACGTCTGATGTGTTGGAAAAGTTAAAGCAGAACAAATATGTGCTTCCCGACAATCTGAGTCGGGGAATGAAGCGCGACAAAAATCAGAGATCTGAGGATCAGAGTGAAACGAAGAACAAGGAGCGAGTCACATGGAAACACCATGATTGCAGCTTGTTATGAATTTCGCAGAGAGCTGATGGAAGGATCCAGGAAGAGGAGAAAAGTGGGTTTCTTATGTTTTGGTCATACTTAACAGGCTGAATTTTGAACCAGTTGTTAATGGAGGTCCTGGCAGCAGTCAGGTTGTTATGGAAGCCTGCTCCCACCACAGAGCTGAGAAAAACTAAACCAATAAACCAACACTCTGGCTATTCTGAAATAAACAAACATGTAACATTCAATGTCCACTTCTTTAGCCCCACCTGTTTGTTCACACAGATCAGCCAATCAAATGGCAGCAAAAATCCAATTTACTGTCTCACAATTTTTTTCTTTTTTTTTTTTCTGATCAACAAATCCTGAGAAGAAATTTACATACCTGTTCTGAAATGTTCATAGATCAGCCAAAACAATAAAACCATCTGCCTAATACTGAGTAGGTCTGTCCCGTGCCAACACAAGAAATATACTCAAGTCCTGAGAGTTTCCTGTTGCATCTGGTAATATTGTTTTTTTGTATTTTCTATTTTTGTAAATTTTTGTAATTTCTATTGTTATCATTGATCTTTTAACTTGTCTTCTTGGGCATTATAGCAGCAGAATGATGGTCTGGCTACTGTGTTGTTTTTTCCTCATTGAAATGAAGAAAAATGACAAGCAAAAAAAAGTTTTATACATTTATTTTTGTTTTTGATCTACAAAAATCATCAATATTAAAGAATTACGAGAATCGCAATTTAAATCGAATCAGCACCCCAAAAAAAATCGTCATCGAATCGGGACAAAAGCGTATCGTCACAGCCCTTGATAATATAAAAAAAGAGACAGAACTGAGACCTCTGTGATGGTTTTAGGTAGTAGTTCTTGTGCGCACCAGTTTGGCTTACCATTCATTCTTTGATGCTCACTGACTGCCAGACCCTGTTGGTCAGTCGAGGCTTTGATAAGTCTTTATAAATGACGTAGATATAAATGACTTTTTGACTCTGTTCACCATGTTTCTGTAGGGATGCTGCAGGTCTTGTCTGTCACGTTAAAATGGGGATGGGGGGGGGGGGGGCGGGGGGGGGGGGGGGGGGGGGGGGGGGGGGGGGGGGGGTAAACAGCTGTAGGAGGGCTCTGTAGATTTGCTGATTCATACATTAAAAAGGCGGGGCTGGGATTTCATGGTTTTCCAAAACAAAAACCTCTTGAGGGGGTGGAGCAACAGCGCAGCCCACAAAGTGGAGCTCCCACTGTGGCTACATCTGCACATTCTTCAAGAAAGCAGCAACACCAATGAATTCATTTCATACTTCACAGAGCCCAGCAGGAGCAACGCTGCCCCTTCCAGCCCCGCCAACCCGCAAATCTGGCCTGAAAGATGGATTCAGATGAGATTAAAAAGCCCTGTTATTCAACAGTCCTTCGGGGGACGCCTGAACTTCTCACCTAGCCTTACCTCCACCACACCAAACACAGCAGCAGCAGCAGCGATGCTTGCATGCCAGCACCGCGCTGCTCCTCCTCCCTTTTCACTGTCTTACACACAGAGCGAGGAAGAGGAGCGGGAGGGATTAATGCACCGATTTCAGAGGGGGGGGGGGGATAAGTGCCCATGATTCCTCCAGAACTTAATTAAACACATCATGAATAATCAACTTCAACTGACTCTCCAGCCATCTA